>NC_084548.2:23032142-23372500 GCF_033978685.3 Nerophis lumbriciformis | reverse complement strand
TTATTAACACATTACCGTAAAATATCAAATAATATTATTTAGCTCATTCACGTAAGAGACTAGACATATAAGATTTCATCGGATTTAGCGATTAGGAGTGACAGATTGTTTGGTAAACGTATAGCATGTTCTATATGTTATAGTTATTTGAATGACTCTTACCATAATATGTTATGTCAACATACCAGGCACGTTCTCAGTTGGTTATTTATGCGTCATATAACGTACACTTATTCAGCCTGTTGTTCACTATTCTTTATTTATTTTAAATTGCCTTTCAAATATCTATTCTTGGTGTTGGGTTTTATCAAATAAATTTTCCCCAAAAATGCGACTTATATATGTTTTTTTCCTTCTTTATTATGCATTTTCGGCCGGTGCGACTTATACTTCGGAGCGACTTATAGTCCGAAAAATGCGATATATACATTAGGGCTGGGCGATTATATGATCGTGATTAATTTGAGTTTGACCATGGTGATCAGCTGGGAGCATATTTCTTTGATCAAAGGTGGTGGATTTGTCAGTTAGAAGTTACCGCCGTTGTAAACAGTAGGGAAGCAACAATGCTTGGTATATTCCTGCACAGAACAATACACCTTTATTGACCGTGATCCTGTGTGTGTCTGTGTCTGTCTTTTTGTACGTTTGTGTGTGCATGTGTGACCTCCCGTTCCACCGTCGCGAAAGTGAGGCTCATCACGACAAAATGAATGTTCATTCAGCGTTGGGCTGAATGAATGTTAGTGATGACAAGCCAAAAAACAAAATAACTTTGAGAGACAAAAAAGTTGTTTTCTTTACCCCCACAAAAATTACCAAAAAAGAAGCAAAACCGGGGCCCTAAGATCAGGTACGGACCATAGTGATGTCAGCTCGCTGTTTGTCGCAGACATCGAGCGACGGAAGTAAAGGATTTTTAAATACGAGTATTGTCTCCAATAACACCTAAAAAAGCTGCTGGATTTGTTAATAGACGTTTAAAAAAAAGTCACTAAAATGATTGTCTTTAGAAACTTGAAAAATAACCAAAACAAAGCACATTGTACAATAAGCAGCAACAATTGAAAAATTTAGCAAAACAATATAATATTAAAAAATGTTAATTCTAATTAATATTTACAGATTTTTTTTAATGAATGTATAACTTTTTTAAATTTTTTTAAAGAAAATATGTGCATCATAGCAGATTATGCAAATTATATGATGATGTCATTTTTGACCACGCCTCCATTGCCACAGGTATGTTGGCAGTTTGGGGGAAACAATGTACTTACTGTGTTTTTGCGCCCGCTATCACAAGCACCTGGATGCACTCCAAGCTTCCGGCCCTGGCAGCCTTGTGGATGGGAGCCTCACCCGTCAAATCCTGGAACCAGAAATGCAAACTCGGGAAATACAATTACTGAACTAACAAGGTAGTAGATAGTGGTGTCACCAGACCTTTTACTAGGTGCACATGCCCCAGTATAAATGAGCTGTCTCCCACAATCAGGGACTGACTGAACACTGGCCAGAGTAAAAAAACAACAACAAAAAAATGCCCAATTGTTTATGTGTCATCTTCACCGCTGCGTTTTCCATACACTAATTTATTTAAAAGCTGCTACTCGGAATGAACGGGAAACACCACCGACAACCTCTGTGAATAAGTGAAGTGAAGGGAATAATATATATATATAGTGCTTTTTCTCTAGAGACTCAAAGCGCTTTACATCATGAAAACTATTATCTACATCTTTAAGCTGCATTTAAACCAGTGTGGGGAGCACTGGGAGCAAGGAGGGTGAAGTGTCTTGCTTAAGGACACAATGGCAGTGACTTGGATGGGGGAAGCTGGCATCGAACCTTGCCGCTTTGCCGACTGAGCCCCTCCATAATCTCGCTCTTAGATCATCTTTGTGTTTCCAGCAGCAATTAAACACAACACACCTTGAAATCAAATGACGTTCTGAAACATTATCACATGACTTCTGTAGATGGGTATCAAAAAATGTTTCCTCTGAAACAGAGACTGTGCAGCAGTAAGAAGAGATGAGAAAGAGGGAGGTAAAGTCTAGAGTAGGTTAGGGTAGCTCAAAACTTTACGAAGTTATTAACAAGTCTGTTAAGCAAAACTAAAAAATGCCCTCATAAATATACATTTGTGCGATGCATTTTTAAATATATTGAGGGGCCACAGAGTGAGACTTCTGTATTCAGTTTGAAAGCCAGAATTAAAGAAATAAACTTATGAACATAGCACTTTATCGATGGCGGAAAAGTTCTTAAGTTAATTTGTATTTATCATTCCACGAATTGACTTATTGACTATCAGCCCCGGACGATAATTGTATGAATTTTTTTAAAGCCACTGGACATTGAATTTTAATGCTTTTAATACCATTTAAGGCATGGGTGTCAAACTCTGGGCCGCCGTGTAATTTCACTTGGCCCTTGAGGCAATATCAAATTAACACTAGAGCTGGCCCGCCGCAGTAATCGGCGGTGCCGTGGTAACACCGCATTCATCGCTAATTCTCATAATTGACAACTCTCATACTTGACAACCCTTCCGGGAGACTCAAAATTTTCAGTGCCCCTCCCGAAAATCTTCATCCAGTCCAACGAGTGCTGGCCCAGTCACATGATGTGTGCGGACAGAAGCCGCACATATCCCTGTGACTGGACCGGCACGTTGTTAGAATGGATGAAAAGCGGACGTTAATGGCAGTGCCTTTAAGGCACGCCCCCAAGACTGTGGTCCGGGTGGACTACGGGATATAATGACTGATGAACACCTTTGTTCGATAATGAAGGTTGCCTCAGCTCAAAGCCTGAGCCCCGACATTAATGAACTAGCATCCAAGAAAAGATGGCAGGTATCTGGCTTGGGCACATCAGATTAGATCAGTGTGTTGCAAACTGAGCAGTTTAAAGTCCTGAATGGTTGGTTTATTCATTGTTATTTTACTTTCATATTTATTAGCCTGTGGAAAAAGTGAATGTTAATATTTACCTCAGAAGGCTGCAAATAGAAAAGAGGCATTCATTTTTTATTTAAATTGTATTTGATATGCCATTGATATTTTTATTATTATTATTATTATTTTAAACTCGATTTTGCATGTCACCATAAAGTTATATAAGCCTTGCTTGTTCAATATTCAATGCAAAACTTGTTTGGGTCCCTATTAAAAGGTTAATTTGTTCAATCTTGGCCTGCGGCTTTGTTCAGTTTTAAATTTTGTCCCACTCTGTCTTTGAGTTTGACACGCCTGGTTTAAGGCCTTAATTTTCGCAAAATCCATTTAATTACTTTTAATGCTTTTTAATGACCTGTGGAAACCCTGATTATCAACATACAATTTAATAATAATATACAATATAATAATCATAGATGTATAAATAATTTATTTATAATTAAATTGTAACCTCTAAATCGTAATCGAATTGTGAGGTGCCGAAAGATTCCCACCTCTAATTTACACATGTACTGTATTATTGCTGACCTGATGGTTGATGTCTGCACCTGCCCGTGATAGCCACAACACACAGTGAGGATGCCCGCCAAATGCCGCTGTATGTGTTGGGGTCTGGTTGAAGCGACTTGACACCGTGTTCACATCGCAACCCATCTGCACCAGGCGTATGACACACTCCAACTGTATGCAAAATATATTGTTAGCATTGGATAAAAAAATTCCATAAGGACAGATGGGTGAGAGAACAATCAATTATATAAATTCTAAAAGGATATATTTTGTAATGCATAAACACAGTAATACAGTATATTGTAAAATTGCAATGTAATTTCCAGCATACATTTATTTCCAAAATAATCTACCGCTGAAACAGATAAATAAAAGTGTAATATTTTCCAAATTGTATGTTAGAATATGTTAATAGGAATTGCATATTTAAATTTTAATTTCAATTTGTTCATGTACAAATTAACCAAAAAAATTAATTTGCACACTGGTTTTGAAGTTTGTGGGCTCCTTCCAAACACATCAGATCAAAGTAGGTTAGATCTAAATATCGATACCAAGGACAGTGTCAGTATTTGATCAACATGAGATTGATATTTTACTGTTGTTTTATTATAATGATATCCACCAAAAAATGTGTTGTTTTGTGTTATTCATATTGTTACACTGTTGGTATTAGAGGTGTGGGAAATAATCGACTTTTAGATGCATCGCAATTCGAACATGGACGATTATAGAATCGATTAGCAATAATCAATAATAGATTTCCATCCATTTTCTACCGCTTGTCCCTTTCGGGGTCGCGAGGGGTGCTGGAGCCTATCTCAGCTACATTCGGGCGAAAGGCGGGGTACACCCTGGACAAGTCGCCACCTCATCGCAGGGCCAACACAGATAGACAGATAACATTCACAATCACATTCACACACTAATCCCAATTTAGTGTTGCCAATCAATTTATCCCCAGGTGCATGTCTTTGGAGGTGGGAGGAAGCCGGAGAACCTGGAGGGAACCCACGCAGTCACGGGGAGAACATGCAAACTCCACACAGAAAGATCCTGAGCCCGGGATTGAACTCAGGACCTTCGTATTGTGAGGCACATGCACTTACCCCTGTTGCACCGTGATGCCCCAATAATAGATGTATTTATTGTAAATAAAGTAATGCAGACCGTTCTAAAATGTGACTGTTGTGAGCCACCTCAGCGAAAGATCCGACCAGCTCTTTTATTCTAGGGCACTTATGGTCCAGTTTTGCACACATATTCATTAATTTGATAAATGTGTGAATTAATTTTAATGTTTTTTATTCCAAATGAATTGTTTGTTTTTTTTAAGTTGCAAATGATAAACGCTTAATTAGTGAAATGAAAATAAATGTTTGAAATGATTAGGTCTCTGCTTTTGCAGATGGCTTCATCTGGCCAGGATCTTCAGCTCTCACTGGATCGGTTCGCAGCTGAGTGGAAGTGACTGGGATGAGAATCAGCACCTCCAAGTCCGAGTCCATGGTTCTCGCCCGGAAAAGGGTGGAGTGCCATCTCCGGGTTGCGGAGGAGACCCTGTCCCAAGTGGAGGAGTTCAAGTACCTCGGAGTATTGTTCACGAGTGAGGGAAGAGTGGATCGTGAGATCGACAGGCGGATTGGTGCGGCGTCTTCAGTAATGCGGACGCTGTATCGATCCGTTGTGGTGAAGAAGGAGCTGAGCCGGAAGGTAAAGCTCTCAATTTACCGGTCGATCTACGTTCCCATACTCACCTATGGTCATGAGCTTTGGGTTATGACCAAAAGGACAAGATCACGGGTACAAGCGGCCGAAATTAGTTTCCTCCGCCGGGTGGCGGGGCTCTCCCTTAGAGATAGGGTGAGAAGCTCTGCCATCCGGGGAGAGCTCAAAGTAAAGCCGCTGGTCCTCCACATCGAGAGGAGTCAGATGAGGTGGTTCGGGCATCTGGTCAGGATGCCACCCGAACGCCTCCCTAGGGAGGTGTTTAGGGCACGTCCGACTGGTAGGAGGCCACGGGGAAGACCCAGGACACGTTGGGAAGACTATGTGGCCTGGGAACGCCTCGGGAAGAGCTGGACGAAGTGGCTGGGGAGAGGGAAGTCTGGGCTTCCCTGCTTAGGCTGCTGCCCCCGCGATCCGACCTCGGATAAGCGGAAGAAGATGGATGGATGGAAAAAAATGTAAAACAATTTTGAACATTCTTAAAGGGAAACTGCACTTTTTTTTTGGAATTTTGCCTATCGTTCACAATCATTATTACGATGGATGTTTTTTGGTTTTTTTTGCATTTTAAATATTAAATAAATGTGATCAAAAGCCTGCTTGTATTGGAGCTTATGTGAGCCACTCTATTCTGCATATAAAGACTTTAAAAAAACATCCAAACACCTCCACTGAGGTTTTATATACATGATGTCAGTATATACCTGTATATGTAATGTAGCACAGGGCACATTTTTATTAATATTTTTATATCTACATATTTTGATCACTTTAGGCATACGCAGCGCAATAATTTAAAAGAACACATCACGACTTTATTTTTTTCCTTCATCATTGATTATTGCTCACCGCAGACTTCATGAGAGCCAACAAACATAATAAAACATAACTTACTGCGCAATATCTGCAGCCATTAGGATGCCAACTGCTAAAATGTTCATATATTCTCATTTAGATTAAGAATTACCATAATCTTTGTGAAGAAACGTGGTGGGGGGACCAAGCGTCTTTATGTGTCGTGCTCGCCATTTCCGGGTGCTAAATGGCTGTCGAAGTGTACCAACTTGTCGGAATATGTCCTCTGACGTCTTCTGTCCAGGTGAGATGATCACAGCGCCATTATAAATAGTTTGTCTGCGTTAGCGTTTAAAGTTAAAGTACCAATGATTGTCACACACACACTAGGTGTGGCGAAATTTGTCCTCTGCATTTGACCCATCCCCTTGTTCACCCCCTGGGAGGTGAGGGGAGCAGTGGGGAGCAGTGGGCAGCAGCGGTGCCGTGCCCGGGAATCATTTTTGGTGATTTAACCCCCAATTCCAACCCTTGATGCTGAGTGTCAAGCAGGGAGGTAATGGGTCCCATTTTTATAGTCTTTGGTATGACTCGGCCGGGGTTTGAACTCACAACCTACCGATCTCAGGGCGGACACTCCACTTATAATAACAATATCACTAATACTTGGTTAATTATTCAAATCACGAAATGTAAATGGAATATTGTGGGAGTTTTTTTAAATGGTTATTTATTGGATTTAGGGGCGAAACAGAGAACCTCACATTGGCTCCGCTGTAAGAGGCTTTTATTTACGTCTATTTCCGCACTATAAAACACTTCCAAAGACATGCACTTGGGGATAGGTTGATTGGCAACACTAAATTGGCCCTACTGTGTGAATGTGAGTGTGAATGTTGTCTGTCTATCTGATGAGGTGGCGATTTGTCCAGGGTGTAACCCGCCTTCCGCCCGAATGCAGCTGAGATAGGCTCCAGCGACCCCAAAAGGGCGGTAGAAAATGGATGGATGGATGGATGGAAAACATTGAAAAATCCATCCGTCGTCATGTCTTTCATAATGATTGTGAATGATAGGCGGAATTAAAAAAAAGTGCAGCTCCAATTTAAGTAAAAATATCAGCATCGACAATTCTGGTCCTGTATATTTGGTATATCATTGATACAAAAATATGCAGTATCGTCCATTGTTAACAGCACGTTATTGGGATGTTTTTCCCACCATACACATTTAGTTTACAAAACTGACTGTTTAAACAATTGTGGTTGACGCTCAAATCAGGAAAACTATTCGCTCACAATGTTTCTGTTTCCCTCCAAAAACTACTACCACAGATAAGTAGACGAAGCACTAAAGTTGAGCGTAGATTTCAAGACTTTTGATCGTATCCAAAACATACGAAGCTTCCTTTAGGGTTTTTTAAACTTAGTCCGCACCTGTCCAGAGTGAGCTGCCCAGTGAATGGGGGTCCAGCCGTAGCAAGAGTCCTCAGTTGTCAGACGAGTGTGGTCCTGGAGAAATGACAGCAAAGCCCCAACATCTCCATCCCGACAAGCGCGATGAATGGGGAATAGTCTATTGAACACCTCATTATCGTTAAGAACGTCTACTTCTTGTTCTTGGGACATTTGTAAAGTCTGAAAGCTGTGTTTCCTGGTCAAATTGTCCCGTCTGAACTAATTTCAAACACAAAGGAAGAAGAGATAATCTTCGAGTCTCAACCTACCTGGAAATGAAGAAAACCCGGACTGGGATTTTCGTCCAGGTCTGTTTCTATCAGGCGGTAGGAGAGAAAACGCGGAATTGTCCGTCTTCTTTTGGTGTTAATGGCGGGTTGCAGCAATGACCTGAAAGGTACATACCGCCACCTACTGTATGTAGTCGCACATCGCAGTATCTAACATACAGCTTTTGCATCAATCTAAAAAAATAAATAAAGTTATTATATATAATCATGTGTCTTTCAAATATTCTATAGATGTGGGCCTTTAAACCCCCATATTTAAAACTTTCTGCCTTCCCCTGTGCCTTGATAAATGTATGTACACAGTAATATTTCATTTTACTGCAATCTCTGTTCAACCTGGTTTACTTTTTTTTTTTTTTTTTTTTTTTTTTTTTTTTTTTTTTACAATTGCTTAACTTATCATTTTTTAAATGTACATGTATAATACGGGGACGGGGGAACTATCTGCCGGTTGTTATTTTGGCAATTCTGTCTGCTTTGTCGAGAGTCGTTTCCTACGGAAATGAAACCGGAAGAAGATACATCTCGCATCACCGGTCTAAAATATATTAAAAAAAGGTCCGTGCATAGTTTTGGTGGTTTTTACATTGTTTTAACTACAATAATAATCAACCATATTTTAATTTTTACTTATGTTGTACTGTATTCATTTAGAGTTAGAATAAACGACCAGCAAACAAATTAACCTAGCAAAACATGTCTGCGTCAGTTCGCGGGACGTCCCGACATTTGTGTCATGGAGCTAAGGTAAAAACACTAAACACTTCTGCTCGTCAATCTAAACGGTTCCCCCCCACCCCTTTGTACACATACATTTTCCCTATCACAATTCTATGAGTTCTTTTGTTGGTGCTTATATGATATTTTTGAAATATGAATGGTTTAATATTATGGTTGTGGTTTAAGTTTCTTTCGAACGTGCATTTAGCTACAGTTAGGATACAGCACATATTTCACATATTTTCATTCCTTTTTAGAACGTGTCCGAAAAGGAGTAGGACGTAGCAAAGCTTATTTAATCCTTACCCTATTCCAATTCATAGCAACTAACATATGTGTTCACTCTCAGTTCTCATACTGTAGTTATCATAAAGAAATGGCTAAAGGGGAACTGCCCTTTTTTGGAATTTTGCCTATGTTCACAATCATTATGAGAGACAAGGACACACGTCTTTTTTTTTTTTTTTTTTACATGTATACACTACAAGATGCGGCTAATGGGAGTCACCGTTGTAGCTTTCAAAGTCCCCTAAAACGACCTCAAAACCCCCCATCAACGTTGTACATACACACTGCAAGTCTATATATAATGTAGTAACAGACTTGTTCATAAAAATATGTAATACTTACACTACCGTTTTTTGGTCTATTTATGCAAAGCCGTAACTAATTCTTTGGCGCATTTATTTCCTTTTCCATAGCAGCGCACTTCCGACTTCCTGCAACAAATGTGTTCCTACTCCTGGAATCAAACGCAATTGTATTTTCTAATCATGGCAGACTTGGTAATAAACAACAAAAACAACTATTTTTGGACAAATGAGGATTCACAACCTTATCTTTTTGGAACAAAATATACGGAGGATGAACTTCTGCTTATGGAAGCGAGCACAAAGAAGAGGCCCAAATGCTGGAACAGACAGAAGTCAAGAGAGTGCGACATGGTCACGCTGCAAATCTGGAACTTTGAGCCAAGCTATGCCGAATTAATGGATTGCTTACCAAAATCAACTGGAAACATCCCCAGCCAGCTAGACCAAACGGACAACTGTCCATCGATTTAGTCACTATACTATTGATCATGATACATGCAGCACATTACCGTAAACTACAGTGGATACGCTGTCAAGCTAGCTATGTACAAACAAAACATGAAATGTGGGCTAATACTCTACAGATACTGTATTATGATTGTTCATGTTTTTCAGTGAGTACAATTGGTGTTCTATCGCAGTGTTGTGCATTACAAACTCAAACGTGTTTCGTGCTGATGTAGAAGCTAGCTTATCTCTTGCCGCAGTTAGCTCTTACAGCTAATACCGTAGCACGCCGATGTGTTAGTACGCTAGAAAAAGAGTTCCTGGGTGTTCGCGCTTACAATAACAATGTTGCTACAGCTTGGCTATTATACAGGTTACCGAACTTAAATAAAGTATTGTTGTCATTTTTGAATGCATTTTTAAAGTGATTTAGAGGTTGAATGGATTGCTTCCATTAGCTTCATCGCTGGCCACCTACAACGAGCGGATGTCTATGTTAGAATGCGGGAAAAAAACAAAACGTTTTTCTACTTGTTTCTCATAAGGATTGTTAACTATAGGCACAATTTCAAAAAAAGTGCAGGTCCACTTTAAGTCAGGTATGATTCACATAATAAGATGAATAGGATTATCTAATTGTCAATAAGGTTCAAGATGTTTATCAGAATAATTTTTCTCTGTATTTTTTAAACACTTTCAGTTTGATAAATTCTTAAAGACCTACTGAAATGCGATTTTCTTATTTAAACGGGGATAGCAGGTCCATTCTATGTGTCATACTTGATCATTTCGCGTTATTGACATATTTTTGCTGAAAGGATTTAGTAGAGAACATCGACGATAAAGTTCGCAACTTTTGGTCGCTGATTAAAAAGCCTTGCCTGTACCGGACGTAGCAGACGAGTAGCGGGACGTCACAGGTTGTGGAGCTCCTCACATCTGCACATTGTTTACAATCATGGCCACCAGCAACGAGAGCGATTCGGACCGAGAAAGCGACGATTTCCCCATTAATTTGAGCAAGGATGAAAGATTCGTGGATGAGGAAAGTGAGAGTGAAGGACTAGAGGGCAGTGGGAGCGATTCAGATAGGGAAGATGCTGTGAGAGGTGGGTGGGACCTGATATTCAGCTGGGAATGACTAAAACAGTAAATAAACACAAGACATATATATACTCTATTAGCCACCACAACCAGGCTTATATTTAAAATGCCACAAATTAATACCGCATAACAAACACCTCCCCCCTTCCGTCCATATAACCCGCCAATACAAATCAAACACCTGCACAACACACTCAATCCCACAGCCCAAAGTAACGTTCACCTCCCCAAAGTTCATACAGCACATATATTTCCCCAACGTCTCCAAAGTTACGTACGTGACATGCACATAGCGGCACGCACGTATGGGCAAGCGATCAAATGTTTGGAAGCCGCAGCTGCCTGCGTACTCACGGTACCGTGTCTGCGTATCCAACTCAAAGTCCTCCTGGTTAGAGTCTCTGTTGTCCCAGTTCTCCACAGGCCAATGGTAAAGCTTGACTGACATCTTCCGGGAATGTAAACAATGAAACACCGGCTGTGTTATCCGGCACACCAGTCAAGGGGTGCATTCTACGGCGGGGGTGCGTTATCCAGCACAACACCTGCCGCAATACACCACTCCCCACCTACAGCTTTCTTCTTTGCTGTCTCCATTGTTCATTGAACAAATTGCAAAAGATTCACCAACACAGATGTCCAGAATACTGTGGAATTTTGCGATGAAAACAGACGACTTAATAGCTGGCCACCATGCTGTCCCAAAATGTCCTCCACAATCCGTGACGTCACGCGCTGACGTCATCATACCGAGACGTTTTCAGCAGGATATTTCGCGCAAAATTTAAAATTGCACTTTAGTAAGCTAACCCGGCCGTAGTGGCATGTGTTGCAATGTTAAGATTTCATCATTGATATATAAACTATCAGACTGCAACAAAATTGACAGCAACATATATGTATGTCTGTGTAGATCAAAAGACCCAGTAAGCAAGGGTAGTAATGCTGGACTGACAGTGCTGTGCTCAGGCTACACAGCATGTCATGTTTTTGATTGTTTGTTTCTTTGATTTGGAGGGTGTTGTGCCCTGCGTTATCCTTTGCCATCACTTTCTCCGTTGTGATGGCTGGAGTGTAGGGTTTTGTCGATCTCTGTCTGGGGGCTTTGCTGGCGAGCGGGACCAGTTGTTTTGTTGTGTATCTTACAGGGTTCATTCTGACAATCACTATAGAGATGTGCTCATCGATTGGGCCACTGACCAGTATCCGAAGATTTTTGTGAAAAAGTATGTGAGACAAATTAATACCAGCTGAGGACCGCGTTCAGAAATTGTGTTGGGAAGATAAAATTAATTGCGTTCATCATCATGTCTTCTTTGATAAATACAAAGAGATTATTGTGTGCAGACAAATAGTTTTTAAAGAGTAAAAAATTAATCTTAGTTTCAACTGTCTCTTCAGCCTTCCTGGTGTGATGTCACCTCTCCAAAATCAGCTGGCTGTGGTTTGGCCTCCCACATCTCTTATTACATATAATCCATTTGTGTTGGGAGGATGTTTCGACATGGAGGACATGATTGAGGCTCGTCGGGATGCGCTGTTGTCAGACAAGGTGCTTGACTTGTAATTGCGCGACGGTGGCCGGTCGAATCCCGCAGTCAGTCCCAGTAAAACCCCAGAGGTGTAGTTTTCCTCTCAAAAAAGGAAATTATCTTTCCGCAGGTTCATATATAGAAACTTTGTCACAACTTTTACTTCCTCTTCAGCGGGGGTGCCCATTAAGTCGACCGTTTCAACTGTCACACCCTCCTCGATTGCGGAGGGTGTGACAGTTGATCGCCAGCCAGGTATTACAAAAATAGACCTACAAATTAACGTTCATCAATCTTCACTATGACGTGACTTTATTGACATTCACGGCACCCGAGGATCTTGTGAGATGACGCTGGCTGCTGCGAATTTGGTGTGATGAACAAAAAAAAAACGCTTAAACACTTAAACAGACTCTTGCGTAGGGCTGGGCGATATGGCCTTTTTTTAATATTGCGATATTTTAAGGCCATATCGCGATACACGATATATACTGTATCTCGATATTTTGCCTTAGCCTTAAATAAACACTTGATGCATATAATCACAGCAGTATGATGATTCTATGTGTCTACATTAAAACATTCTTCTTCATACTGCATTAATATATGCTCGTTTTAAACTTTCATGCAGAGAAGGAAATCACAACAAAAAAAAATCACTATTTTTTTCATACGGTGTTGATCTGGAAATGTTTGCCTCGGCATTTTGATGGTGTGGGCGTGTGGCACCGAGCGGAGATGTTGACGTGCGGAGTAAGCACTGTTCATTCTCTAGCTAGTGTGTGTGTGACAATCATTGGTACTTTAACTTTAACAGGTGACTTTTCAAATGATGCTACATATTAGCAGTAATGCTACTTTTTATAGCAACGCTTTCGCCCCAGACTTGACAAATTACGGTTGGCTGTTCGACATATTCCCACTTGGAGTCAAACCACCGCCAGACGATGGACCCCCTGCTGTTTTTTGGGGGAATTTATTATTCCTTCATTTGTTACCAGATTCGCACCTTCTTTCGCTCGTATTACCGCTAGCATCACAGCTAACGTTAGCCATGCTGCTACCTCTCTGCTCAGCGAGGGCGTATACGAATGTGACGTATGTGACGTGTGTAAGAAGGTGCGCTTGAGAAGGAGACACAGGAAAGAGCGAGTAGAGCATGTAGTTTAATGCCCGCAGCTAAAAGCAACTGCGTGAGAACGCATACTCGAATATCACAATATAGTCATTTTCTATATCGCACAGAGACCAACCCGCGATATATCGCGCATATCGATATATCGCCCAGCCCTACTCTCGCGCCGTGCCTACTGTCAAAAGCCTAAAGACCGACCGCACAGCTCCTGTCTCTTTACAATTAAAGTGCTGCTCCAAAATAAGCTAACAAAATAAGAGTCTCACAAAGCTAACGCACACAAACTAGCAAGCTACGGAGTTTGCCGTTAATGTATTTCTTGTAAAGTCTATAAAAACGAGTATGGAAGCTGGACAAATGCGATGCCAAAAGCCAACCATTTTCATGTGGTATTGGACAAAAAGGAGGACAATTTTTCTCCTCCACAATGTAAATTCGAAAATGTGGAAGTTATCAGCAATACTGTGAATCCTGTCTGATTCCAATCAATGCAAGTCATCAGAATTAGAGTTGGGGGAAATAATCGATTTTTAGATTAATCGCAATTTGGACATGGCCGGTTTTAAAATCGATTAGTAAACGTCAATAATCGATTCATTCATTGTAAATAATGTAATGCAGACAGTTTTTCTAAAATTTGGCTGACTGCAGCGAGCCACCTCACTGAGAGATCTGACCAGCTCCTTTATTATAGTTTATCTTATGTTGCAGTTTTGCACACATTTAATACAAAATAATACATGTGATGGGAATTCATTTAACTGTTTCTTACTTCAAATGCGCTGTTTTTAAATGTTGCAAGTGATAAACCCTTATTTAATTAAACGAAAAAAAAAGTAAAACTGCATCAATATACATAAATTAATGATGCATGATGCATCAATAATAGATTTGTAATCAAATTGTAGCTCCTGAATAGTAACCGTAATCGAATCATGAGGTTCCTAAAGATTTCCACCTCCAGACCTTACTGGGACGGCTGAGGAGTGTGATCCCACGATAGTTGGAACACACCCTCCGGTTCCCCTTCTTAAAGAGAGGAACCACCACCCCGGTCTGCCAATCCAGAGGTACCGCCCCCGATGTCCACGCGATGTTGCAGAGTCTTGTCAACCAAGACAGCCCCACAGCATCCAGAGCCTTAAGGAACTCCGGACGGATCTCATCCACCCCCGGGGCCTTGCCACCGAGGAGCTTTTTAACTACCTCGGCAACCTCAGCCCCAGAAATAGGAGAGCCCACCACAGATTCCCCAGGCACTGCTTCCTCATAGGAAGACGTGTTGGTAGGATTGAGGAGGTCTTCGAAGTATTCCCCCCACCGATCCACAACATCCACAGTCGAGGTCAGCAGAACACCATCCCCACCATACACGGTGTTGACATTGCACTGCTTCCCCTTCCTGAGGCGGAGAATGGTGGTCCAGAATCGCTTCGAAGCCATCTGGAAGTCGTTTCCCATGGCTTCCCCGAACTCCTCTCATGTCCGAGTTTTTGCCTCCGCGACCGCTGAAGCCGCACACCACTTGGCCTGTCGGTACCTGTCTGCTGCCTCCGGAGTCCTATGAGCCAAAAGAACTCGATAGGACTCTTTCTTCAGTTTGACGGCATCCCTCACCGCTTGTGTCCACCAGCTGGTTCTAGGATTACCGCCACGACAGGCACCAACCACCTTGCGGCCACAGCTCCAATCGACCGCCTCGACAATAGAGGTACGGAACATTGTCCACTCGGACTCAATGTCCAGCGCCTCCCTCGTGACATGTTCAAAGTTCTTCCGGAGGTGGGAATTGAAACTCTCTCTGACAAGAGACTCTGCTAGGCGTTCCCAGCAGACCCTCACAATGCGTTTGGACCTGCCAGGTCTGTCCGGCATCCTCCCCCACCATCGCAACCTACTCACCACCAGGTGGTGATCGGTAGAAATCTCCGCCCCTCTCTTCACCCGAGTGTCCAAAACTTGAGACCGCAAATCCGAACTACAAAGTCGATCATGGAACTGCGGCCGAGGGTGTCCTGGTGCCAAGTGCACACATGGACACCCTTATGTTTGAACATGGTGTTCGTTATGGACAATCTGTGACGAGCACAAAAGTCCAATAACAAAACACCACTGGGGTTCAGATCCAGGCGGTCTTTCTTCCTAATCACGCCTCTCCAGGTTTCACTGTCGTTGCCAACATGAGCGTTGAAGTCCCCCTGTAGAACGAGGGAATCACCCTGGGGAGCACTCTCAAGTACTCCCTCGAGTGAATCCAAAAAGGGTGGGTACTCTGAGCTGCCGCTTGGCGCGTAGGCGCAAACAACAGTCAGGACCCGTTCCCCCACCCGAAGGCGCAGGGAAGCTACCCTCTCGTCCACTGGGTTGAACTCCAACGTGCATTTGGTGCATTTGCAAACAGCTAAAATTATGTACAAAGCAAACTATAACCTGCTACCCAAGAATGTACAACAATTCTTCTTAACAAAAGAGGAGAAGTATAACTTTAGAAATAAATCTAATTTAAAACATTTGTTTGCACGTGCAACACTTGAAACATTTAGCGTATCAGTATGTAGAATTAAATAATGGAATGGATTAAGAAAATAAATTAAACAATGTACTAATATGATTCAATTTAAGAGACTGTTCAAACTACAAGTGTTTACAAAGAAGAAGAAATATGATTAACGTCATGAACTTTTAAAAAATACAGTTTTATCCATCTCATTAAGTGAATCATAACTGATTTAATTACTTATGAGAAAAACTGATGTATTTAGAACACATTGATGTAATTGTGTACAAATTGAGAACATCAAAATACATTTCATCCAATCAACCAACCAACATTCAATCATACCACAGTAAGGATGTGTGTTTGTACATTGTGTTATATCACCAAGCGTAATATCCAGCTGAGAAAACATTGTTCATCCCGATAGTTGATAAAGCCGACATTAGCGTCATCCCTGACAACTGTTCGATCGGGGGTTGTTATTTTGACCTTTATAAACATCGATGTACGCCGGCAGTTCTTGAAGCTGAATACACCGAAGGCCCCCGGGCCGGATGGTGTCTCCCCCTCCACTCTCAGACACTGTGCGGATCAGCTGGCTCCTGGCTTCACTGACATTTTTAACACCTTTTTTAGAGCTATGCCGCGTGCCGTCCTGCTTTAAGACCTCCACCATTGTCCCTGTCCCCAAGAAAGCACGGATCAAAGGACTTAAGGACTACAGGCCGGTTGCGCTGACGTCTGTGGTCATGAAGTCCTTTGAGCGCTTGGTTCTTCCCCACCTCAAGGACATCACCGCTCCCCTCCTGGACCCACTGCAGTTCACCTACAGACCCAACAGGTCTGTGGATGATGCAGTGAACCTGGCCCTCCACTTCATCCTGGAGCATCTGGACTCCCCAGGAACCTACGCGAGGATCCTGTTTGTGGACTTCAGCTCTGCCTTCAACACCATCCTCCCTGGACTGCTACAAGACAAGCTCTACCAGCTCAGCGTGCCCGACTCTCTCAGTTGGATCAATGACTTCCTGACAGACCGAAGACAGCACGCGCGGCTGGGGAAGATTGTCTCGGACAGTCGAACCACGAACACTGGTACTCCTCAGGGCTGTGTACTTTCCCCCTGGCTCTTCTCCCTGTATACAAACTGCTGCACCTCCAGTCACCAGTCTGTAAAACTGCTCAAGTTTGCGGATGACACTACCCTCATCGGGCTCATCTCGGATGGCGATGAGACCGCCTACAGGAGAGAGGTGGACCGGCTGTTGTCCTGGTGCAGCCTCAACAACCTGGAGCTGAACGCCCAGAAAACAGTGGAAAGTCACAGCCCCACCATCCCCTCTCACCCTGATTGACTCTCCCACCCCCGTCTCCATTGTGGACTGCTTCCGTTTCTTGGGCACCACCATCACCCAAGACCTCAAGTGGGAGCCGACCATCAGCTCCCTCATCAAGAAGGCCCGGCAGAGGATATACTTCCTGCGGCAGCTGAGGAAACTTAAGGTGCCGACCGAGATGCTGGAGCAGTTTTACTCAGCCATCATCAAGTCCATCCTGACCTCCTCCATCACCGTGTGGTTCCCCGGCGCAACAGTCCAGGATAAGCATCGACTGCAGCGCATGGTACGTGCTGCTGAGAAGGTGATTGGCTGCAAGCTCCCATCCCTCCAGGACTTGTTCTCCTCCAGGACCAGGAGGCGTGTGGGTCGGATCACAGCTGACTCTTCTCATCCTGGACACAAACTATTCTCCCCTCTCTCCTCAGGCAGGAGACTACGGTCCATCCAGACCCACACCTCCCGCCACCTGAACAGTTTTTTCCCCTCGGCCATCATGCACATGAACAATAACTCCTAACAGTAGCTCCTTTGAATTCCTTCTAAGTCTATAACAAGATCTGATAGCTCAGTTACAGCTCTTGTTATTACCAAATCTGTGTTATATGTGTTTTATGTTGCACGATTGCACCAACAAAAATTCCTAGTTTGTGAACCCGTTCTCAAACAATGGCAATAAAAACTATTCTAATCTATTCTGAAGAAGGTGTTATTAAGATCAAGATACGTTTCGCTTAAACCACTAATTGCGAATAGTATCGGTCCCGAATCACGTATAGAATAGAATAGAAAGTACTTTATTGATCCCTGGGGGAAATTCAGCACCACAGTTAGCCCACAATAGACAATAAATACTATGTGAATATTCACATGTGAATAATATAAATATATTATACATATATTCTACATTTAAGTGCAGTCAAGAAGGAACATATGCATTATAGAGTCTGATGGCTGTCGGTATGAAGGACCTCCTGTGTCGTTCCGTGTTGCATTTTGGGAGTCTGAGCCTTCCACTGAACGTGCTCATTCTCTCCGCCAGGTCCAAGTGTAGTGGGTGGGAGGTGTTGTCCATAATGGCTAGGAGTTTTGCTAGACTTCTCCTTTCTTACACCACCGCCAGAGAGTCTAGCTCCACTCCCACCTGGTTACTGCAGTTACTACGTTATAGCAGAAACATATTTTTATGTGGAAGTCTGTGTGAGTGGCACTGTGAACAGGTCCAACTCTGTTTTAATACATTCTGCTGATCTGTTGTGTAGCAGACCCATTTCTACCTTTGTTAGAATATTCCTTTTGCAGACACTCTCCGAGTTCCTTTGAGGTCTTTCTCCTTTTGATGCATTTTCTTCTCTTGTCAGGCTTTTTACGCTTCTTTGTTTGACTACGGCAGAGGTGCCCATTACGTCGATCGCGAGCTACCAGTCGATCGTGGAGGGTGTGTAAGTCCATCGCCAGCCAGGCATTGAAAAAATAAACCTAAAAATTAGCGATCATCAATCTTCACTATGATGTGACATTCAAGGCACACAAAGATCTTGTGAGATGACGCTGGCTGCTGCAAGCTCAGTGTGAAGGAAAAAAAGACCGGTAGGAAGGCGAGAAACACTTTTTATTTCAACAGTACCTCGCGCCGTACCTGCCGTCAAAAGCCTAAAGACTGACCGCACAGTTCCTGTCTTCACAATAAAAGTGCTGCTCCATCCTGCCTGCGCTAACAAAATAAGAGTCTTAGAAAGCTAACGCACAAAAGCTAGCTAGCTACTTTTTTTTTATCAAAGGTAGCACCATTCTGAACAAATTACAGAATATCCCACCCAATCCATGCCTAACTTCTGTTGAAACACCTGAAAATTAATTTAATTTACTGCCCGTCTGATTTAGATATTAATTGACATAAATAGCTTGATCCCTGACATATGGTGAACCAGACACATTGGCTTTTACTGGCTTAAAGTGTCATTTGACAACAACTTTTCCGTATTCAAAGAATATGGGTTGATCCTGATCGTCTTTCTGAGCAATACTAATGTCATAAATAGTATTCTTGGAGAGATGTACGTAATTGGGTCGATCAAAGTATAGAGTGGCAATGCGACCGGTGTCCGATGTGGTATTTGTACACCTCAGCAATCTGACACTAGGATCCTCTGTTAGCTGGTAGTCTACAATGTCAGAGTATACGTAAATATTACAAGAACCGGCATGAATATCAGCTGGATGTGGTACATATTGTTTTACACCTGATAGGCATTGTAACTGTTCTGAGGGTTGAAACCCCTCAATACACATAATTTGTTGATTTTACGTAAACATATCCTGAACATTGTTGTATCCGAACTGTATTGGGCTACTTAATTTACTTTCTCGAAACCTATCATAAATGATCTACAATTCCTTGTAGAGAATTTCTTGTATATCTTGATAATGTCCATTTGGGAGCATAAATTGTTCAATGGTATGCCTATCAAACAACATACTGTTATGGGTTTCATCCTGTTTTGAAAAAGATGTGCGTGGGAATTGAATCCAACCTGATATGGTTGATTTAGGGTGATTGGGGTATGTAATTTTGTTATATAATTCCATATCTTTTTGTAGGATACACATCATGACATGCATTGCTCGGCAGAGTGACGTAAAAATCTTTGTGATCCATGTTGCCATTATTAATTTGGAATTGTCTAGTCTAGTATGCCTTGCTTTTTTGTCAAAGGCATAGATTAAGGGATGGCTGAGCGGACGTGTTTGGAAGATACATGTATTGAACTTTTCCTAACCACTTTACATGGAGCATGTGCTTGCGACCTTTTTTTTTATATTTCTGGGAAAGTTCTTGCGTGAATTTGCATGTAACGTGTAGACATCTTGTTTAAGTAAAAAATGTTTTTCTTCTGAGTATTTTGGATGTGTAGAATCTTTTACAGTTTAACAAAGTTGATTCACCCTTCCGAGGCCTTCCGGGTGAGCAGGATTATAGTACAAATTTCTTAAGGTGTGTTCCACTATGTGATGATGACGAAAATCAATGAAATTTGATGTTGTGATGTGTTTATTGAAAAATTATCATTGGTGAAAAAAGAGAGAGAGAAAGAGAGAGAGACAGCGACAGAGAACCATCAGAGAACAATAAGATGTAGTTTTTTATCCACATGTGTTGTGATGCGATTATTTTCCTACATGTCTGGTATGTGAGCATGCTACCCTGTAAATCCTACTTGTCTTCATCGTTCGGCACACACATTCTCCATAAGATCAAACACGATAGCTTCGGCAGCTCCGAGAGCTCTCTCTGTGCTTACATTACTGCAGCATGGTTCAGCATATGAAAGATGATGGAGCGCATCTTTTAAGGCTAGTGTAAAAATCCTCTCAATTATAGCCTGGTAGTGAGTGTTGAAGATCACACCACCATGTTCAGTCACACATGTATGTTGGAGCTGACTGGGATGACTAGTGATGCAACCATTACAATTTGAATGTGACGCTTCCCACGCAGCGTGATTCAGGCATTTTTTCAATAATACTCGGAAGAGCTTGATGATGTCGGCACGGAATTTTGTTTCGCTTTCAGGCTTTTCAACGGGTGTCACATCAGAATAATGGAGCAGATGTATGTAGGTAGGCACATAGGCTGGTTCGTTGTTGGTATAGTCCCAGTTTGTGGACACTATGCCTTGGCACCCTTCCTCAGATGTCTTGTTAGTGTTCTCGGTAATGGGGATTCCTGTAACAAAAATAAGTAGGATTATAAATAATACATTCCTAGAAAATAGGAATGAAGAGTCTTAGGATGAGTATGTGTAGAATATACCTGATATTTTGTATAGTTACAAATTTATTTGGCAGCATGGCAACATCAGACAGATTTTGGTGATGATATAACAAATGGATGAGACAATGAGATGATCTATAGCCCCAAACACTGGTCTTTTACAATCCCATGTGTTGACACGTGGAGCTGCTAATGAGCACTTTTTACAGACATTATCTATTCGGCCTCTAAAAAAACCCCATTGTTTTTCCATAGTGTAAGAATATGATTTTAATCAGTTGTGATATTTTATTTGCAGATATAAAACAGTCCCACCATGTTACAGATATGTCTTCCTCTTCTACTTCTTATTTTTCTTGAATAATGTCTCCTGATGAATTGAAACACGATGGATGATCTCATAGCGAAGGATGGTCCGTTTTCTGATAACTGGGCCTTATCAGAATCCTACAACACAGAGCTGATAATGTTCCTACCAGCCCACAGGCCAGAAAAAGCATAGGCATTTGAGGGAACCCCTCAAAACCTGTGGATACACCAGCTGGTCGTTTGTGAAAAGTGCCCGTATGGCCTGTATCAACAGACCCTGGACCCCGTACTCCTGGAGCACCCCCCACAGGACAACGCGAGGGACACAATCAAAGGCCATTCCAAATCCACAAAACAAATGTGGACTGGTTGAGCAGACTCCCATGCCCACTCCAGTACCCTAGCGAGGGTATACTGTAAATCTGGTCCTGTGTTCCACGACAAGGACGAAAACCACATTGTTCCTCCTGAATCCAAGGCTCGACTCACGACCAGACTCTCCTCTCAAGGCACCCTTGAATAGATTTTCCCCGGCAGGCTGAGAAGTGTGATCCCTCTATAATTGGAACACACCCTCCGGTCCCCTTTCTTGAAAAGGGGGACCACCTCCCCGGTCTGCCAATCCAGAGGTACCGCCTCAGACTTCCACGCTATGTTGAAGAGATGTGTCAGCCACGACAGTCCCACAACATCCAGAGCCTTGAGGTATTCGGGGCGAACCTCGTCCTCTCCTGGGGCCTTGCCACTGGGCAGTTTTTTGATCACCTCAGCAACTTTGGCTCAAGTGATGAACATGTCCGCGTTTGTGACCTCAGACTCTGCCTCCTCTACACAGGGTGTGTCTGTAGGATTAAGGAGATCCTAAAAGTATTCCTTCCACCGCCCAACTATATCCCCAGTAGTGGTCAGCAGGTTTCCGCCCCCACTATACACAGTGTGAACAGGGCACTGCTTCCCCTTCCTGAGGTGTCTGATGGTTTGCCAGAATCTCTTTGAGGCCGACCGAAAATCTTGCTCCATGGTCTCACCGAACTCCTCCCATGCCCGCCACCGCTCACTTGGCTTGTCGGTACCTGTCAGCTGCTTTGGGGGTCCCACAAGCGAGCCATGCTCGGTAGGATTCCTTCTTCATATACAGTACAGGCCAAACGTTTGGACACACCTTCTCATTCAATGCGTATTCTTTATTTTCATGACTATTTACATTGTAGATTGTCACTGAAGGCATCAAAACTATGAATGAACACATGTGGAGTTATGTACTTAATAAAAAAAGGTGAAATAACTGAAAACATGTTTTATATTCTAGTTTCTTCAAAATAGCCACCATTTGCTCTGATTAATTTTTTGCATATTCTTGGCATTGTCTCAATGAGCTTCAGGAGGTAGTCACCTGAAATGGTTTTCACTTCACAGGTATGCTTGAAGCTTATCGAGAGAATGCTAAGAGTGTGCAAGGCAGTAGTCAGAGCAAAGGGTGGCTATTCTGAAGAAACTAGAATATAAAGCATCCATCCATCCATCCATTTTCTATCGCTTGTTCCTTTCGGGGTCGTGTTGGAGCCTATCTTAGCTGCACATAGGCGGAAGAAACATGTTTTCAGGTATTCCACCTTTTTTTGTTAAGTACATAACTCCACATGTGTTCATTCATAGATTTACACTATTTACATCTGCAATGTAAATAGTCATGAAAATAAAGAAAACGCATTGAATGAGGAGAAGGTGTGTCCAAACCTTTGGCCTGCACTGTTTATGAAGAAGGAATCTTACCGAGCATAGCGATTTTATATATATATATATATATATATATATATATATATATATATATATATATATATATATATATATATATATATATATATATATGTATATATGCACATATATATATATACATATATACATATATACATATATATATATATATATATATATGGATGTATATATGGATGTATATATATATATATATATATATATATATATATATATATATATATATATATATATATATATATATATATATATATATATATATATATATGGATGCATGCATGCATGCTTTGGAGCCCCTGCCTCAAAAGTAAAAATGTTTACCTTGGTGCCCTAAAATATGAGCCTTCCTTTAAGGCAACACTTGCCTTGACCTCAAAAAGTTAAAGAGACCTGGTGCTGTATAATAATATATCTCAATAATAATGACTAATTTTATTGTTAGATTACCCAGTATGCTAGCCGTGACTCCTGATAGCCAAAAGCTGTATTGCATTTATTTACTGGGTAGATATGGCGCTTCCTGTACCGACTGGGAAATATGTACCAAACAGAAGGTTCCGCACCAAAAGATTCAGATAAGACATGTAGGCCTTCTATACTCCCCTAGTAACTCCATATGCCCTCCTGATATTTTTTCTGATTTCCCACTGATGTATTGTATTTTCTTCTTCTCCACAGGATGGTTTTGTTAAAGTGAGAAAAAGAGACTTAGAAAAGTTAACTACAGAGGTCATGCAGCTGAGGGAGTTCCTGCCCAGAGTTGTGAATGGGATGATGATTGACATACTTCACAAAACTCAAGCACAAAAAACAGGTCAGCTTTCTGAACTTAAACAATCAACCTTTGTACAAATTAAGGCCATGTCTACAAGAACACGGATACTTTAAAACGATTTCCATCTACACAAGTGTAGTTTCATAGTAGTCTCTGTCTACGTGCAAATGCATACACCCGCTGTCATGCATACACCCGCTGTCATGCACATTTCGTCAGGAAAAGCCTCAAGGGCATAACGCCTCTGCCGGGACTTCCGGTCAGGGTAGGCAGGTGAGGCACAGCCTCACTTGTCATGATGGAGAAAAAAATAAACAAAAAGCTGAATAATAACCATAAAATAAATATTAGTATTTGTTCATTAAATGCATGTTATAAATGTATTTATATATGAATAAAATCGCAGTTTAACATTGACTTGAGTAAAAATCATTACATTTGCACACAAACCATTAATGGGTCTTCAGCGTGTGTTGCCACTTCACCTCATTACTTGTGTGTGTGGAAGAGAAAGAAAAAGCTGGCATGGCTTACTGCTGGTCTGCTTGCAGAATGTCGCTAAAATATTGTTTGCACTATGCATTTCTAGTTTGGGCGTTACAGCCTGTTAAATGTTTTTAATGTAAGTGTGACATCATTATTCTTGATAATCGGACACTAAAATAGAGAAAAGAGATGCTGGAGGCTTAGGTCCTCCAATGCCAAAGCATTTCAAATTACAATAGTAAGCAAGCAGTATTCTGACTCGCCACACTGGGAGAAGTGGGGGCGATCCAGCTAGCAGACGCAATGTAAGCCAGCATCTATTTCACACAACTTTATTTATAACAAACATGGCATTTGTAACGCAGGAAGCCAGCGTTTGTGTTTTTTTGTCAGATCCAAAAGTGTTGTTTTACTGATTTAAATTAAATGGAATGAAATGACTGAATGAATGTGTAAATACATAGGATGATATATTTTCAAGATCAAATACTTCTCTAAACTGGACTTTAAGACAAAATGAATGTGGTCATACCAAGTACGTTTTCATGGTGGATAGATAGTAGGATACACAGAGTGAGACGTCTTTTTCCCCTGTTTGATCCGAGAGCCGAACAAACGCGAGGCACAACAATTCTGATTAACGAACATGTCTGACACTTAAATCCCGGTGACGGCGGAGAGAAAAAAAATAACTGTTGCGGTTATTTATCGCACTAATTAAAACCTTGTTGTCAATTTGATGGCGATTAATCGTACAGCCCTACTCACAAGGACCAGAGGCATATGAACAATTAACACACCCCTGTGTGTGCAATTACATCAATGCATATAAAAGCACAGGCAAAGTAGTTCAAAAACACCTTGAATTATCTGGCATTACAGCCAGGTATATTAAATTACCATACAAGGCAGCTGAACAGGCGGGAATTAAAGCGCAATTTAAAGCAACAGCCGTTTTTCCTAATGTAATCGGAGCTATCAACTGCACATATATTGCTCGCCATCATATGACGAATATGTATATGTCAACAAAAACATTTTAATTCTATCAATGTGCAGATAGTGATGTAACAATAAACGGTATAATGATAAACCGCGTAAAAATTCCAGACGGTTAGTAATACCGTTTAAATTTTAAATGACCGAAAAACCATTATTTATTAATGCATTTTAGGCAACACTGCTTACTTCCTGAATACTGAAGCGCATCAGCGTCAGCGCATGACCACTAGAGCCGTTCGACTCGCGAAACATGGCGGCAACTTCAAAGACTTTGCTTTGAAAATGTTCCCTTCGAGCTAACGGAGCCGATCGCTTTGTTTCAATTCATCAGAAAAATATTAGATGTTGCAGTTTTATTTTGAACCTGCAACTAGCGTCCTTCCGTCAGCTGCTGGTACTGAGAGTTACCATGCAGCAGGTGATGTGTCAGTAACATTGCAAAACTTGTTTACAAAGTCTGTATTTTGTTTACTGTGATGGTCACTCATCCTTTATTTCATTGCTAACTTTGTAAGTGTTCCAATAACATAAATACTAGCTAAAATGTTTTCACAAAACGCTTGCTGAGTTGTTGGTGAGGCACAAAGATTGTGTTAGATGTGCAAGGTATCACTCCTGTGTATTTTTGTTGGCCAAACTGTTGCACTGAAGTACATGGTTGTTGTTGAATAACAAAGCTTGTTTATTTGACTTTATCTTCATTAGCCAAACTGCTTTGTGATTTATATCGATATCAAAAAGTAAACACCATGTTTTTTACATTACTTGTGTTTTTTTTCATTCCACAAAGTAATTACTTTAAAAAACATTCATGTGACACAGCATTTTGTTAATGTTTTATGGTGTGTAATTAATGTCTGTACGACATATTTCTGGTCAAACTCTCAACGGATCTGTCCAGATACAGCATGTACATGTATACACTTTAGTACATGTAAATGTATGTACATGACTTGAAAAAATACCTCTCTCTATGAAAATGTAAAAATAGAGACAAAGGCATCATGTAATAAAAAAGCTGACACGCTGATACTATTAATGAACAAAAACACAAATATTTGTCTTTAAATATATAGATAACGTTTATCTAGAGCATTTTTATTAGATATTACACATTACACTGTGGCGTCGCGTTCACACCCCAACACTGTTTTACCTAACATAGTGAATAATCCTGATTAATAAACATGATTTCAAAATTGTAAAAAAGTATTTTAATTGTTCTTTTGCCCATAATCATGCAGTCATATGTGTAAGACTAGACCTCATATATGAACACTATTTTTATCTGTCTGTAAGTGCAGTTACGTACGTCTTATGTCCATAAGGTGCCATCTTGCGAAATGTTCACATCTATTTGTATTTATTTATAGTATTATTTTGTTTCTGCCATATTACTTTGTTTATAATGCTTATAATGTGTTGTTTTCATATGCACATTCAACGTTATACCTGAGATACATATATACATTTTGAATGTGTTGTTTGTGGGTTAAAAAAAACAAAAAAAAACTTGGTTAAAGGATTTCATTATAAGTAGTTTTTTTTTTTTTTTTTAATGAGCAGATTTAAAATTACCTCGATAATAATGATATCTTTGGTCACAATAATCGTGATAAGAATTTTTCATACCGTGACATCCCTATGTGCAGATTATATGTGATGCACTAATGCAATGAAGCAACATTGTAGCTAGGGGTGTGGGATTCTCACGTTGTGCGATTCAGAATCGATTCTCATTTTTAAAAAATCTATTTTTTTTTCTTTCATTCTTTCTTTTTTATTTTTTTATTATTCTTTTTTTTTTTTTTTTTTTTTTTTTATTAATCAATCCAACAAAACAATACACATCAATACCATAACAATGCAATCCAATTCCAAAACCAAACCCGACCCAGCAACACAAAGAACTGCAATAAACAGCGCAATTGAGAGGAGACACACACGACACAGAACAAACCAAAAGTAGTGAAACAAAAATTAATATTATCAACAACAGTATCAATATTAGTTACAATTTCAACATAGCAGTGATTAAAAATCCCTCATTGACATTATCATTAGACATTTATTAAAAAAATGAACAATAGTGTCACAGTGGCTTACACTTGAATCGCATCTCATAAGCTTGACAACACACTGTGTCCAATATTTTCACAAAGATAAAATAAGTCATATTTTTGGTTCATTTAACAGTTAAAACAAATTTACATTATTGCAATCAGTTGATAAAACATTGTCCTTTACAATTATAAAAGCTTTTTACAAAAATCTACTACTCTGCTTGCATGTCAGCAGACTGTGGTAGATCGTGCTGAAATCCTATGTATTGAATGAATAGAGAATCGTTTTGAATCGGGAAAATATCGTTTTTGAATCGAGAATCGCGTTCAATCGAAAAAAATCTATTTTGAATCAAATCGTGACCCCAAGAATCGATATTGAATCGAATTGTGGGACACCCAAAGATTTGCAGCCCTAATTGTAGCTGCGGTGATAGTTGTTGTACACGATAGAGCCACTGGATGGCACTCTAAGATCATGTGTGTGGGTGACTGCTTTAGTACATATATAGCGAAGAACAAACCACCAGGTGTATGTCAATAGCTGATGTCCTACCTGACCGCATTAAATACGTTTTTGTGAATAATCAAATCGTTGTCATGCATATGTTTTTACGGGAAACATAACATGGTAACAGAATGTGGCCTGGTTCAAGGTGTGATTCTTAAATTCTAAGTAACAGCATGATTGGGAACAACTTTGTGCAAATTGTACTCATATTAAACATGTCTGTATGAAGTGTTAAATACTAAACCACACCTTGCGCATGCACTCCTGCACTAACGTGCAACAAGAGTGGAATAGAGTAAATGTTTCCACTCCAGGAAGAAGCACTTCCAACTCATTGTTGGTGAAATTCTTCTATTTTGCTATCTTGCTCATTATCTTTGTGTTTTTGACTGTGCCGAGTGGTATTTCAGGCACATGGCTAATATAAATAAAATGTGCGTATTTAAATAAGCAAAGACATGGAGTGACAAGCCACTCCAACATGTGCGTTCAATTCCAAGTTGACTTGAATGTACAAAAAAAAATGTGCTTGGATTAATGTGTGCACGCTTTTATACATGTGAATTATTTTGTGCGTACAACACTTTCCGGATTTAAGCGTACACTATCGAATTTAACCACGGCAACTGCGGCAAGTCATTTGCCGTAATGCCCTAAAAAAATGACTCGCATTTGTGGCAAGAACATGCAGTGAACATGCACCCTGTTGTTCTGAATTTATATGGAGGATTTTGTAATTCTCTTAGTGACCTATTTGTTTAATTAGCAACATTTTTGCAACACTCTTTAATAAACTTAAATTAGCCAAAGACATGCACCTGGGGATAAGTTGATTGGCAACACTAAATTGGCCCTAGTGTGTGGATGTGAGTGTGAATGTTGTCTGTCTATCTGTGTTGGCCCTGCGATGAGGTGGCGACTTGTCCAGGGTGTACCCCGCCTTCCGCCCGATTGTAGCTGAGATAGGCTCCAGCGCCCCCCGCGACCCCAAAGGGAATAAGCGGTAGAAAATGGATGGATGGATGGATAGTCTTTTTTTCCCCAACTTTAAATCTGATTATAAATCTGATAAAAGGTCAGGACAGGACTGTGCTCAGTTTTCTTGTTCAAGGTCATTTAACTTATTTTAAATATCCATCCATCCATTTTCTACCGCTTATTCCCTTCGGGATCGCGGGGGGTGCTGGAGCCAATCTCAGCTACAATCGGGCGGAAATATTTTTTATTAAAATTATATTTATTTACTAACTCAACTTACTTATTTTAATATGCAATTGTGCTGTAATTGATGTACAGAATAAGTAATTAATATAATAGATGTTTACAAAAAATTATTTTAGAACTAATTTCATTGTGCATTTGTACATTTTATTTCCTCTGTATGTGAATGCCACCGATGCGGTGGAATGGCTTGTATACAGTAAACTAATGTTGAATTCAAAAATATTTTCTTAGTCTTCTTTCATTATTTCTTTGCATGTGTGTCTGTGTGTAGTGAAAGAGCATCTTACACAGGAACCGGAACTTCTGCGTCAGGAGTGTCTTCATCTTCAGTCCAGACTGGATGCGGTACAAACTGAATGTCAAAAGGAGAGACAGGTTTGACGAAGTGACTAATACTTAATTTAATTTTTATGACAAATATAGTATATCTAGTCTCAGGATTGTTTTTAGCTGAACTGTAACGTATACGTTACAGACACATTAACCACTTAAGTCATCTTTAGTTGTGTTTGACACTGATGCATTTTTTGTACTTTTAATGTGCAGTGGTGTTCAATTTAGTTGCCTAGTTGTGGCCATGTATTTGTGTTGATTTATTAGCTTCACATACATGTATTTTACTGTTTGTCCTAACCACTAACAAACAGAAGTATATTACTTACTCTTATCTTAGTAAAGGCAGATTTTGAACATACCTCTCATGAAAGATTCTATTGTAAAGAAGTGATAAAGTGTGATGTGAATTATTGCAGAACATTACGATTGATGTGTGAACCTCTACTTGTATCGTATTAATGAAATAATATTATTGGTTAACAACACTTTTGATAAGTTAAGGTCCCCTGTATTGTCTGTGTCTGTAGGAGAAATGTCTGTTGCGTGATCAGCTGTGGCAGAGCCAAGCCGAGGTGCAGCAGCAGGCCGACTTCTGCTCCAGTCTGGGTTCTGTAGCCTGCAGTCTGCTGTGGAACTGCTCTACAAGGGAGGACACAGTTAGACTGTGGCTGACTGAAGTGAGTATTGCCTGTTGTGTGTTACTGTGATGTGGTATGCATATTGTGTATCCAATGTGTGTGAAATGCTTGTGGTGTAGGGAAACCTGCAGGCCTTTCTGTCGGTAGCGACTCAGACTCTGGAGAGCTTTGTTAGGACTCTGGATGAAGCAGCAAAGAGTTCACCTGAAGACCACAACACCCAGTTTGTTTTGGCGCTAGCTGGAACAATTACTAGTAAGAAGAGCTTGCTTTTTTGTAGTTCAGTTATTCACTATAAGCAATAAACTTGTAACTAATCTTGTTTCTCGCCAATCAGACATTGCGGCTGTAACCTGTGGACGGGAATTCCTTCTCGCACATGATCTGTTGAACACCCTGATAAAACTGTTAGAACTAATGAAGCCCAATGTCTTCCCAAAACTGAAAGTGTACGTATGCTGCCCAACACATTACTATTACATGTAATAATTGAATTTTAACCGTTTGGAAATTATATAGAGCAGATACTTTTAGAGTACCCAAACACATTGTGAACGCAGCATTTCAATAAATAAAATAATAAATAAAACATTTTTTTTTCTTTTTTATGAAATAGGTCATAACCCAAAATGTTCATAGTTGCGTGTGTGTCCACGAGAACAAAGACATCATTTTTATTCAATCGCTAAATTGAAAAAAGTTTAAAAAAAATGACATGTCAAAATTATTAGCCCTCTGATAATTCAATTTAAAATTCAACTAACTCACTTTATTCATCTGTTAAGAACTTTGGGTGTAAAGCAGTGTTAAGTTAGTTTACAGAACATAAAAAAGGCACAATAACAAACGTCAATTCCACACACACACAAACACAAACAGGCTACATGGCACCAATATCATAGACAACACATAAATAATAAATCTGTTAGATAGCTAAAAATTTCAAGAATTTGACATCAATGATACAATGAAATACAATAGGTCTATATAGCTAAAACACCTGGAGTTAATAATACAAAAAATATCCAATAATTCATAAATTAAAAAAAAAAAGATAACATATGCCAACTATGAATTACTGTTCATGAGTCTAAATGAGGTGGATACCAAGCTGGACATTGCTTTCTTAGTCATGACTGAAAGAGACCTGTACCTGCAATCTGAGGGAATGGTGAGGTAGTGTGGAATGTATGAGTACTGTCATTGGCTAATTGCAGTCTGTTAAAATATTTTCAAGACCATCTAAATTGCTTGGCCTCTGAGCATGCACCCTAACCTTCAGCTCTCTCTACAGATTTTCTGTAGGATTGAGATATGGGCTTTGAAAATATCAACATAGTTGTTTTTTTAAATGGTCGCATTCACGCGAACAATGTTTCCTCTACCTGAATAGAATAGAACAGAATAAAATAGAATATTATTCCTTTATTGTCATTGTCATCATAGTTAACAACAAAATTAAGTGCCATACATTAGTGCAATACAAATACAAACAGTCATTAGTCAAAGTTCAGTATTTGCAAAAACAGAAACATTTGGTTCACAGAACTTATGGAGAAATTTGGCAGAATTTAAACAGTTCACTGCGATAGGAATAAAAACTGTTTTTCAGTCTGATCGTTTTATTGCTCTACACCACATATTTGATGTGGTCCGCCGCATCATTTTATGTGGTTCGCCGCATTATTTGATGTGGTACGCCACATCATTTTATGTGGTATGCCGCATTAATTTATTTAGCCCACCATGTCATTGTATTTGATATGCAGCGTTATTTTATGTGGCCTGCTGCATTATTTAGTGGCTTGAAAAAAAAGCCTGGGAATAATGAAGCACGTTTTGAACAAATGCATTTATTGTTATTTCAATTTTGACAAATATGTACTGCTGTACTGTATACTTTGGTATTATCTGATTCTGCAACAACACTGTGGTTCAGTGTTAATTAAATGCTCAGATGTGGTTCAAATGAAATTGAATATGCAGGTGTGTTTTTAAAGCTTAAACTTACATGGGGGCTAATAATTCTGGCAATGTCAGATTTCACCCTCTTGAAAATCCATTTTACATTAAAAATGTACCAGAAAGAGGCCATTTCAATGGATAATGGTTTACTTTAAAGACTGATATAAATATTGCAAACATTGTAAGAAATGAATAAAAAATATTAAAAGGGTCTTAGGGGGCTAATCATTTTAAGCAATATGATAACCACTATTAATTTTGATTAAATTGGAACCCTCAAAATAAATGTTTGTAAGTTTACTTCCTTACAAAGATATGAACGGCATAGTGTGAATGTTTTATTCGCAGTCTTCACAATAACACATTTAAAGATTCAATTTTTAAAAGTTGTGTTTTTACATTCTGCATGCTAAATGCTGGTGTTTTGCTGCAGGTTGGTTCTAATGGCTCTTTATAATGCCAGTATCAGTGTGACTGGGCTGAAGTGCATGAGTAACAACCCAGTACTGCTGCCTCTTATTCGGACTCTTCTTGAAGGTAAAGCAGAAAATATGAAACACACTGGACACATGCACCAAAACTACAACTTATACAGACTAGTTTTAAACTAAATGCCGTACTTTTTTCAAATTGATTAATTTTTTTATTCATTAATGAAATCTACGTTGAGACTCTAGATCTTGCCGCACATAACATGTAAAGCCACTGGAGGACGCTGTCACCTCACAAAATATTGTGTCTTACCATCGTCTCCCAAACTGCTTGGTCCACAGACAGATCCTGGGAGGTGTGCCTCCACTCTCTGCGTCTATTACAGTCGCTGCTGATGGAAGATGGAGTGCACAACCGTCTGGGCGCTGCTGTAATGGAGTCAGACCTTCAGGCCCGTGTTACCCGACTTACCTGCAGTGTCGAGCCGAGTCTGAGACTGATAGCGCAACAGACCTTGGACGACATCCAGGTACTCAAACAGGTATCAATGATGGTAATACATTTGAAATATCTTAACACCGTACATTATTGAATAATGATTTGGTTCAAAGATAGTTTGATTGCAATTTAGGTGTTTAAAACACAATAACCAGAGCCCCAAAAACCATCAGACCACAATTTTTATTAATTCAACCTCACCGCAAATCGCACATGTTGAATGGCATACAACTTTGTGTGCTTTCAGGGTCGAGGATGTAAACAGAACAACCTGTGACATGCCTCAGTCGTTTCCAATCCTTTGAAATGTGTTATTTGTTCTGGTGTACTTATACATACTTGAGCAGTTAGATGTTTAACTATTTATGTTTAGTCATAAATGCTGTTTTTGTTTAAAGAACGAGAACTGTTTGACTTATGTGTCAGTTTTATGAAAATAATTGTATTAAAAGTTCTGTGAAAAGAACAGTTGCCCACTTTCAATATGTTTCAATAAAATGTGGTTCTTAGTTCCTGTGTACATAATTCAGTGCAATTACACTTACATTATTTATAATTAAAGGTATATACTATTACACATGTGTCAAACTCAAGGCCCGGGGGCCAGATTTGGCCCACCATATCATTTAATGCAGCCCGCGAAAGCCCTGAAATAATGAGTCAATAAAGCATTTTATCATTTACTAAATGTAATCTTTTCATTGTGACAGACAGAAATACATGTATTGCATGCTATGGAGTATATTTTAAACTTGATTATCTAAAATGCAACAAATATAATACTATCATTAATTTCAAACTTTTTAAAATTAAAACAAAATAAATATCTGCTTGAGTTATATCAAAGCAAGTTATTCATCAAATTGTACACTGCAGAAATGACAATAGATTTTTACAGTAAAAAGAACTGGCAGCTCAGTTGCCAGGATTTTACAGTAAAAAAATATATAGTACCGCTATAGTGCTGTTAAAACCATCATACTTTTTACGGTGAAGTTGTGGCGACGCAGCAGTTTTTTACAGTGTGTGTAATACAAATATAATAATCAAATGCACAGCAATTATTTTATAACATCATGAGGTGAATTCTTATACATTTATATTAATCAATTATATATAGCTACAAGCGGCCCTCTTAGGGCAGCAATACCTGCGATGCGTCCCTCAGTGTAACCGTGTTCGACACCCCTGTACTATTAGATACTGTATTACAGTATTTTGCTGTTTCACCTGTAGCACAAAGATGAGATGTCAATGTTTTTGTTCACACTGGATTAGTTTTTGGCATATTTAATGCTCAAAATGTGTCAAAGTGGCCACAAGCATCCTTCAGTTTTTCTGTGTGTGATCCTCGATGGGAGAAGTTTGTACATTATTGTGTAATTGGTTTTGAGAGAAGCACAAAAGAGTAGCACGTTGTTAATTGCAGCTAAGTGCAGCTTTATTTTTTTTCTTGAGCATGGACTTCTCAGTATAAGGGTATCCAGTGAACAATGCATAGACTATAACAGAATATATTGGAGACTTGAGAGAAGTTTCATGGTGATTGCAGTAATGGAAGCAGTCAGGTTTAGACAATTTTGCAGATGGAAAATCTGTAACAAGTGTAACATTTTACCATTAATCAGTAGTTAAAATTTGGCCAGATGACCGAAACATTCTCACAGGAACATGGTTGTTAAAACTCACTAGTGATGCTCTATGAGATTATGCTAAAACAATCTATGGGGGGCAAGAGTCAAGCAAGGAGGACTCGGGAGTCCTTGTAAGGGGATGGAGAAAGGAGGAGTATGGATGCTGTCATCCATTTTGCTCGACACCCACCACTCAAGCTTTTAGGAGGAGGCAGCAACATTGGGCTTGTCATCACGGGTGACCGGGATGTTGCGCTCACTACGGCCAGATTCGCTCCCTCCGCCATGCTTCGGCCCTGTCAGCGTCAGCAGGCCGTCTGCGGACAGCGTGCAGGTAATGGCTGATTGGTCCACACTGGAAGGGAGGCGGTAGCGTCGGTGAAACTCACGGGAAATGTAACCATGGTCATCCTGCAACAGAGACAAGTTAAAACTGCATCATTAGACATTCTAAAAAAAATGTTTATAGGACTCACCTGTCTCTCTCCATGCTTGCCCTGGATCTCTACATAGTCATCTGTAACCTTCACACTCAGGTCATCAGGGGAGAAGTGTTTAACGTCCAGGTAAACTGTGAACTTATCCTTGTCGGACCTTACCTGGAGGATGTATGAGTCAGGATATAATGAATAATTGCATCCGTGTTACACACTTTAAGCCCAGTTGTTACCTCTGATGTTCCAGAGTTAGAAGAATCCAGAAAGCTCCGGAACAGGGACTGTCTGTAATAAGGGCTTATAGTGGAGGCAGTGTAAGGGAAGAGGTCATAATCAAACATCCCCTCTCCAAAGAACTGATCGAAAAGTCGAGCTGGGTAGACCGAACCCAGAGCGCGTCTGAACCAGGGATGCTGGATGGCAATATCCATAGTGACTGTTGAGAGGTTTTAGTCTGGCACAGCTTGGTTTGACTCTGGTATTTAAATGTGGCTGTTCAGCTTAGAGTCCAGCAGACAAAGAGGTGGAGGTCAGAGCGTTGATGAAAACAGCGAATGGATCAACTTGCTCAACAGCTACCTCTTTATATATCTAAGAACTAGAAAGAGAGGCTTTAGCCACGATCCCTCTGGAATGGCATTATGTCATGGGGAGTTAGCACCGTCAGCAGAAAGCGGGTTGAGGATGCACTGATGGGGTCTGGGATGGTGGGGTTTCAGGGCGGAGTCGAGAGCCTGATGTGACTCAATGTCACCAACACGCCACTCGGGGCTGCCAAAACAAACCACGCTACATGTGGACGGCAGGACAAATGGAATCAGGTCAGGAAGCTGTGAATTGCTGTATTGTTTCATGGTGGGTGTCTCTGCCAGGAGTCTGTAGGGACAAGGCCACTAGAAAAAGAGGATTTGAAAAATGGTTATGGTTTTATTTTTTTTCGAACATACTACAAGGTTACAATGAGGCACATAACATATTTACAGTTTCACACTTCAACATTCCGAAATGGAGTAGGAAAATGAAAAGTTTATTTTTTTCTACCTATTTTGACTGTCATGTTATTAATCATATCCACTTGGCATCAATTGCACTGGTCACTCAAGGGTGGGTCCCCACATCTGCGGTCCCTTCCAGGGTTTCACAATGTTCTGATTGAGTTTAGTTTTTTCTTGCCCTGATGTGAGATCTGAGCCGAGGACGTCGTTGCGGCTTGTTCAGCCCTTGAGACATGTGTGATTAAGGGCTATGTAAGTAAACTTTGATTGATATGGTTTTACATTTCACAGCGATTACTAACAGGTTTGTTCACTTCCTGTGTTCACGCTATTACAAATAATAATTAATTATCAAAGTTTACATAAATAGTTATTAAATGGGAACTGCACTATTTTTTTTAAATAATGTCTCATTTACAATCCTTACGTGAGACAAGCATACACATGTTTTTCCTTTTTTTTATGCATTCAAACTTGTAAATAAACACTAGCAAAAGTCAGCTAACAATGGTCTATTCCACCTATAAAGTGCTCTAATATACTGTATATATATGTATATATGCATATATATATATATATATACATATATACATATATATATATATATATATATATATATATATATATATATATATATATATATATATATATATATATATATATATATATGCTGTAAGTATATATGCAATATAGTAACAGGCATATTCATGAGAACATGTAATATTTACATGTTTTGTTCATTTAAAGCACAGGTGTCAAACTCAAGGCCCTGGGGACAGATCTGGCTCGAGACATCATTTTATCTGGAATGATTTGTGTCAATAAAGTATTTAATATTTTCTCAGTAAAGGTAATGGATTTTTTTCATTTTGACAGAAAAAATATATGTACTGCTTGAAATTGCATGCCTTTTAAACTTTAAAATATCCATTATTGCAACAAATACTCCAGTATGTACTTTCCAAATATTTTTGTCTAAATAAAAATACTTATCTTTACAGCAAACTAGCCATGAAATTCATAAACATGACAATACATTTTACGTTGTTCTTTACAGCATATTATTGTGAATTGAAAAAACTACTACAGTTTTTTGCGTTAAAATTTTGTTGATTGAGCTGCCAGTTTTTGACTGTAAAATCTACGGTTGTTAAGACGGTACATTTATTTTTACTAGAGATGTCCGATAATATCGGCCTGCCGATATTATCTGCCGATAAATGCGTTAAAATGTAATATCGGAAATTATCGGTATCATTTTTTTTATTATCGTTTTTTTATTTTTTATTTTTTTAATGAAATCAACATAAAAATCAATCAATCAATCAATCAATGTTTATTTATATAGCCCTAAATCACAAAAGTCTCAAAGGACTGTAAAACACAAGATACACTTACAATTAGTGCACCAACCCAAAAAACCTTCCTCCCCCATACTCATTCACACTCATTCACACAAAAGGGTTGTTTCTTTCTGTTATTAATATTCTGGTTCCTACATTATATGTCAATATACAAACCCCGTTTCCATATGAGTTAGGAAATTGTGTTAGATGTAAATATAAACGGAATACAATGATTTGCAAATCCTTTTCAACCCATATTCAGTTGAATATGCTACAAAGACAACATATTTGATGTTCAAACTGATAAACATTTTTTTTTTTGCAAATAATCATTAATTTTAGAATTTGATGCCAGCAACACGTGACAAAGAAGTTGGGAAAGGTGGCAATAAATACTGACAACATTGAGGAATGCTCATCAAACACTTATTTGGAACATCCCACAGGTGTGCATGCAAATTGGGAACAGGTGGGTGCCATGATTGGGTATAAAAGTAGATTCCATGAAATGCTCAGTCATTCACAAACAAGGATGGGGTGAGGGTCACCACTTTGTCAACAAATGCGTGAGCAAATTGTTGAACAGTTTAAGAAAAACCTTTCTCAACCAGCTATTGCAAGGAATTTAGGGATTTCACCATCTACGGTCCGTAATATCATCAAAGGGTTCAGAGAATCTGGAGAAATCACTGCACGTAAGCAGCTACGCCTGTGACCTTCGATCCCTCAGGCTGTACTGCATCAACAAGCAACATCAGTGTGTAAAGGATATCACCACATGGGCTCAGGAACACTTCAGAAACCCACTGTCAGTAGCTACAGTTGGTCGCTACATCTGTAAGTGCAAGTTAAAACTCTCCTATGCTAGGCGAAAACCGTTTATCAACAACACCCAGAAACGCCGTCGGCTTCGCTGGGCCTGAGCTCATCTAAGATGGACTGATACAAAGTGGAAAAGTGTTCTGTGGTCTGACGAGTCCACATTTCAAATTGTTTTTGGAAACTGTGGACGTCGTGTCCTCCGGACCAAAGAGGAAAAGAACCATCCGGATTGTTATAGGCGCAAAGTTGAAAAGCCAGCATCTGTGATGGTATGGGGGTGTATTAGTGCCCAAGACATGGGTAACTTACACATCTGTGAAGGCGGCATTAATGCTGAAAGGTACATACAGGTTTTGGAGCAACATATGTTGCCATCCAAGCAACGGTACCATAGACGCCCCTGCTTATTTCAGCAAGACAATGCCAAGCCACGTGTTACATCAACGTGGCTTCATTGTAAAAGAGTGCGGGTACTAGACTGGCCTGCCTGTAGTCCAGACCTGTCTCCCATTGAAAATGTGTGGCACATTATGAAGCCTAAAATACCACAACGGAGACCCCCAGACTGTTGAACAACTTAAGCTGTACATCAAGCAAGAATGGGAAAGAATTCCACCTGAGAAGCTTAAAAAAATGTGTCTCCTCAGTTCCCAAACGTTTACTGAGTGTTGTTAAAAGGAAAGGCCATGTAACACAGTGGTGAACATGCCCTTTCCCAACTACTTTGGCATGAGTTGCAGCCATGAAATTCTAAGTTAATTATTATTTGCAAAAAAAAAATCAAGTTTATGAGTTTGAACATCAAATATGTTGTCTTTGTAGTGCATTCAATTGAATATGGGTTGAAAAGGATTTGCAAATCATTGTATTCCGTTTATATTTACATCCAACACAATTTCCCAACTCATATGGAAACGGGGTTTGTATATCAATACAGTCTGCAAGGGATACAATTCGTAAGCACACATGATTGTGCGTGCTGCTGGTCCACTAATAGTACTAACCTTTAACAGTTAATTTTACTAATTTTTATTAATTACTAGTTTCAATGTAACTGTTTTTATATTGTTTTACTTTCTTTTTTATTCAAGAAAAATTAATTAATTAATCTTATTTTATTTTATAATTTTTTTTTAAAATTACCTTATTTTCACCATACCTGGTTGTCCAAATTAGGCATAATAATGTGTTAATTCCACGACTGTATATATCGGTTGATATATAATTAAAGAGTTGGACAATATCGGAATATCGGATATCGGCAAAAAGCCATTATCGGACATCCCTAGTTTTTACGGTAGAAAAACTGGCAGCTAAGTTGCCAGAATAAAAAAAGAATTTGTACTGTTTTGCCATTAACATTATAATGTTGTAAAAACCAATGTAAATTTAAATTTAAAATGTAACCAAAATTCTGGCAACTATGGAATGTCACCTCGCTAGGGGGAAGGAGCCTGAGCTAGTGCGCCAGGTGGAGAAGTTCCGGCTAGATATAGTCGGACTCACTACGACGCACAGCAAAGGCTCTAGAACCAGTTCTCTCGAGAGGGGCTGGACTCTCTTCCACATGGGCGTTGCACGCAGTGAGAGGAGACGGGCTGGGGTAACATTCTTGTTGCCCCCCGGCTCAAAGCCTGCACGTTGGAGTTCAACCCAGTGGACGAGATGGTAGCTTCCCTACGCCTTCGGGTGGGAGGACGGGTCCTGACTGTTGTTTGTGCTTACGCACACCAAACAGCAGTTCAGAGTACCCACCCTTTTTGGATACACTCAAGGGAGTACTGGAAAGTGCTCCCCCGGGTGATTCCCTTGTCCTACTGGGGGACTTCAACACTCATGTTGGCAACGACAGTGAAACCTGGAGATGCGTGATTGAGAAGAATGGCCGCCCGGATCTGAACCCGAGTGGTGTTTTGTTATTGGACATTTGTGCTCGTCACAGATTGTCCATAACAAACACCATGTCCAAACATAAGGGTGTCCATATGTGCACTTGGCACCAGGACACCCTCGGCCGCAGTTCCATGATCAACTTTGTAGTTGTGTCATCGGATTTGCGGCCTCATGTTTTGGACACTCGGATGAAGAGAGGGGCAGAGTGTTATGTTTAGACTAAAGGGGAGGTGACGGCTCAGACACCAGGGGGCAGTATGTACAATTATTTATTATATATATATATATATATATATATATATATATATATATATATATATATATAACAATACTAATTTAATAAACTAAGAAAATGGAGTGTGAACTATATCCAAAAAGGGAATGGTGTAAGACTATGTGTAGAATTTAACTGAAGTGAGTGTTACCAAAGTGTTGAACGAGATACGAGGAAGTCCAGGGGGCAGGCAGATGATCAGGGGCCAGAAAGAGACGTCAGAATCCAGGGGTGAGCAAGAGGTCGAGGAACGAAGGAGGCAGTCAGAGTCCAGAGGGAGATCCAAGGAAAAATGAGACGCACAGCTCACTTTCCAGGCGACGAAGGGTACTGCGGGGACACGGGAGAAGACAAGGGACAAATCAAGGCATGGAGCGGAAACACGAATAGAGCATAAAGCTTGTTGCTTACGGTACACCATGAGAAAACTAAGTTCCCGCGCCGATCTTAGGGTCCACTGGTCTTTTAACCAGCTCGCCCTCATCAGTTCCAGGTGTGCAGATTGCCGGTGAGTGATTGCAGCTGGTGGCTGCTGCAGGGCGGGGACGCGCATGGCGCGTCCCTAGATGTGCGCACCCGTGGGCGTGTCCCGAGGTGCGCACAGACGGATGAGCGGCGTTGGCAGGAGCCTGAGCCGTAACAGTACCCCTCTCCTTATGGACAGCTCCCAGATGTCCTACAGGTCGTACCACAAAAGGCACAGGAAAAAAAAAGTTAAGGGAGGGCGGAGGGGTGAATTGGTGGTGGGTCGCCGACCCAAATGTCCCCGAATCCACCGAGGACGAGTCTGGTGGCGGCGGCGAGTAGAACACCGCTGAGGCCGGCGAGGCGGTCGACCAAGGAACGGCCACCATCTTGGCCGTCGGGAAGGCAGACGCGAGTAGCGCAATGGTGCGTCTCGCCGGAAACGAGGAGGAGACGTCTGAGGCGTGGAAGCAGCAGCAGAAGTAGCCATCGGCGTGGAAGAAGCAGCGGAAGTAGTCATCGGCGTGGAAGCAGCAGCGGAAGTAGTCATCGGCGTGGAAGCAGCAGCGGAAGTAGTCATCAGCGTGGAAGCAGCGGATGTCAAAGCCGGAGACGAGAAGGGCAGCTGAGGAGCAGGCCGAGGTGCTGAAGTCGGCGGGGCAGGCCGAGGTGCTGAAGTCGGCGGAGCAGGCCGAGGTGCTGAAGTCGGCGGAGCAGGCCGAGGTGCTGAAGTCGGCGGAGCAGGCCAAGGTGCTGATGTCGGTGCTGCTGGCTGCGGGGCAGAGGTCGAGGCCAGCCTGGAAGCTGGCGGAGACGCATGGGTCAGCCTGGAAGCTGGTGCTAGCTCGGAGGCTAGCTCGGGGACAGGTGCTAGCTCGGAGGCTAGCTCGGGGACAAGTGCTAGCTCGGAGGCTAGCTCGGGGACAAGTGCTAGCTCGGAGGCTAGTTCGGAGACAAGTGCTAGCTCGGAGGCTAGCTCGGGGACAAGTGCTAGCTCGGGGACAAGTGCTAGCTCGGACGCTAGCTCGGTGACAAGTGCTAGCTCGGAGGCTAGCTCGGGGACAAGTGCTAGCTCGGAGGCTAGCTCGGGGACAAGTGCTAGCTCGGAGGCTAGCTCGGGGACAAGTGCTAGCTTGGGGACAAGTGCTAGCTCGGGGACAAGTGCTAGCTCGGGGACAAGTGCTAGCTCGGACGCTAGCTCGGTGACAAGTGCTAGCTCGGGGACATTTGCTAGCTCGGACGCTAGCTCGGGGACAGGTGCTAGCTCGGACGCTAGCTCGGGGACAGGTGCTAGCTCGGACGCTAGCTCGGGGAAAGGTGCTAGCTCGGACGCTAGCTCGGGGACAGGTGCTAGCTCGGACGCTAGCCGAGGGGCTGGTGCTAGCTCAGGGGCTAGCCGAGGGGCTGGTGCTAGCTCAGGGGCTAGCCGAGGGGCTGGTGCTAGCTCAGGGGCTAGCCGAGGGGCTGGTGCTAGCTCAGGGACTAGCTGAGGGGCTGGTGCTAGCTCAGGGGCTAGCCAGGGGGCTGGTAGCTGTGGCTGGGAAAAGCGAAAAATAGGTGGAATAAGTCTGCCAGGGAGTAGCCTGTCTTGGTGCAGCTGCGCCACCCCATCAGTACAGCCACCAGTACTATCCCCCCCTCCGAAAGCGGATGCCAGACGCTTCTTGCTGGCTGAGGAACAGTCTCTAAGGGTGGGAGGAGGGTATCCAGGCGACGAGAAAATTCCTCCTTGCTCATATCGCTACTAAACATACCCTTCCAAGACATGTCGACAGGGCAACAAAAAGCCTCCCGTGTGGAGCGAAAAAAAGAAAAAGACATGGTGAATGGGGCAAAAAGAGGAAGAAAAAAAATTTCACAGGGGCGGAACTAAAGTCACTGGGGCGGGGCTAAGGAACTGTGCCGTCAGGTCCTTAATAATTTTGGCGGGAACTTACTGTTATGTTTAGACTAAAGGGGAGGTGACGGCTCAGACACCAGGGGGCAGTATGTACAATTATTTATTATATATATATATATATATATATATATATATATATATATATATATATATATATATATATATATATATATATAGGGCGTCACGGTGGCACAGGGGTTAGTGCATCTGCCTCACAATACGAAGGTCCTGAGTAGTCTTGGGTTCAAAACCGGGCTCGGGATCTTTCTGTGTGGAGTTTGCATGTTCTCCCCGTGACTGCGTGGGTTCCCTCCGGGTACTCCGGCTTCCTCCCACCTCCAAAGACATGCACCTGGGGATAGGTTGATTGGCAACACTAAATTGGCCCTAGTGTGTGAATGTGAGTGTGAATGTTGTCTGTCTATCTGTGTTGGCCCTGCGATGAGGTGGCGACTTGTCCAGGGTGTACACCGCCTTCCGCCCGATTGTAGCTGAGATAGGCTCCAGCGCCCCCCGCGACCCCAAAAAGGGAATAAGCGGTAGAAAATGGATGGATGGATGGATATATATATATATATATATATATATATATATATATATATTTCTATATATATAATAATAACAAACAATACTAATTTAATAAACTAAGGAAATGGAGTGTGAACTATATCCAAAAAGGGAATGGTGTAAGACTATGTGTAGAATTTAACTGACGTGAGTGTTACCAAAGTGTTGAACGAGATACGAGGAAGTCCAGGGGGCAGGCAGATGATCAGGGGCCAGAGAGAGACGTCAGAATCCAGGGGCGAGCAAGAGGTCGAGGAACGAAGGAGGCAGTCAGAGTCCAGAGGGAGATCCAAGGAAAAATGAGACGCACAGCTCACTTTCCAGGCGACGAAGGGTACTGCGGGGACACGGGAGAAGACAAGGGACAAATCAAGGCATGGAGAGGAAACACGAATAGAGCATAAAGCTTGTTGCTTACGGTACACCATGAGAAAACTAAGTTCCCGCGCCGATCTTAGGTTCCACTGGTCTTTTAACCAGCTCGTCCTCATCAGTTCCAGGTGTGCAGATTGCCGGTGAGTGATTGCAGCTAGTGGCTGCTGCAGGGCGGGAACGTGCGCGGCGCGTCCCTGGATGTGCGCACCCGTGGGCGTGTCCCGAGGTGCGCACAGACGGATGAGCGCCGTTGGCAGGAGCCTGAGCCGTAACACAGAGCTTTCTACCGAACACCACCTGGTGGGGAGTTGGCTGCGATGGTGGGGGAGGATGCCGGACAGACCTGTCAGGCCCAAACTCATTGTGAGGGTCTGCTGGGAAGGTCTAACAGAGTCTCCTGTCAGAGAGAGTTTCAATTCCCACCTCCGGAAGAACTTTGAACATGTCACGAGGGAGGTGCTGGACATTGAGTCCGAGTGGACCATCTTCCGCACCTCTATTGTCGAGGTGGCTGATTGGAGCTGTGGCCGCAAGGGTGCCTGTCGTGGCGGTAATCCTAGAACCCGTTGGTGGACACCGGCGGGTAGGGATGCCGTCAAGCTGAAGAAAGAGTCCTATCGAGTTATTTTGGCTCATAGGACTCCGGAGGCAGCGGACAGGTACCGACAGGCCAAGCGGTGTGCGGCTTCAGCGGTCGCGGAGGCAAGTACTCGGACATGGGAGGAGTTCGGGGAGCCATGGGAAACGACTTCCGGACGGCTTCGAAGCGATTCTGGACCACTATCCGCCGCCTCAGGAAGGGGAAGCAGTGCACTGTCAACACCGTGTATGGTGAGGAGGGTGTTCTGCTGACCTCGACTGTGGATGTTGTGGATCGGTGGAGGGAATACTTCGAAGACCTCCTCAATCCCACCAACACGTTTTCCTATGAGGAAGCAGTGCCTGGGGAATCTGTGGTGGGCTCTCCTATTTCTGGGGCTGAGGTTGCTGAGGTAGTTAAAAAGCTCCTCGGTGGCAAGGCCCCGGGGGTGGATGAGATCCTCAAGGCTCTGGATGCTGTGAGGCTGTCTTGGTTGACAAGACTCTGCAACATCGCGTGGACATCGGGGGCGGGACCTCTGGATTGGCAGAACTGGGGTGGTGGTTTCTCTCTTTAAGAAGGGGAACCGTAGAGTGTTTTCTAACTATCGTGGGATCACACTCCTCAGCCTTCCCAGTAAGGTCTATTCAGGTGTACTGGAGAGGAAGCTACGCCGGATAGTCGAACCTCGGATTCAGGAGGAACAGTGTGGTTTTTGTCCTGGTCGTGGAACTGTAGACCAGTTCTATACTCTCGGCAGGGTCTTTGAGGGTGCATGGGAGTTTGCTCAACCAGTCTACATGTGCTTTGTGGACTTGGAGAAGGCATTCGACCGTGTCCCTCGGGAAGTCCTGTGGGGAGTGCTCAGAGAGTATGGGGTATCGGACTGTCTGATTGTGGCGGTCCGCTCCCTGTACAATCAGTGTCAGAGCTTGGTCGGACATGTTTCCAGTGAGGGCTGGACTCCGCCAAGGCTGCCCTTTTTCACCGATTCTGTTCATAACTTTTATGGACAGAATTTCTAGGCGCAGTCAAGGCGTTGAGGGGATCTCGTTTGGTGGCTGCAGGATTAGGTCTCTGATTTTTGCAGATGATGTGGTCCTGATGGCTTCATCTGGCCAGGATCTTCAGTTCTCACTGGATCGGTTCGCAGCCGAGTGTGAAGCGACTGTGATGAGAATCAGCACCTCCAAGTCCGAGTCCATGGTTCTCGCCCGGAATAGGGTGGAGTGCCATCTCCGGGTTGCGGAGTTGACCCTGTCCCAAGTGGAGGAGTTCAAGTACCTCGGAGTCTTGTTCACGAGTGAGGGAAGAGTGGATCGTGAGATCGACAGGCGGATCGGTGCGGCGTCTTCGGGTGGCAGGGCTCTCCCTTAGAGATAGGGTGAGAAGCTCTGCCATCCGGGAGGAGCTCAAAGTAAAGCCGCTGCTCCTCCACATCGAGAGGAGCCAGATGAGGTGGTTCGGGCATCTGGTCAGGATGGCACCCGAACGCCTCCCTAGGGAGGTGTTTCGGGCACGTCCGACCGGTAGGAGGCCACGGGGAAGACCCAGGACACGTTCGGTAGACTATGTCTCCCGGCTGGCCTGGGAACGCCTCGGGATCCCCCGGGAAGAACTGGACGAAGTGGCTGGGGAGAGGAAAGTCTGGGCTTCCCTGCTTAGGCTGCTGCCCCCGCGACCCGACCCCGGATAAGCGGAAGAAGATGGATGGCGACTTGTCCAGGCCTTCCGCCCGAATGCAGCTGAGATAGGCTACAGCACCCCCCGCTACCCCGAAAGGGACAAGCGGTAAAAAATGGATGGATCCAGAAACTTATATCTTTGAGCCTGAATATAAGGAAGATGAGCTAAAAGTTTTAGAAGCTGAGTGATAAGCAGATTCGGCAAGTAGCTCTATTGCTAAGTGCTAAACAAAAAATACAAACATAATTAAATAATCACTTATTGTACAATGTCTTCTCTTACTGGGATGCTGACTAATAGGATGTTTATGTCTTTTTATTTAGATGAAGAATTAATCATAAGCCTCACACAGGTTAAAAAATATTAAAAAAGTGTGCGCAAACAAGCATTTTTTTGTGTCTTTCTCGCTATATCCGGGTTTTTGTTGAATGTCAAAGTTTTAGTTTATGGCCACAAGCTTCTCCAAGTGAGAGGCATGATTTATAATCCAGCACAAACTTTTACCAACTCAGCGGTGATGCAGCAGCTTTTCAGCTCAGTATGTCAACACTACAGCTGCATAAACTGGTTAACTCTCTGTGATCATGGCGCTGCTGAAAGCAATTCCTCAGCTTTAGAGTTTATAATAATATCGCTAGTACTCGGTTAATATGCAGGTCACAACATGTAAATGTTTTATTAGAGGGTCTTTATTGGCGCAATAGATGACTCCCATTTGCTTCATTGTTAGCCACCTCATACTTGCTGTATATTACATGTTAGAATGCATAAAAACAAAAGACGTATGTGTTCTTGTCTCATGAATGTATTGTGAATAAAAGGCAAAATTACAAAAAAGTTTAGTTCCCTATAAGATGTACACATAAATAGATACATTTGTAATACATGATAGATTATGCCTTTTTCATAAATAAGGTTCAAAATGTTTATCAGGATTCTTCTTCCTTGTACTTTGTTTGAACAGCCTTTTTTTAAACTACGATACATTGTTTGACTTCTTTGCTTGATGCTGTCATGATATCTGTTCCTGGTAGTTCCTGTGTTTTGTTACCCATGTACTCGTTTGGGTTTTACCTGTGTCTTGTGACCTTTGTTTTCACCAATCGGCCCTCTTCTTCTTCTTGTGTTTTGTTGTCCATGTGCATTGTGTTGTTTAATTAATCTGCGTATTAACTTCTCAGTTTTCTGTCTGTTCTTATTGTCTGGCCGTCAAATGTGTTTTGTGGTAAATTTCGCTCTAAGATGGTTTTAGAGTTTATAGCTTTTCTGTGTTGTTTATGTTTTTGATATGCTCAATTTCAACTTTATGTTTACTGCCATATTTTGGAATAAACCTCTTTTGACTGTTGCCTTGTCCTTGTTAATCTGCATTTGGGTCCACCTCCCTGCCTCATCCCAACCGTGACAAATCGGTTCCCTGATTTAATCCCACCTACTGATGTGCTAAAAGTGTTTTAAGTTCAACTTTTCCCAAGGTTATATTTCTCTTCTTTTGTTTTGAAGAATTGTTGTACATTCTAACAAGTTATTTGCTTTGCGCATGATTTTAGCTCTTGTGAATCATTGAAATTCAATATTTCATTTGATTTAATAAAGAGTTTAAATGTTCTCCATAGCCGATGTTATGTATTATCCTAACTGACCTTCGTTGTATCACGGTTAGTAAATGAAGCATACTTTTGTAGCAGTGACGTGCAGTCACTAGAGGCAGGTGACCTGCCATCATGGAAAGAAAAAAAATGTAAAAAGAAAAAAAAAAAATTAAATTGTTATATGTACCCAGTGATTATACTATAAAGTTATTTTCCATTTAACTTCACCAGTTTTAGATTATTTTTATTCAAAATCGCTGAATTTTCACATTTGCCGTTCAAATACTGAGAAGAGACGGTTGAGGCACGTCACTCAGTGCCGCAACATGGATTGCGCAATGACTCGGCTAACTGCTGGCCTGCTGTGCAGTGAGACTGTATTGCTATATGAACTATATTATACATTTCCATAGTTTAGTTAGCTGAGGTATATAATGTACAGTGTATTTTGTCAACAACTGTATGTGTGTAAAGTATTTCTTGTGCTGAGTGATCATAAAACGGCTGCAAAAGACGCACTGGCTGAGGCTCGCCTCCTGCACCCCCGCCGTAGAATTGTTGTATCAACTAAAGCCCACACTTAAACTTTCCACGTGCAAGATTGAATCTATTTAAAAAAATTATTTCATAAGAAGCCAAAAAGTACAAAAACAATAATGTTGGTGTTGGAGGAGTTGTGAATGACTGCAGGGACACAACATTAGAGATACACCTGCAGACTGCAGGTGTACCTAATCCACAACTCCTCCAACACGAACATTATTGTTTTTGCACTTTTTGGCTTCTTATTAAATAACTTTTGTAACCTATTTTCATGGGCTTTCCTCTTTGTGATGTTAAGTTCCTGTTATGCGCTGTTATACAGTATATGCCTTGAGCTCTTATTTTGAAGGCGCTAAGAGCGGAAATGATGTCACGTTGCGGAGGTTTTTGAAAGAAGGTAAATAAACTGGAGCCTCCGTGTTTGTTATTTTGTAGGTTCATACAGTATAGGCGACATTTATAAACCCTCGGTTACACTTTTTTAAATAGATTCAATCTTGCATGTGGAAAGTTTAAGTGAGGGCTTTAGTTGCGGCGCATGGACTTAATTTCTAAGTAAAGGTAAGACCATAATAACGTTTTTTTTATTAAATGTGCTTTTTTGTGTGCTACAGTTTGTATGTGTAAAGTTAAAGTTAAGTTAAAGTACCAATGATTGTCACACACACACTAAGTGTAATGAAATTTGTCCTCTGCATTTGACCCATCCCCTTGATCACCCTCTGGGAGGTGAGGGGAGCAGTGGGCAGCAGCAGCGCCGCGCCTGGGAATCATTTTTGGTGATTTAACCCCCAATTTCAACCCTTGATGCTGAGTGCCAAGCAGGGAAGAATGCTGGTATGAGCTTTTAAACATAACCCGTTAACTGCTGCCAATCAAATGGTGAATAAGATACTCTTTAGGGTTCATATGTTTGTAAATCTGACTGTGATGAAGTCAGTGCCTCACCAGCCATCAACCTCACCGCATGTCACTGTTTTGTAGTTATTTCCCCATGTTTCAACAACATAACTCAGATCTGGTGACACTAGAGCAGGGGTGTCGAACTTGTTTTCATCGAGGGCCACATTGTAGTCATGGCTGCCCTCAGAGGGCCGCTTGTAACAGTGAATGTAAGAATATAAAAGTATATATATTAGCCTCATTATATTATTGCCTATGCATTTGGTTATTTGATTTTTGTACGTACAAATTGATGGATATTTGCTTTGATATCGTAAGTCAAGGTGACAAGCAGATATTTAAATATTTATCGTTATGTTTTTTTTTTACAAACTATCATACTGTATATAATAATTAGGGGTGCTAAAAAATGTTTATCACATTCGAATCCAGATTTTTTTTTTGTCATTTTAAAAAAAAAAAAATGTTTTATTTTTTTTTGACAATTTCATAAAAATAAAAAAAATGTTTAGGCCATCTCTATGCTTACTTGGTGCACGTATGTGTCATACATTAGCAATCAAAAGTAGGCTTTGTAACCCGTAAGCTGTTTTGTTAAGGTGTTATTATTATACCAAATAATACATTGCAAAAATCAGTTTGAATCGAGAATCGTGTTGAATCGAGAATCGATTATGAATCAAATCCTCCCCCCAAGAATCGGAATCGAATGGCGAGATGCCCAAAATTCACACCTATAACAATTTGTATATATATCAAAGTTTTTAAAACATATGAAATTTCATGTATACATTTTTTTCTGTCAAAACGGAAACAATGAGAACATTTAGTAAGAAAGATGAAGTATCCACATAATTCCCAGGCTCTCGCGGGCCACGTTAAATGACGTGTCGAGCCGGATTTGGCCCCCGGGCCTTGAGTTTGACATGTGTGAACTAGAGAAGAGTAGAGAATATGGAGTGATTTTTGGTCTAGAAAATATTTTTCTCAATTATTGAAGTATTTCGAAGCCACCTTTTGTTGTATGTTTTTTTAATTTTTTTGTTTCAATCTATTAATATGCCAAAAAAAAAAAATTTCATTTACCCTGTCAAATGCCTGTCTACTATCTTTTTATTGTTACCAAATAACAGTATTTTAGTTTTACCTAAATTCAAGGACAGTCTTTTTTTTTTACATCAAACTACAAGTTATTAATTTCTTCAGTTACTGTTTTTATTGACTTCTGTGTGATCTCTCCTGAACAAAACATGGTTTTGTTGCCGCAAATAATCATTTGGGACTTTAGAGGTGTTGTTAGTACAGAGATAGAACGTTTTGGTTATTTCAATTACTGCCTTCAATGTTGAAATGTTAGTTCTGTATCTGTAGTTTGAAAAAAACAATGTAAACATTTCAATGACACAATTTACAGCCACTGGAAAGTACAGCAGTATAGTATAATTCAGGCCTGGGCAATTATTTTGACTCAAATTTAGAGAAAAAAAAATGTGTCTGGGGGCTGGTATATATATTTTTAGGAACACTAATACAAAACCTCACAATAATGTCTGATTGAAAGCTAAAAATTGTATTACACACCGCCTTAAGAAACGGAATGGAATTTAAATTTTTTTTACTGAATGAGACACAGAATATACATGAAAATAAAGAATGAGTGATTTACAATATTAAGTATGAACGATAAAACACTGAATATTGACAACATATGAACGTCACACCCCCTCTCGATCGACATATTTTACAATCAAGTGAAACGCAACAAAAATGCAACAAACACAGTGAAATATGAACGCGAAGGGTAAAAAATAAACCCAACATCTAATATATTTGATATAACACTAAGCTTTAGAACTTTGTTGTAAAAATCTCCTTCCGCATCTGTCCCTGACACCTGCATTTCAGGCTTGCCCCTCTGGAAACACTCTGTGGAAATGCTCTCCACCGTGCCTCGTCTGAACTGCTGTGGTTTAGATTACCATAGTAACTAGTATATCATGCAAAAGCGCAGATTCCAACCATTGAAATACTTTAAATAGTTCAAGACTCATGGTAATTTAAAAACATCTCTGCACATCATAATGGCAGATAGAGTTCGATCTTAAAGATCTAAAAAAATTATTTGGGAATGTCCGGCGGGCCAAGTTGAAAAGCTTAACGGGCCACATGCGGCCCCCAATCCTTAATTTGCCCAGGTCTGGTGCAATTAATTAATAAGACAAGACTTCTGGTTACAGGGACGTGTTGTCAGGGTACAGCAGGCAGGCGAGGCAGAGCCTCTCTTGTTTTGATGAAAAACAAATAATTGGTCAAATAAATAAATAAATTATAAATGATAAATGGGTTGTACTTGTATAGCGCTTTTCTACCTTCAAGGTACTCAAAGCGCTTTGACACTACTTCCACATTTACCCATTCACACACACATTCACACACTGATGGAGGGAGCTGCCATGCAAGGCGCTAACCAGCACAATACTAATATTTGTTTTTTACTCTGTGCTACATACTGTATGTATTTTCTGGCGAGGATGAGAAACTATTGATTAGTGGAAGAACCACAGCTTATCTCTACAGATTGGCCCCAAGCAGGTATTAGGCTAACATTTGATGTTTATGGTCAAAATCAGGAAAAACTACTTTTCTTCTGCTGGTGTCTAAAGTAATAGTTTTCATCGAGCCCAAAAATTCCTGTCAGCAAGCCAGGTTAAAACTTAACCAGGAGAAATGTTAGGTTTTTTTTTCCCCCTCACTGCCTGCTATCCTTTTCCATCCATCTCTTGCTAACTGGAGTGTGAAACGATATGAATGAATACACACAGGGTGACAACACTCTAAGCTAACTGAGCTCTGGTTGTACAAGCCCTAAAGCCAAATGTACGTGCATGGAAGAGGGAGGTATACAAAAAATCACCACGTCAGCCTTTCATCCTGTCCAACGAGTGCTGGCCCAGTCACATAATATGTGCGGCTTCTGCACCACACACAAGTGAATGCAACGCATACTTCATCAACAGCGATACAGGTTACACTGAGGGTTGCCGTATAATCAACTTTAAGACTGTTACAAATATGCGCCACACTGTGAACCCACACCAAACAAGAATGACAAACACATTTTGGGAGAACATCCGCACCGTAACACAACATAAACACAACAGAACAAATACCCAGAACCCTTTGCAGCACTAACTCTTCCGGGCTGCAATATACACCCCCGCCTACCCCAACCGACGCACGAGGGATGGGGGTGGGTGTATATTGCAGCCCGTAAGAGTTAGTGATATATTGTCTGATGAACACCTTCATTCGATAATGAAGGTTGCCTCAGCTCAAATCCTGAGCCCCGACATTAATGAACTAGCATCCAAAAAAAGATGGCAGGTATCTGGCTTGGGCACATCAAATTAGATCAGTGTGTTGCAAACTGAGCAGTTTAAAGTCCTGAATGGTTGGTTTATTCATTGTTATTTTATTTTCAAATTTATTAGCCTGTGGAAAAAGTTAATGTTGATATTTACCTCAGAAGGCTGCAAATAGAAAAGAGGCATTCAATTTTTATTTAAATTGTATTTGATATGCCATTGATATTTTTTAATTATTATTATTATTATTTGAAACTCGATTTTGCATGTCACTATAAAGTTATATAAGCCTTGCTTGTTCAATATTCAATGCAAAACTTGTTTGGGTCCCTATCAAAAGGTTAATTTGTTCAACCTTGGCCCGCGGCTTTGTTCAGTTTGAAATTTTGGCCCACTCTGTATTTGAGTTTGACACCCCTGACATAAACAATATGGTTTGCCTGAGTGGCTGGACAGGACAGATTGAAAAAAAACATTTTTAAATTGATTTTTTATTTTTTATTAATTATCGCTCCAAATAAGAATCGCGATTAATCTGAAAATCGATATTTTATTTGACACCCCTACTGAATACTCTCAGGATACACTGTAAATATTGACAAGCATACATAAAATGGAGCTGCAGCGCAATTGCCTCTTTTCTCACAACCATGTGTGTAACTGTGTCAGTGTGCACATACTTTTCAGAAGTGTTAAATAAAGACTCGAAATAGCATTAGCAGTTGAGTTTTAGTCGTGTTTTAATTTTTTTGTCCCAGTATTGTGGCCGTTTTAATAATCAGTATATATTCTGCATATTCATGAAGACGAGCAGGCTAAACTGATTGCGCTCCTTATTCTGCTCACTAAAGAGACAAAATCCTCTGTGCACAAGTTTAGTGGATCAACTTTGCGTGTGCTATCAAGTTTGCACATATTTTTTTAATACAGGCAAACCTTTAGTTCTGTTGAACCTAAAAGTAAATGGCAAAAGATCTCAAATGTAACATTCATTTTTTAACAAAATGTGTGAAAACCAAATAAGGGGTTACTTCCCATGCTTTTTTCACCACTCGTGGTATTACTGTAGTCTAATCCTGCAGGGCTTTGGCCTGTTAACACAGGCTTAGTGGTTCTATATACTCTTCGGCCAAGAGCAAATGAGCCGGGCAGTTGGAGGGTAGGGTGGTGAACATTGTCTAGAATTTGGAGTTGGCTAGCTGCTGCCAACCGGACACAGACGTTGATTAGACTGGCTTCAGTTCACCAGAGTCAGCACTCTGGATTTTTAATCAATGGGACAGACAATTCTTATGAGTTCAAAACGAGCTGTTTAGGCTCTCAGCCTCTGTGTTTCTGGCTGTGTGAACATGCATGCAGTTATTCCTTCACTCACTCTGAATTTGTAAATGAAGAGATTGATTATTTTGTATGTCTCTCCAAGTTTAAATTTGTCTACGACATTCTAATAGCATTTTTTCTTATTGCTACAATGAACCAGAATAACGTTAAAAAACAAGCCCCGCCTTGCAGGACTTTGTGATGTTGCGATTATACTAATTCATGCAAATGAAATCAGTCCCCTCTAATTACACTATTTGCAGCCTTGTAACTTAGCCCAATTACCAAAACTTCTCCTATATTTTGGCCAATAATTGTTATTTTCTAACCAACTGTCTAGGCAATCAAATGTGTTCCTGCAATGTCCTGTGTTGCCCACCCACATCCTTACTTCTTTGTTTACATTGACAGAGATGTCTACATACAGGGATGGGTACCAAATTAGGTGCTTTTATAGGCAGCGACCAAATTCAAACAGAAAGGCTCCACTTTTAGAAATGTGCTAGCTTGATGTTAATTTGCCATAGACATGCTACTGATCAGCATTAGTGATTTTACATTTTCACACCTCCATATTTGATAATGAAAACTACAAAACCCAAAACCAGTGAAGTTGGCACGTTGTGTAAATCATAAATAAAAAACAGAATACAATGATTCGCAAATCCTTTTCAACTTATTTTCAATTGAATAGACTGCAAAGACAAGATATTTATTGTTCGCACAGAGAAACACTTTTTTTTTTTTCAAATAATCATTGACTTAGCATTTAATGGCAGCAACACTGTTACGACTTCGGCGCATGGCTGCGATTGTCGTGTTCCCCTCCAACGCAGGAAACAAGCAGGAGCGGCATGTAGGTAAGATTTAAGGTTTTTAATTATTTTAAGGCAGGATCAAAAATACAAACTGATGATACTAGCAAGCATGGAGCTAAAAAAACACAAAATGTCACCAAGGGTAAAAAACAAGGAAGGATGGTGTGTACAAACTTACTACATGCAGCGAGGAGAAAAAACAGGAGAACGTAAATGTTGCCGAAAGCAAACATTGACCCAGCAACTATTGCTGGGTGACAGGAAACTATAAAGGGGAGTGGTTAACCAAAACACCTGGTGGGAACACTAATTGCTAAACTAAGACAGGTGAGGAGAATCAGTGCCCATGGAAACCAACAGTAAACAGGGAAAGAGGGTGCACCAGGAAACAGACTAAAACAGAAACATTACCAACATAAATCATGCCATGATCCGGGTAACGGATCATGACAAACACATTGCAAAAAAGTTGGCACAGGGGCATTTTTACCACTGTGTTACATAGCCTTTCCTTTTAACAACACTTAGTAAACGTTTGGGAACTGAGACCAATTTTGAAGCTTTTCAGGTGGAATTATTTACCATTCTTGCATGATGTACAGCTTAAGTTGTTCAACAGTCTGGGGTCTTCGTTGTCGTATTTAACGCTTCATAATGCGCCACACATTTTCAATGGGAGACAGGTCTGGACTACAGGCAGGCCAGTCTAGAACACGTACTCTTTTACTATGAAGCCAAGCTGTTGTAACACGTGCAGAATGTGGCTTGGCATTGTCTTGCTAAAATAAGAAATGGAAAAGACGTTGCTTGGATGGCAACATATGTTGCTCCAAAACCTGTATGTACCTTTCAGCATTAATGGTGCCTTCACAGATGTGTAAGTTACCCATGCCTTGGGCACTAATACTCCCCAATACCATCACAGATGCTGGCTTTTGTACTTTGCGCCTATAACAGTCCGGATGGTTATTTTCCTCTTTGGTCCGAAGGACAAGACGTCCACAGTTTCCAAAAACAATTTGAAATGTGGATTCGTCAGACCGCAGAACACTTTTCCACTTTGCATCAGTCCATCTTAGGTGAACTCGGGCTCACCGAAGCCAGCGGTGTTTCTGGGTGTTGTTGATAAATGGCTTTCGTTTTTTATAGTAGAGTTTTAAATTGCACTTACAGATGTAGCGACAAACTGTAGTTACTGACAGTGGTTTTCTTAAGTGTTAAGTGTTAAGTGAGCCCATGTGGTGATATCCTTTACACGCTGATGTCGGTTTTTGAAGCAGTACCGCCTGAGGGATCAAAGGTCACAGACATTCAATGTTGGTTTTTGGCCTTGCCGCTTACGTGCAGTGATTTCTGCAGATTCCCTGAACCTTTTGATGATATCACGGACTGTAGATGGTGAAAAACCATCAACATGTTTATTGGTCAGTTTTGCGGGAAAAGTATCAAACAACTCCCGATGCAGCTCCTTTGACAGCCATGACTCATGATGAAATGTGGATGCTAACACTCACATTAAGCATTGTGAAGAGAAGGGGGTTGATGGCAGAAGTGTAGTTCCTAACTCCACACACACCACACTCCTGCTTTATTGTGAAGCTTCAATGAAGACACTTCCTGCTTGAGTCAGGAAAAATGTGAAGAGGTAGTTGGCTTGTTGCCAGAGGGATTGTGGAAAGACAACATTATACACCATGTCAAGTTGTTTCAGAGGTTATATAATAGCAAGGATGATAAGGAAAAGGCACTGCAGTCCAGGCTTCTCAAAGCACAGGTTGCTGAAGCGGAAAGCCAAATTAAACATCAAAAATCTCAGAATGAGGCAGCCAAACATCTGGTGATGCTGCCCTCAGTCTAGCTACTCAGGAAAATCATAGTGTTGATGTAGATGGCCATATCAGCGCTACAGATTTACTTTACAATAAAGAAAAATATGTTAGTTAGCACCACAAGTTCAGGTAGTGTCACTGTTGGTTAAGTTGCACAGAGGAGCCAAGGCGGACGGACAGACGCGGGAAACACAAACCAGAAGGAACATTAACCACAATGATGACAAAGTTGCTGACGGGCGGTTGCAGCCAGCTGTACAGTGAGTGTAGCATGAGCTCTGGCTCAGATGGTAGTGGAGGGCAAATAAAGTATGGCCATACAAAAATGGCAAAGAAAAAGTATTTGTCAGAGGTAAGCAGTGGGAGGGATGGCAGCCATTTCAAGAAGATGAATAAAGCGAAATCAAACAGCCACGAAGAATAACGGAAAGTGATCGTTACACTTAGCATTGACAAAAGCCATTTTCACCCAGTACATCTGACCAAAATAATAGAAAAAGAAATGGGAAAAGTGAAATACACAAAAATGCTAAACAATACAAGAATACTGATATCTGCAGCCACAGTATGAAGGGGATTCATGTGGCCCCTTTTGTCGCAGTTTACCTTATGCGTTAAACGTGACAAATTGGTGGGTTGCACGATCCACTTCAGCCCCCCTGATGACAGTAGGGTGTTGAATATCTTAAAATGTTTTTTGTAGCAATTCCAACTTTGACCACAGCGTCTGTTGCTATTTTCCATCATTTTGAATCTCTTCCCTACTGTAATAGGAAACAGCAAGAAAATATACTGAAACCGAGTTATCCAGATGGCAGACAGATTAAAGGACATATACCAGGATCTGGCTCACAATACGAAGGTCCTGAGTAGTCCTGGGTTCAATCCCGGGCTCGGGATCTTTCTGTGTGGAGTTTGCATGTTCTCCCCGTGACTGCGTGGGTTCCCTCCGGATACTCCGGCTTCCTCCCACCTCCAAAGACATGCACCTGGGGATAGGTTGATTGGCAACACTACATTGGCCCTAGTGTGTGAATGTGAGTGTGAATGTTGTCTGTCTATCTGTGTTGGCCCTGTGATGAGGTGGCGACTTGTCCAGGGTGTACCCCGCCTTCCGTCCGATTGTAGCTGAGATAGGCTCCAGCACCCCCCGCGACCCCGAAGGGAATAAGCGGTAGAAAATGGATGGATGGATGGATACCAGGATCATCAGCAGCATTAAGAGGCGTAATTTCGAAAGTACCGCTGGAAATGTCGATGGACGAGGTGAAAACAGAGTGTGTGTATGTGAGGGGTTTACATACCTAAAACACAGGTGTCAAACTCAAGGCCCGGTGGCCAGATGTGGCCCGCCACTTCAATTTATCTAGCCCTTGAAAGCCTGGAAATAATATGTATCAAAAAAGTACTGTAACTTTTCTTACTAAATGTATTCTTTCTTTCTATTTTGGGGGGAAAAAAATATATGTACTCCATGTAACCGCACATTATGTTAACTTAAATATTATCTAATTATGCAAAAATATATTATCAAACATTCAAACCATTTTTTAAATATAAATAAATACGAATAATAATGATTTCAAAGCAAGTTATCCATCAAATTGTGCAATGTAAAGGTAGCACTAGATTTCATGGTAAAATTGTGAAATTTACTGTAGTTTTTACAGCATTTTTCTCTATATGAAAAAAAACAGTATTTTTTTTTTTTTTTACTGTAATAAACTGTGGTGCTGTTTTGGCATTTACAGTATTACACCGAAAAATCTACAGTTGTTGATTTGTGGTAAAAAACAAACAAACTGGCAGCTCAGGTGCCAAAATGTTACTGTAAAATTGCAGTTTTTTTATTCACAGTAAAAAAACAAATGTAGATTTTAGAGTAAAATTCTGGCAACTGAACTGCCTTTTTTTTACCATAAAAACAGCAGTACTGTTTTTCCATTTACAGTAATATACGCTAAATTTTGAGGTGAAATTATTGTAACTTGCCATATTTTTTTTGACATTTTAGTTTAAAAAAAATCTACTAATATAATGCATTAAAAAATGGTGTAATAATAGAGGCGGCCCTCTGGGGGCCAAACCTAACTGCGATGTGGCTCTCAGTGAAAATAACTTTGACACCTCTGCTCTAAAATATTTCAGACAAATCGAGGAGGCGTGAAAAATGACAGATTATCCGTCTTTTTCATATTTGACACAACAATGCCTGTTAAGCTAAAAATTGGATGTATAAACATTAAAGTGAGAGAATATATACCGCCATACTTTAAAAGCCAAAGAATGGGGCACACGATACAACAATACCAGTGGAAGCAAAGATGTCCAAAGTGTGGAGGTCATCATGAGCATGGAAATTGTGGTCAAGATGCTAAGCTAAAGTGCTGTACTGTAGTGGGAAGCATAGTGCAACATGGTTTGATCTTCCACAGCAAACACGCAATCATGATTGTAACATAGAAGAAGACACCATGATTGTAGAAAAGAAAAGCTTTGTAGCATATAAGGTTATTAATGTGACTACAAGACAATAAAGGAAATGTGACAGAATTAAGACAGCTGTGGAAGCATAACATAGTATGAACTTCCCTGTAATAGTTAAAATCATAATGGTGCTTCACTTTTTACAGTGGAATGCTAGAAGCTTAATTGCAAATGGTCAAGAAGTCAACATTTATGTATTATTTATTTATTTAAAAGATTCATTAGTGAAAATACAGTCAGACCTGATAAAATATGTATACAAGAAACTTGGTCACCTACAGTTTGTCATGTATGGATATGTATCAGTGAGATGTAACAGAAAGGAAACTCTAGGTGGAGGATGTGCAACATTTGTGAGAGACCAAATAACATTTAGGAAAATAACTAATGAAACAAATAGAATGTGTGGTCATGGAAATATATCAACCAAATGGAAATATTACTGTTCAATATATTTAATCCATGTAAAATAAGGAAACAAGATGATAGAGAGTTCTGGTGTGGTGATTTTAATGCACATAACATCTTATGGGGAACCAAGGAAACTAATAGAGAGGTTGTGGAACAACTTAAATGATCCTAATGGTACAATAATGGATATACGTTTGTCATGATCTGTGGTTTGGATCATGTTTTATGTTATTTTCTGTTTAAAGACTCCATAGTTCCTGGTTACTTTGACAATCATTAGTGTCACCTGTTTCACGTCTTGGACTCACGCACCTGTTGCTAATTATGTTCACCTGTCTCTGATTAGTGTTCGGCCGCTCACCTGCTACCCGAGCACTAATCAGAGGCATTATTTAAGTTTGCCTTTGACTCCTGTTACGTGAGTACTCCTTGTCTTGAGCCTGTGCTAAGTGTTAGCTTCAAGTGCGATCGGCACGTGTTTTCCTTCGATTAGTTTTCTGGTTTTGGTGCTGTTTTGACTTTTCAAGAATAAATCATGTTTTTACCCACACGCCATGTCCGGAGTGGTCCGTCTGCATTCCTGGGAGAACGACCCCGCAGCAAGCTGTGACCCCCCCCCCATCGTGACAGAATGACGGCAGCATACAGTTCTTCCGCAACGGACTCCGAGGAGCTGGACATAGGTACGTGGATAGATTTGGAGGCAATGGAGGCGGAGACTCTCCGCTATTCCCCCTTGGAGCGCCAGGACCTGATGTGGGGTCCTAACGGAAAGTTGATCCAAATCAACTCCGTATGGCCAGAGGACATTGCCACACCTCCGCAGTACCGGACGTGTCAGCAAAGGCGGAAACCGCCCAAAAGGGCTTCACTTCGCTGCCAGGACGCGCCACTTCCTCAGACTCCTCCTCCGGTACACAGCACACCACCTCCTAAGTTTCAAGCTCCGCCTCCAGTGACTCAATCCCCGCCCACGTCAGAGACCTGTTCCTTTTGTCCTCCCACACAATCTCAGGTGGGGGGGAAAGAGACAATTTGGACAATTTAGAGGGGAAGATTCTGCCCCCCTCCTGACCTCCCTCCACCCACCCCGAAAGACTGTTCCGGAGCGCTTCTGGCATCCGTATTTTGAGGGGAGGGGGGGGGGGGAGCTGTGCTGATGAGGTGGCTCAGCTGCGCCCTGCCAGGCAGCAACCTCCAGCCCAGCCGCCACCACCAGTCTTTCAACCTGCCAGGCCGCAACCTCCGGCCCAGCCACCACCACCAGTCCGTCGGCATGCCAAGCCGCATCCCCCAGCTAGGTCACCTCCACCATGCTCATGGTTCCTGCACCACGCCAAGTACCAAGTCAAGTACCATCACGCCAAGACCTACCAGGCCAAGCTTTGCCTGCTGCTGCGTCCACGCCTGACTCGTCTGCTTCTGCGTCCACACCTGACTCGTCTGCTGCTGCATCCACGCCTGACTCGTCGTCTGCTTCCACGCCTGCCTCGTCCGCTGCTCCCACGATGACGCTGACGCGCCCACCTCCTTGTCAACCAGTGGCCGTTCCCAGTTCGCCCGCCTCGCCGCTGCCACTTGACTTGTCCTCGCTGGATCCGGGGACACTTGGTCTGGCGACCCACCGCCAAGTCCCCCCCACCCCCCGCCCTCCCATGACTCTTGATCTTGCTTTGTTTTTTGCTTTTTGGACATCTGGAATCTGTCCTTGAGGAGGGGTCTGTCATGATCTGTGGTTTGGATCATGTTTTATGTTATTTTCTGTTTAAAGACTCCATAGTTCCTGGTTGCACTTCCTTGTTTGTTTGTTACCTTGACAACCATTAGTGTCACCTGTTTCACGTCTTTGACTCACGCACCTATTGCTAATTATGTTCACCTGTCTCTGATTAGTGTTCGGCCGCTCACCTGCTACCTGAGCACTAATCAGAGGCATTATTTAAGTTTGCCTTTGACAGTCAGTCGACCTGGCGTCATTGTCTGCTTCTTGCTCCTGTTACGTGAGTACTCCTTGTTTTGCGCCTATGCTAAGTGTTAGCTTCAAGTGCGATCGGCACGTGTTTTCCTTCGACTAGTTTTCTGTTATTGGTGCTGTTTTGACTTTTCCAAGAATAAATAATGTTTTTACCTACACGCCATGTCCGGAGTGGTCCGTCTGCATTCCTGGGAGAACGACCTCGCAGCAAGCTGCGACCCCCCCATCGTGACAACATTTAACAATAAAAAATAAAAAATGTATATATATATATATATATATATATATATATATATATATATATACATATACACAAACGTATATTGACCTAACACTAGCATCAAACAAATTAGGTAGCTCCTGTGAGTGGAATGTTATCAGAAAAACAAGTATTGGAAATGTGGACATACAGTAACTGTGCAAGGAAGACCGATACATAACGTTTTATTTATTTAGGTCTTGAAAAAGCTGATTTTAGAAACATTCAGAGAAGAATGTAGAACATCAGTTAAAATAATCTCCGTAGAGGGGGATATTGAGACATGTGCAATAAATATACCTTAGCAAATATTAAACGCAGGGAAGAGAAAATGGCCCCATGGTGGAGTGGCAAATGTACAGAAGTTATTAAAGAACGAAACAGTGCGTTAAAAAGACTAAAACAGTTTGAACCAAGAAAATCGAATAAATTATATTTAAAAGCTGTAGCTTAAAGACTAGTAAACAAAATGCACGGAGGAAGTATAGTGTTCACCTACTCAGTGGCCTAGTGGTTAGAGTGTCCGTCCTGAGATCGGTAGGTTGGGAGTTCAAATCCCGGCCGAGTCATACCAAAGACTATAAAAATGGGACCCATTACCTCCCTGCTTGGCACTCAGCATCAAGGGTTGGAATTGGGGGTTAAATCACCAAAATGATTCCCGGGCGCAGCCACCGCTGCTGCCCACTGCTCCCCTCACCTCCCAGGGGGTGATCAAGGGTGATGGGTCAAATGCAGAGAATAATTTCGCCACACCTAGTGTGTGTGTGACAATCATTGGTACTTTAACTTTAACTTTAACTTAGACTGAATTATACTACCATAGGACCATAGGGCGCACAGCCGATGAGCGAGTCTAGTCAGGTCTAATTTCATACAAAAGGCGCACCGGATTATAGGGCGCATTACACACATATGGCACATATTATTATTATTTTTTCTAAATTCAAAACACTTCCTTGTGGTCTCCATAACATGTAATGGTGGTTCTTTGGTCAAAATGTTGCATAGATTATGTTTTACAGATCATCTTCAAGTCGCTTTCTGACAGTCGCTTCAGGATGCGCCATTTTGTGGCCGGTCTTATTTACGTGGCTCACCTTTAATTTAAAACATTTGTATGCACGTACAACACTTAAGACCTTCAGTATATCTGTATGTGGAATTAAATTATGGAATGGATTAAGCAAAGCAATCAAACAATGTGATATGATCCACTTTAAGAAACTCTTCAAACTTAAAGTGTTTACAAAGTACAAAGAAGAAGAACCATGATAAACATTCTGAATTTATTTCATCCATCCATTTCCTACCGCTTGTCGGATCCATCCATTCATTCATTCTCAAAATAATCTTACTCATCTCATCATATGAAATATAAATTACTTCACCAATTATTATTTATTTATTTATTTTCATTGTGATTACTTATGGAGTATATGTGAATAAATTGAGAACAAGAAGTGAACAAAAGTTTTAGCAACTGTTATGTAAAGAAAAGGGGTAGAATTAAATAAATTCTGTTGAAAAGAGAAACTGGAAATTGTGATGTATCATGTTGTATGCTTGCATGTTCGAAATAAACTCAAACTCAACTCAACTCAACTCAACTCACCTTCGGCACTGTTTTCTCCCCGTCATCTTTGTTGTAGCGGTGTAGCGTGCAAGGACAGCAGTGGAAGTGTCAATAGATGGAGCTAACTGTTTTAATGACATTCAGACTTTACGTAAATCAATAACGGAGCAGCATCTCCTCATACGTGGCTCACGAGTGCAACAACAACGCCGGAAATGTGTCCCGTGAAAAAACGTCCGACCGGAACTCTCTAATAATTAAAGTTCCTTGGGTGAATAATGTACACTCACTATACAAGGTATGTTTAAGCGCTTTCTTTGCGACTTTACTGACAGATATAAGTAAGAACTTTACACTACTTTATATTATAAATGGCAACAGCGGAGGATGAATGTCCCATAACAAGTAGATAGAGAAAGAGAAGAAGCTTATCGACTACGGGTGTGGACTACAACGGAAGACGCGCGCAAATTTTCAGGACTTATGCAGATCCCAGATACAGATAAGCAGGTATCAGAAGGTAAGAAAAGTTGGTTTTGCATATTATTGCGAAACAAACCGCCAGGTAATACGTCTTACCTTATACACACACCATAATAATACTTGTATGTTGAAGCACAGTACAATCCATCAAGCGGTGCGGCTTCATAGCTTACCAAAGTTGTACTAAAACATTTTGATCGATTTTTGAGCACCGTGTGTAGTAATGTTCTATATTTTCAATGGGACATATAACATTTTGGTGTTGTTTACTTGAGTCATATTGCAGTCTACACGTGTCTCTTATATGTGACTGCCATCATATGGCAGTCTATACGTATCTCTTATGTGTGATTGCCATCTACTTGTCACACTTATAATTTCACCATTTACCAAATAAAATTGCTTCGAGGTCGGTAAACACAAACAAAATTATTCCGTACATTAGGCGCATCAGGTTACAAGGCGCACTGTCAAGTTTTGAGAAAATGTAAGGATTTTAAGTGCGCTTTATAGTCCGAAAAATACAATACTACCAGTGTGGTATTAGGAAAGGACGATCAACGATGGACGCTGTAGTGAAAGTGAGTGACCAAATAGAGAAGACTCTCAGAATGAAGGAAATAATGATTGCTGTGTTTTTTGACATAGAAAAGGCTTATGACTCGATGTGGTGGGAAGGATTATTAATGAATTTTAACAAGATGGAAATTAGAGCTAAGTTTTATAATTGGGTTCTTGATTTTCTATCTGATAGAAAATTCAAAGTTAAGGTAGGATCTAAAGTGTCTGATGAATATGAGGTTGTAAATATGGTATACCACAGGGGAGTGTCATTAGTCCAGTCCTGTTTAATGTGATGATTAACAATATGTTTATGAATATGGACAGGATAGTTGGGTCTGCTCTTTATGCTGATGATGGAACTATTCAGGTGGGTGGGCGAGATCATGTAAATGTGCAATAAAGATGCAATAAGTAAAATAGAACAGTGGTCAGTTTGGGGATTTAAACTCTCTCCCAGTAAGTCCTGCTATATGATGTTTAGCAGGTATAAAGGAGTTCACAACATTAAACTATACGGGCAAAAGATGGAAAAAGTAGACTATTTTAAATATCTTGGCGTGTGGTTTGACCAAAAATGCACATGTAAGGTTTATACTGAAAAGGTGGACGATAAATTTCAAAAGATAATAAGCTTAATGAGAGCTATTGCTGGGAAAGATTTAGGCTCAAACCAACAATCATTAATGTATATGATGAGAGAAGCTATTGATTATGGAAGCTTTATTCATGGGATGGCAGCTAAAGCACACATAATGAAAATACAGAGGAACATAAACAAAGCATTTTGGATCTGTACAGGAGCAATGAACACAACCGCGGTTAAAGCGCTACAAAATTGAGTTTGGAGAAGCGCCTTCAGACCTGCAGAGAGATAAATAAATGTTAATGTATGGGAGTCGATTCAGGAATGTTGGGAATATAAATCATACAAAGGCAATAGTTTATGATGAATAGTCAAAGATAAAACACAAATTAAAAATAAGTAATATCATTTTTAACTAACCTACCCGTATCAGTAATATTCTCAATTGGTTGTTTCCAGAAACAGACATAGACTTTAAAATAGTAGAATTAAAGAGTGAATGGTCAGAGAGTATGATATGATATCAGGCAAATAAATACATTAAAAGTAAATATTATAGTCATTTAGATATATATGTATAGATCAAAAAAATGAAGAAGGTAAGGTGACATTAGGAAAGGAGAAGTGATGGCAGCTTAAAAAAAGAAATAATGAAGAAATATCAAAAGAGGAGGGATAATGATTGCAGAGGTAAAACATATTATAACATACAAAAATGTTTTAATGCACAGGAGATTAGGAGAAGGAATGGAATTGAAGAGGTCGTGTTGAGAAGATTACGATTCGATCATACATGGCTAAATAAAAGAAAGGCAATACTAGGAAAATGTCAAACAGAAATATGTGCTACATGTAAAACTGTTGAAGATGTAGAACAAATTACATTGTACTGCAAGAAGTATACGGAAGAGAGATGGAAGTTGAAGAAATAGATCAGTAAGGGAAGGAAGAATTGGAAAATAGAGCATATATTGGGAACTGTGGGGAATGGAGTTTGCAGTAAATATGGAGCTGTTATTAAATACCTCAAAGATACAGGAATATATGATAAATTATAAATCATAAATTTCCTCGTGGATCATTAAAGTTTGTTTAAGTCTATATATAAATATACATATACACTGTATATATATATATATATATATATATATATATATATATATATATATATATATATATATATATATATATATATATACTGTATATATATGCATACATACATTTATTTATTATTATATGTATGTTTTTTCATAATCTAAGTACATAGGTGTATATATGGATATTCTGGATTTTATGGGGTGTGTGTATGTTTATAGATGGATGGAGAGATATATATTTTATCTAGTATAATTATAAATAAAAGGTATAGAAGATAATGCATAATGAGTCCATGCTACATACTCCAGTACAACAGATGCCCCTTCTAAGTTACGGCTGCAACCTGCCAGAAAACTAAAAGAAGAAGAAGAAGAAAGAAACAAGTTCTTATGGCTTCCGAATCTCTGCGCATTCTTGCATTATGAGCCCAAGCTCGTGACTTTAGTGTCAGAAGTGGGATAGAAATGGCAGCTATGCTGGAGGAGATTGAAGAATTGATCTCACGTATTCATGCAACCCAAAATGCCAGCGACATTGCAGCAAGAAGAATTCCTCCCACGGAAGCGCCGACTGGTTGTCCCAATGGAGACTGGTGATTTTCGACCAGTGAGGAGTGATTGCCGCTTCTAGGTCCCGGGAGGAATTACCCTCCAGCCAGCTTCGGCGAGAAGAACGTGATAGCTGGCAGCGCGCCTAGAACCTCGCTCATGAGCAGCCAGAGTGGAACAACGGTACTCCACAGCCGGGACTAAGGGGGCCACCTGCGATGAAATTGCCACGTAATAAGGGAGAAGAGAGACTGAACTGGCCAGCTATCGAGAGAGCACCACAGCATCGTTTTGGTGGCCGCACGTACGCTGATGATGCTCGGGACAAGCTTGTCCGACGCCACAGAAAAGAAGGAGAACGTCTGGCGCCTATGCCGCAGATCTGCTGGAAATTTGCTTTTGTCCTCCTTATGATGAAGGGAGGTGATCCAGCAGTTCTTACAAATTATAGACCAATATCAAATGTATGTGCCTTATCAAAACATCTGGAATCTCTTGATTGTGATCAGTTGAAAGAGTTCCTCTATTGAAATAAAATTATTTCTAATTATCAATCAGGCTTCAGAAAACAGCACAGCGCTATCACTGCTACAATGAAGGTGGTAAATGACATCATTGTTGCGCTAGATAAAAAACACCGTGCCTCGCTTTTTATTGATCTCTCTCGCTTGGTTTTCAAATGATTTAGAAAGAAGGACCCAGTGTAAAAAATACGAGGGCCTTTGTTCGGAATTTGTCACTGATCATAAGGAGGTGCCTCAGGGATCTGTTTAAGGGCCCATCTTATTTATCTCGTACATCAATGATCTCAAACAAGATTTCTCTGATGCTAATATGCATTTATGCTGACAATACAATTATTTATTGTTTTGGATCATCTCTTGAAAAAGCTGTTAATTCCCTGCAGAAAGCCGTTCTTGCTGTGCAGAATTCTCTTATTTACTTAAAACTGGTTCTCAACGCTGACAAGACAAAACTTATGCTGTTTTCCAAACATAAGACGGTGCCGCAAACTCCCCCGGTGGTGTCCACTCTTGAAGGGAATATTATAGCAGTGGTGCATGAATATAAATACATAAATGTGTTTTAATTAATTACTCCCTTGTTATGAACAGAGAAGGGAAGGAGGCGACAACCAGGGCACAACTGTGGTTCACAAGGTTTATTTAAACCTTTGATGATTACGTGGCGTGTGTATGCTACTCTAAGTGAATGAGTGTAGACTATGTGTAATATTAATTGTGTAAATGTTACCAGGGATTGTTGTCTGTGAGTGTTGGTTGTATCTTTTTCGTCGAATCCAGAGGGGCAAGGCCAGGCCCGGCCCTAACCAATCTGGCGCCCTAGGCAAGATTTTAGGTGGCGCCCCCCCACATCGGCAGTGAAGTGTATATACTCACAAGAACCCAAATAGCTTTGTCTTTGACCTTTTTTTTTTACTTACAACTATACCTAATATATAAAGGGGTGGAAAAGTGACGATTACCTGCAGGGCAAACATTAGCTAACCAGAAGGCAATAACAATGTAAACAAAAATCACCTGCTTAAAAGATCTAATGCAAACATTTATATGCACGTACAACACTTAGAACTTTTAGCATATCAGTATGTGGAATTAAATTATGGAATGGATTAAGTAAAGAAGTTAAAAATTGTACTGATATGATCCAGTTTAAGAGGTTGTTCAAAATAATAGTGCTTACAGAGTACAAAAAAGAAGAATTATGAGAAATACTTTCAACCTTATTGAAATAAAGATATTCTTCATCTCAGTATGTTAATAATGACTGAATTAATTCATTAATTACATATTACAAAACTGTTGTATACTAATTCATAGATGTTATTTTATTATATAAAAGGGTCAGTAAATGATACTATATATTTGTAAACGCTTTGAAGTGGGAAAGGGGTAGGATTAAATAAGTTTTGCTTCTCCTACTCCTTTTCGGGCATGATGTAAAATGAAATGATATGAAATTGTGTGATGTATTATGATGTAAGTGTGTTCATGTTCCAAATAAACTAAAGAAAAATAAATGTCCCTGAGGAATGTAAGGTGGGAGTACTGTAATTACCCAACGTTACATTATTATTTTCCATAACAATTTAGCCCCCTCCACAATATTAACCCAACGTTAAAACAGAACTAGCTATTTATTGATTAGCAATTGCCGAATCATGTAACATTAGCTTAATGCTAAAAAGCCAGGTTACTATCACATTCTGTAACAGACAAATAATTTCATGTAGGCTAACGTTACCTACCTGCTACCTCTGTCTTTTCTCGTTTCTCCTCCTCTTCTTTTCTCTTTTTTCTTCCCTGGGCACCTGACAGTTTTGGCATCTTGTGTTGATTTTTTGATGTGGTGACGTCCAAAAAGAGTCATGATACGGGAAGGGAGGGGGCGCACCGTGCGGGGGAAGGTGGGGGGTGGGGGGGCGTAATGTTGTAACAAATAATATTTCTATTAAATAGGCTTTACTTTGCATTTTAATTAACGTGGGATTATTTTTTGTATTTAGAAATAATAGTACCAACTTTTTTATTTTTATTTTTTTCTCCAACATTTGTGGCACTGGCGTGGCGCCCCCTGATGGACGGCGCCCTTAACATTTGCCTATACGGCCTATGCCACGGGCCGGCCCTGGGCAAGGCGAAGAGGCAGTTCGTGAACAGGCAAGAGGTCGGGGGCAGGAGCGAGGCAGCGTGGTCTGGGTCCGAGCAGGGAGGTCGTAGATCGAGGAAGGCAGTCAGGAATCCGGATGGATGTCGAGAGGCAAGGTACGATCACGGAAGACAGGGGAGTCACTGCGGAAGACACAAGGGACATGAACAAGGGAGACACGGAGAGAGCAAAGAGCAAAGCACAGTGGAGGGAATGCCAGACATGATGCTTACTGGGAAGATTAGCGACGTTCTGGCAAAAGTTCCTCGGGTCCGCTGGTCTTTATGCCGCTCCCCCTCGTCAAGTCCAGGTGCGCAGATCAGTGATTGTCTGCAGGCTTGTTGCTGTGTGGGCGTGTTGTGCTCAGCGCGAGCAGGGGCGTGTCTGAGCGTGCTGCCAGCAGAGGTGCCTGCAGCTCCAGCTGCAGCGGAAACGTGGGTTTGACTCCGCGTCATGACATCCCTCACTTTAAAAAATTGTATTCATAAACTGATGAAGAAACTAAAACTTAAATTGGAGTTTTTCTTCTGTATTATGTTTTTCTTTTGGTGTAACAAAGCACCTTGTCTCTACCACATTTTTATCAGTGCTAGATTATGGTGATCTTTTTTATATGAATGCTGCTCGTTCCTGTCTTCAGATAGTTGACTCTGTTTACCATTTGAGGTTCATCACAAACTGTAGAGCCATGACACGACTTGTACTCTTGGGTGGGATGGCCTTCTCTGTCCACTAGGACAGTGTTTTTCAACCTTTTTTGAGCCAAGCACATTTTTTTCATTGAAAAAATCCTGAGGCATACCACAAGCAGAAATCATTAAAAAACGAAACTCAGTAGCCGATATTGACAATAAAAAGTAGTTCTCGCAATTGTTGTATATGAATTCAAACCATAACCAAGCACGCATCACTATAGCTCTTGTCTCAAATAGGTGTACTGTCACGACCTGTCACATTACGCCGGGACTTATTTTGAGTTTTTTGGTGTTTTCCTGTGTGTAATGTTTTAGTCCTTGTCTTGCGCTCCAATTTTGGTGTTTTTTCTTGTTTTGTTGGTATTTTCCTGCTGCAGTTTCATGTCTTCCTTGAGCGCTATTCTCCACACCTGCTTTGTTTTCGCAATCCAGACTATTTAAGTTGTGCGAACGCTTTCCTTCTTTGTGGGGACATTGTTGATTTTCATGTCATGTACGGATGTACTTTGTGGAGGCCGTCTCTGCTCCACACACTATAAGTCTTTGCTGTCGTCCAGCATTTTGTGTTTTGTTTACTTTGTAGCCAGTTCAGTTTTAGTTTCGTTTTGCATAGCCATGCCTTAGCTTCAATGCCTTTTTCTTAGCGGCACTCGCCTTTTGTTTATTTTTGGTTTAAGCATAAGATACCTTAGTACCTGCACGCTGCTTCCCACTGTCGTCTGCATATTGTGATCACGACGCGACATGTTCCCGACATATACAAAGCAATTAGCTACCTGCTGCCACCTACTGATATGGAGTATAACATGGTTACTCTGCCGAGCTCTAGACAGTATAGACACTCAACAACGGCACATAATTTACGGATTATAATTACTTGTGTGCAAAAAATATTTTTAACCCAATTAGGTGAAATTAAATAATCTCCCACGGCACACCAGACTGTATTTCATGGCACACTAGTGTACCGTGGCACAGTGGTTGAAAAACACTGCACTAGGAGACAGTCTCATTGGTACACTTTTATTTACAAACCCCATTTCCATATGAGTTGGGAAATTGAGTTAGATGTAAATATAAACGGAATACAATGATTTGCAAATCCTTTTCAACCCATATTCAGTTGAATGCACTACAAAGACAAGATAGTTGATGTTCAAACTCATAAACTTTTTTCTTTTTTTTGCAAATAATATTTAACTTAGAATTTCATGGCTGCAACAGGTGCCAAAGTAGTTGGGAAAGGGCAAGTTCACCACTGTGTTACATGGCCTTTCCTTTTAACAACACTCAGTAAACGTTTGGGAACTGAGGAGACCAATTTTTGAAGCTTTTCAGGTGGAATTCTTTCCCATTCTTGCTTGATGTACAGCTTAAGTTGTTCAACAGTCCGGGGGTCTCCGTTGTCGTATTTTAGGCTTCATAATGCGACACACATTTTCAATGGGAGACAGGTCTGGACTACAGGCAGGCCAGTCTAGTACCCGCACTCTTTTACTATGAAGCCACGTTGATGTAACACGTGGCTTGGCATTGTCTTGCTGAAATAAGCAGGGGCGTCCATGGTAACGTTGTTTGGATGCCAACATAAGTTGCTCCAAAACCTGTATGTACCTTTCAGCATTAATGGCGCCTTCACAGATGTGTAAGTTACCCATGTCTTGGGCACTAATACACCCCCATACCATCACAGATGCTGGCTTTTCAACTTTGCGCCTATAACAATCCGGATGGTTCTTTTCCTCTTTGGTCCGGAGGACACGACGTCCACAGTTTCCAAAAACAATTTGAAATGTGCATTCGTCAGACCACAGAACACTTTTCCACTTTGTATCAGTCCATCTTAGATGAGCTCAGGCCCAGCGAAGTCGACGGCGTTTCTGGGTGTTGTTGATAAACGGTTTTCGCCTTGCATAAGAGTTTTAACTTGCACTTACATATGTAGCGACCAACTGTAGTTACTGACAGTGGGTTTCTGAAGTGTTCCTGAGCCCATGTGGTGATATCCTTTACACACTGATGTCGCTTGTTGATGCAGTACAGCCTGAGGTATCGAAGGTCACGAGCTTAGCTGCTTACGTGCAGTGATTTCTCCAGATTCTCTGAACCCTTTGATGATATTACAGACCGTAGATGGTGAAATCCCTAAATTCCTTGCAATAGCTGGTTGAGAAAGGTTTTTCTTAAACTGTTCAACAATTTGCTCATGCATTTGTTGACAAAGTGGTGACCCTCGCCCCATCCTTGTTTGTGAATGACTGAGCATTTCATGGAATCTACTTTTATACCCAATCATGGCACCCACCTGTTCCCAATTTGCCTGTTCACCTGTGGGATGTTCCAAATAAGTGTTTGATGAGCATTCTTCAACTTTATCAGTATTTATTGCCACCTTTCCCAACTTCTTTGTCACGTGTTGCTGGCATCAAATTCTAAAGTTAATGATTATTTGCAAAACTTTTTTTTTTTATCAGTTTGAACATCAAATATGTTGTCTTTGTAGCATAATCAACTGAATATGGGTTGAAAATGATTTGCAAATCATTGTATTCCGTTTATATTTACATCTAGCACAATTTCCCAACTCATATGGAAACGAGGTTTGTACAAAGCTCTTTTGGGACTATTACCCTCTTACATCTGTACATTGATTACACAGAGAAGTACGGACTCCTATGCTCTGAGATCCAACGATCAGCTGTTGCTCTCTGTGCCTTTTGCTCGCACTGAGCTGGGGGAAAAGCTTTTGTCTATACAGCTCTTTGTGCTTGGAACATGTTACAAAGAGACTGGAATCTGACGGAATTTTCATCTTTAAATGCTTTTAAATCTAAACTGCATATGAAGCAGCCTCAGTTATCTGTAACTTTTTTACTAGATGTCCATCATGTCATTTTAATGTGTAATGTGAATGTAATTTTTTTAACTTTGTTGCCTTTTGGCCACAACTTCTATGGCGGGCGTCATCGAGCCCTCCAGCAGTCCATGGGCAGCACCCGCAGTTCTGGTCAAGAAGAAGGACGGCTCGTGGCGGTTCTGCGTCGACTACAGACGGCTCAACGATGTGACCAGCAGACTCCTACCCGTAGCCGCGCATAGATAATGCGCTGGATTACATCACTGGCTCCTCCTGGCTCAGCTCCCTGGATCTCCGCAGCGGCTATTGGCAGGTGGAGTTGGCCGCCGAAGCTTGACTAAAGACAGCGTTCACAATAGGTCTAGGACTCTGGCAGTTCAAGATGATGCCGTTCGGGCTTTGCAACGCACCTGCCACGTTTGAGCGGTTGATGGAGAATGCTGGCATCCATCCCCCGTGATCGCTGTGTGGTGTACATGATTGACCTCCTGGTGCATGCTGCAGGATTTAAAGGGGCTCTACAGAACCTCCAGCATGTGTTCCAGGCCATTTGTCAGGCTGGGCTGCGATCGAACCCCAAAAAGTGCCATTTGCTTTGGCGTGAAATTTCCTTCCTGGGGCATGTCGTCAGTGGGCAAGGTGTTGCCACTGATCCGGCCAAGGTTGCCACAGTCCGTGTGACTGGCTGGCGCCAAGTGATGTTAAAGAGTTGCGGAGTTTCCTGGGACTGGCATCCTATTACCGGAGATTCATCAAGTACTTTGCAACCATTGCTGGCCCCTTGCACCAGCTCACACACTCGGGGCAGATATTCAAATGGACTGACAACTGCAATAAGGCCTTTGCACAGCTGCGAGAGGCCTTGGTCCGAGCCCTAGTGTTGGCCTACCCAGACCCCAGTCGACCTTTCGTGGTTGATACAGATGCCAGTGATGTCGGTGTGGGGGTTGTGCTGTCACAGGAAGGGAATTACAGCGAGCAGGTGGTGGCCTTTTACAGTCGGGGGCTGAGCAAGCCAGAGCGAAACTACTGCGCACCCGTCGGGAATTGTTGGCCATTGTCCTGGGCCTTCGTCATTTCCGTCCCTACCTTTATGGTCAACGGTTTGTGTTGCAGATGGATCACGCCTCTCTCACCTGGTTGCTGAACTTCAAGGAACCCAAGGAGCAGCTGGCCAGATGGGTGGAGATCTTGTAGGAATATGACTTCACGATTTGTCATCGACCAGGCCGCCTGCATGGCAACGCTGATGCACTGTCCAAACGGCCCTGTGAGGAGGCTTGTCGTTTCTGCCGGCGGGCGAGGGAGCGGTGCATGCCAGACCCGTCAGTAGCTGCAGTCAGGCAACATGACATCGCAGTCGACCTGGACAGCTTCACCCCCCAACAACTGATCGACCATCAAAGGCTAAACCCAGTGCTTGAGAGAGCTCGCAGCTGGGTGGGGGCTAAGCAGCGACCAGAATGGGCCACAGTGGTGCACTTGGACACTGAGACCAAAGCACTGTACTCCCAGTGGGACAGCCTCCTGTTGTCTCGCGACCTGCTGTATCGTCGCTGGGAAGCCCCGACAGGACAACGTGCTGCTCTCCAACTCCTGGCGCCCGGTGTGCTGCGGCCTCAGGTCCTCGAAGTGATGCATGGCTTCCCAGGAACTGGCCATTTTGGAGTGACCAAGACCTTGCTCCGACTGAGGCAGCGCATTTACTGGCCAGGCTGTCGCCGTGACGTGGAGATGCATGTCCACTGCTGTGATGCATGCACAGCAAAGAAAGGCCCCACACCCCGCTCCCATGCTCCTCTACAGCAGTTCCAGGTGGGGGCCCCCATGGAGCAAGTGGGTGTGGACATTCTAGGCCCATTTCCGGTCACTTATAGCGGAAACCGTTACATCTTTGTGGCCATGGACTACTTCACGAAGTGGCCAGAAGCGTATGCAGTACCCGACTAGAGACAACGGCAGAGAGATTGGTTTCTGAGATGTTCTGCCGATTCGAAGCACCAGAGGAGCTGCACAGCGACCAGGGACGGAACTTCGAGTCCCAGGTATTCCAGGAGGTGTGCTGTCGCCTGGGTGTGAAAAAGACTCGCACCACGCCGCTGCATCCCCAGAGCAACGGGTTGGTGGAACGTTTTAATAGAACCTTGGCCACACAACTTGCCATTCTCACCGACAAGTGACAGAGAGACTGGGACTTACACCTCCCACTCATTCTTTGGGCCTACAGGACAGCGGTGCAGGAGTCAACACGCTGCTCCCCTGCATCATTTAAGTTTGGCCACGAACTGCGCACGCCTGTTGATTTGGTTTTTGGCCCAGCCCTAGAACCAGAAGTGAGAGGATCACCGGGCCTGGACTAACACTACAACCTTGTGGAGCGACTGCGGGGTCCAACAGAAGCGGGCATATGACCTCTGCAGTCGAGGCCAGGACTTTGAACCAGGCGTGCAAGTCTGGGTCTACAACCCGGTGAGAAAGAAAGGATTCTCCCCAAAGCTCACTAGCCACTGGGTGGGACCCTGCACGGCCCTCCAGAGGTTGTCCGACGTGGTCTATCGGATACGACTGGCACCTCAGAACCGGCTGGTGGTGCTGCACCGGGACCGCTTGGCCCCATACCAGCCATTGGACCAGAGCCGAGGGCACTTGGAGTCAAGCACCCTGCCGGAGAGGGAGATACCCCCAGGAAGCAACGAGGATGCTGAGGTAACCCCCACTTCCGACCTACCTGCAGACAGTGGTAGCAGCCAGCCGCCATCAGAGGGGCGTCGACGCCGCCGGTTACCTCAGCACTCGCGGGACTTTGTGATGAACGCATGGGCTGTTGGGGACAACAAACCCAGTTAGGTGGGGGCTGTGTAGCGTCCCGGAAGAGTTAGTGCTGCAAGGGGTTCTAGGTTCACGGTGTGGCGCATATTTGTAAAAGTGTTAAAGTTGTTTATACGGCCACCCTCAGTGTGACATGTATGGCTGCTGACCAAGTATGCTTTGCATTCACTTGTGTGTGTGTGCTTAAAATTAACGTGATCATTAAACAAGCTAAAAGATCATACAACTTATCAGCATTTCTTGACATCTTCGATTAAAGACCTTTGTAACCCGTCCAACGCTACAATATGTATGGATGTTCTCATCATCCAGGTCACTGTATTTTCTCCATATTTTTTGGCCTGGATTTGGAGTTGATTTTCTCTCTTTGTAGCTTGTAGCTTTAAAGTAAGCTACCTAGCTACATGGGTCGAAAAAGTACCTAAGCTACAGGAAAAGCTACTCATTTAAAAAGTCGCTAAGCTTCAGCCAAGCTACTGGAAAATATAGATAAGCTAGGTAGCTTAGCTACATGTAGATTGTTACTGCCCATCTCTGTGTATGATTATATTAGCATTTTCTCCTCTCAGTATTGTGGCCGTTTTGATGATCAGCATATATTTTGCACATTAGTGAAGACAGCAAAATGGATGGCATGCCTTATTCTGCTCACTTAACAGACACAATCCACTTTGCACACGTTTAGTAGATCCGCTTTGCTTGTGGTATCAGGTTTGCACGTGTTTTAGTGCACGCAAACCATTAGTAAATCAGGCCCTTAGTGTTGGTCCATGAAGGTAATTTGCAAACCAACAACCTTGTCCTTTCGTATAGGCCATCAAACATCTCCCTTTCTTTAGGATTTAAGGGGAAGTCATCACGCAATTATGAGGAATTTTCAAGGTACTTTCGGGGAAGAATATTGAGGGGCTGTAACCCTTGATGCAATTGAATTTTGTGCAATCGTATTTGGTTTTTCTGTTGTTGGTTTCCTAAAAAGGGGTCGCTAGTCCTCCAAATAAACGCAGTTCTCCTATGTACTATCTCTAGATAATTTGGTCTCTCTATAGTGATCACCAACTTTTCGAGCCCAAGATCTCTGGTCTCAGCCAAAAACCAAAGCAAGATCTACCACTGCGTGAACTATGTTTTGCAATATATATATATATATATATATATATATATATATATATATATATATATATATATATATATATATATATATATGCATATATACATGTATAAGAGAAAGAGGTGTGCGGTTGTGTTCAGGGGTTAAGTTTATTTTCGAATTTTACTTTTGTGTTTTAAAATCAAAATCAAACAAACAAATATTTAGTTTTTTAATTCTCATACACGGAAAGAAAATTACATTTCTAAAACATCTGTTTTAGACATTTAATTTTCTTTTGGAAAAGTACTTACGGTATATTGACCTTTTTCCCCATTCCAGATCTATACTGTAGTCAGTCTGGCTATTTTAGGTGAGCTGGGCTGTGCTACCCTCTACTGGAGCACTATTAGATGACAGGCAAATCATGTGCAGGGTCTCACTGTTTTACAGCACTTTTTTTCCAAACACTACCACTATTTGGTAATCCAAATATTTCTGTCCCAATGTTTGACTTTTTCTGCAGTAAAATCAAGGGCAAGATCATGATACGACTCTGTTTCCCATCGTACTGTACTTCACAGTTACAACCTACCTATCTAGCTCAAGATCACCGTTTAACGGCAAACAAGAAATGCAAGTTCATTTTATCTTGATTATTTCAGTTTCTTAGTTTCCTCGTGAAGTGTTGAGCTTTCAACTGTCAACATGAATAAGGAACATTAATACAGCAGTTCAAATTTCAATATGAAAATATATTTTTTAAGTAACATCTCATTTAATTATTTATTTCAACTAATTAATAGTGTCTGCTCCTGAACTTCACTGTAAGTGTATCCATGAAGGAGGTTGTTATGTTCTTGTATCAAACATATATATATTTATTAGGGCTGTCAAGGGATTGTTCTTTTAAATCACACATTTGAGCTGTGATTATTCATGATTAATCACAGGTTATTACTTGTTTGCATATTTAAAAATTTAGAGATAAAGAAAATACTCCAATATTTGGACGCAAATGCAATTTAGTGGTCAGAATGCAATCAAAGCAAGTTTTTAAAAGTTTTCCTTAACTGCAAGGCATTACATTTCTTAAAACTTGGTGACAGTAAGTGTAGTAAGAATTAAGAGCACATTTTGAAAGTACAAAATCCAAAACCAGTTAAGTTGGCACATTGTGTAAATCGTAAATAAAAACAGAATACAATGATTTGCAAATCCTTTCCAATCTATATTCAATTGAATAGACTGCAAAGACAAGATACTTAACGTTCGAACTGGAAAACGTTGTTATTTTTTGCAAATATTAGCTCATTTGGAATTTGATGCCTGCAACATGTTTAAAAAAAGCTGGCACAAGGGGCAAAAAAGACTGAGAAAGTTGAGGAATGCTCATCAAACACTTATTTGGAACATCCCACAGGTGAACAGGCTAATTGGGAACAGGTAGGTGCCATGATTGGGTATAAAAGCAGCTTCCATGAAATGCTTCGTCATTCACAAACAAGGATGGGGCGAGGGTCACCACTTTGTCAACAAATGCGTGAGCAAATTGTCGAACAGTTTAAGAACAACATTTCTCAACGAGCTATTGCATGGAATTTAGGGATTTCACCATCTACGGTTCATAATGTTATCAAAAAGTTCAGAGAATCTGGAGAAATCACTGCACGGAAGCAATGATATTACGGACCTTCGATCCCTCAGGCGGTACTGCATCAAAAAGAGACATCAGTTTGTAAAGGATATCACCACATGGGCTCAGGAACACTTCAGAAAACCACTGTCAGTAACTACAGTTGGTCACTACATCTGTAAGTGCAAATTAAATTATGTATTGTTGCATTTGAACAACTGTATTGTTGATGATAAAGGTAAAGTATTGGTATTGTACATTATCAATAGCGCTATTTCTATTGGTATTTGTATTGCTCCATTTGTAGTGTAATAATGCTCATCATCATTTCTGTATTATTATTTTTTTTCGCTAACTGCTTATTTGCTATTACTTTTACCATCATATTTGTACATGTCGTATTTGCTGATGTTGCTGTATTGTTGTTGCTGTTGTTGTTGTTGTTGTTGTGTTTGCTGTTGTTGTTTTTGTCTCTCTGTTTAATCCCCCTCTTGTCCCCACAATTTCCCCCTCTGTCTGCCTTTTTTTTCTCTTTCTATCCCCTCCTGCTGCGGCCCGGCTGCACCAAATGATAATATAAATACATTTAATAAAGTCAAATACAAATAAGGCAACAAGAGAAGTATCCTACACTTCTCTTTTGTAAAGTAAATCTGAACAGCCGATATGGGCATCTAATGGGTTGTACTTGTATAGCGCTTTTCTACCTTCAAGGTACTCAAAGCGCTTTGACACTACTTCCACATTTACCCATTCACACACACATTCACACACTGATGGAGGGAGCTGCCATGGCCAAGGCGCTAACCAGCACCCATCAGGAGCAAGAGTGAAGTGTCTTGCTCAGGACACAACGGACATGACAAGGTTGGTACTAGGTGGGGATTGATCAACTATATGATTTGCCTGAGAAGCTGGACAGGACAAAAAAAAAAAAAAAGTGCAAATTAAAACCATTTATCAACAACACCCAGAAACGCCGCCATCTTTGGTGGGCCCGAGCTCATCTAAGATGGACTGATGCAAAGTGGAAAAGTGTTCTGTGGCCTGACGAGTCCACATTTCAAATTGTTTTTGGAAACTGTGAATGTTGTGTCCTACGGACCAAAGAGGAAAAGAACCATCCGGATTTTATAGGCGCAAAGATCAAAAGCCAGCATCTGTGATGGTATGGGGGTGTATTAGTGTCCAAGGCATGGGTAACTTACACATCTGTGAAGGCACCATTAATGCTGAAAGGTACATACAGGTTTTGGAGCAACATATGTTGCCATCCAAGCAACGTTCTCATGGGCGCCCCTGCTTATTTCAGCAAGCCACGTGTTACAACAGCGTGGGTTCGTAGTAAAAGAGTGCGGGTATTAGACTGGCCTGCCTGTAGTCCAGACCTGTTTCCCATTGAAAATGTGTGGCGCAATATGAAGCCTAAAATACCACAACGGAGACCCCGGACTGTTGAACAACTTAAGCTGTACATCAAGCAAGAATGGGAAAGAATTCCACCTGAAAAGCTTCAAAAATTGGTCTCCTCAGTTCCCAAACAATTACTGAGTGTTGTTAAAAGGAAAGGCCATGTAACACAGTGGTGAAAATGCCGCTGTGCCAATTTTTTTGCAATGTGTTGCTGCCATTAAATTCTAAGTTAATGTTTATTTGTAAAAAAAAAATAAGTTTCTTAGTTCAAACATTAAATACCTTGTGTTTGCAGTGTATTCAATTGAATATAAGTTGAAAAGGATTTGCAAATAATTGTATTATGTTTTTATTTACGATTTACACAACGTGCCAACTTGACTGGTTTTGGGTTTTGTAATATATGACATAACATGAAAACTCAAGATATTTCAAGCTTTCTTCTGATGTAATTTTTATTATTATGGTTTACAGCTTATGACAACCTTGAATTTAAAGTCTCAGAAATTGTGGGTTTTGACATATCTCACTTTGCATGCAATTAGTTTATATCACATATTAGGTTCACGTTTGAAGTTGAATTGCTGAAATGAATGGACTTTTACAGGCTATTCTACTTTTGTGAATTTTACCTTTCTAATGGAAATGACTGAGTGAAAATGTGGTTGCACTGACTGCAATTAAACATTCACCTTCCACAAACCGGGAACATCTACTATGGCAAATGGGTGCAAACCTAAGTTAGACCACAAACTTAGTCATTGCTCGGTGACATTTGTCTATCCTTATTCACGCCAGATGTATGCTGCTGGTATGAGATTGGTGCGATTCAAAAATGCGTCATTAATTTATAGTTATGGTATGCTCTGTGTTCAAATAATTCAGCGTATTTCTTGTATGTCCTCTTCTTGATGAAATGGCAACCTTGCAACCATTACAAGTAGCACAGTTACAATATTTTCTTGTGAAATGCAGCCAAACTTTGGAGTGTTTCTTCTGCCTGGTCGCCATGTTGCTGTCTGACGTCACTTTGTAGGTTGCTTCATGACATCATTCCCGCCTGCGGGAATCGTTAAGGGAATCGTTTGAAAAATTAGCAAGCGGTTCCAAGGAATTGATACACTGGGAACCGGAAACAAGAACAAGTTTGCGATTCCCATCCCTAGACAAGATGCATTTGTAGCTACAGCTGCTCTGAGGCAGACTGACAGGCCTCTCGGATCACCACCAAACATTCATTCACATTCATAACCATTGTGAGCGGCAAACATTTGGTATATTGTCATGACATGTTGGACCTTCCCTGTGATGAGATAGCGACTTGTCCAGAGTGTACCCCGCCTTCCGCCCGATTGTAGCTGAGATAGGCTCCAGCGCCCCCCGCGACCCCGAAGGGAATAAGCGGTAGAAAATGGATGGATGGATGGATGTTGGACCTTATTATTAGTTTATTGTGTTTTTGCATTTATTTCATGTGTTTCGTCACTCCTTCGTTCCTTTTTTGATTATTTCCTGTTTGGAGCGCTCACTCCTGCCCCTGTTTGACAATCAGCTGATAAAACTGTCACTGGTTGCCAATCAGGAGGCAAGAAATGCCTAGCATCGTCGTTTTTTTGCCCTGTGTAGTGTTCATGCTGCCTGCATGTCTTTGTGCCTACTCCAACTTTTCTGTATTTACTCTTGGTCTGCTGCTCAGCCACGTTGGTAGTCCCTTGTTTTCTCCCTTGTTCCTGCATCCTGAGGTCAAGCAAACATGGGCTGAGCTGCATCATAACAGAGAGGACTAGCCATATATGAACCAGGCAAAGATTAAGGGGGGTTGTTTGGTGGCAACAAATGGCTACTGGAGAAAAACATTTGTGACGCAAGGTGAGCGCACATTCTCCATAATAAAGAAGCTATCACCCTCCACCCAATTCCAGTTGTCTGTTGTGGCAGGGCGACCAGAGTTGGTGAGACATTAAACCCTTGTCACTTGCCTGGTCTCATCGGGGACGTCTGTCCCTTGATTGGGGAGCCAGCTGTGCAATTGAGGATACAGAGCTAGTGTATTTCCTTCCTGCTCCAGCGAGGTTGCCCGCAACGCCACTACCATTCCGTTCGGCTCCAGTGAAGTCACCTGCGACGCCGCTAAAACTTTTTTATGATAGGTTTAATGTGTTTTTGCAATTATTGGTGTTTCATCCCTACTGCCTCCTTATTTTGGCCAATTCCTGATTGGAGTGCTAATTCGCAGTCCATTCAGTCCATTGTTGACAATCAGCTTTGTATTCTCTTAATATAAAATGAACATAATCATATCTACAACAAAAAACATTTATTTTATTCTGTTAATTTTGTTGTTTTGCACAAAAAAATATTTTTAACAAATTGTTTCCTATGTATTCGTATTACTCCAAAACTTGCGTGCGCATGTAATATCATTCTGCTTGGAGTCAAAGAGTATAAAAATATGTGAGTGTAGATTAACAAGGGATCGTGTAATCCACAAAGAATGAATGGTTGAGAGAGAGAGAGAGCGAGAAGAGAGAGAGAGAGAGAGAGAGAGAGAGAGAGAGAGAGAGAGAGAGAGAGAGAGAGAGAGAGAGAGAGAGAGAGAGAGAGAGAGAGAGAGAGAGAGAGAGAGAGAGAGAGAGAGAGAGAGAGAGAGAGAGAGAGAGAGAGAGAGAGAGAGAGAGAGAGAGAGAGAGAGAGAGAGAGACACACACACACACACACACTTCCTGCAACAGCGTGACGTCATAGTGTGAGCTACAGGACAAACGTGAGTTACTTTTAAGTGCCTGTCCATACTTTGGAGCGTCGAACCGAGCGATAGGTCGCAAATCATGCGCGCGTAGAGCCAACATAACCAATCCTGTTTAAAATTAGCAACAGAACAGAAAGAAAAACGAACAGGAAGCCGTTAGGAGACAAGTGTGACGTACTACGTGTCAACACTTCGCGGTGAGATAAACGACACAGCGGGCATGTTGAGCGACTCCGCGGTGGAGCGGCCCACCCTGGATGATGTGACCGAGGAGGACGACATGTTCGGCGGCGAGAACAGGGTCACCTGTCCGCTGCAGTCTAGTAGTTGCCAGGTGAGTAGGTGTGTTTTCCTCTTTTTGTCTGAATCTGAACACTTTAGGAGCTTATTCACATCACATCATATGTAAAGTCAGTGGCGCTATTACCCACTTTTTAAAGTGTATGGCTGCATGCAAACCAGACCCAGCACCAGAAAAACAATTAAGGGGGGCATTTAATTTTTTCAGTGGGGGCATTTAATTTTTTTCAGTGGGGGCCCTGCCAAAAATGTATTCCCGCTGCAGGAGTGCGCATGCTTGTTAAAGCTGCACTGCTGGGAATTGGTCTGTCCAAAACGGATTTTATATATATATATATATATATATATATATATATATATATATATATATATATATATATATATATATATATATGTATATGTATATATATATGTATATATATATATATATATATATATATATATATATATATATATATATATATATATATATATATATATATATATGTATGTCGATGCGATGATATCACGTTATCGATGGGAAAATACATTTTTAGACAACATGATTTGCCTGAGCGGCTAGGAGACACCGAGAGTAACAAGTTGTAGAAAATGGATTTGGAATGACAGATTTTTTAATATAATAATCAAACGCCGCACTACATGGTGGAACAGGGAGACGATCAGAGGCGCCGAAACAAGCTCGCGAGTTAGCATAGTTAGCATTTTTTAGATAGCTTAGGGGAAATGTTTTTGCATGCATATTATAGAATTTTAAAATTTTACACTACATTTTCAGTGATTTTAATGTTCGTAAATTATCTACTAAAAAAACTAAATATTTTTTGGTACATAACATGGGACATGTAAGTGTCAAAAAGACAGCCAAAAGAGGTTGGCAGATGAAAATAAATCTAATGTTAAAATATAATGTAGAAATGCACCCAATTGCAGGTAATGTAGTCTTGATTTTCAAAATATTTCGTGCTGAAAGAAATGTTCCTCTTTTTTTTCATCAATTTTCCTCTTTTTTTCATCAAATAGTGCTCACCTGCCTGCATTTAATTCTGCTGTTAAATGCACAAAGTGAAAGCTCTTGTACCTACCCTGTTTGAAACTTAATAGATGAAGAAAACAAACACACAAACATGGCAATTTATCAATGGCAGCAAAATTATCGAGTTAATTCTAATTTATTGTTCAATTAATTGACTTATTATCCGCCCAAGCCTAACCACTGGTTAATAAATAGGAACGACACATTTTTTTGGAATTTTGACAATTTCTCACAATCATTACGCAAAACAAGAATTCAGATGTGTGTTTTTTAAATGCTTTCTAACTCGTAAATAAACACAAGCAAAAGTGTGCTTACAATGGAGCCTAGGGGATGTCCTCTATTCTGCCCATAAAGCCCTCCAAATAGCCATCCAAAAACTGCCACCAATACGCCATTTAAATTTTGTGACTTGAATATTAACCAGCTATTAGTGATATTGTTATAATAAGCGCTAACGCAGAAAAATTATTAGCAGCGCCGCCATGATCACAGAGAGCAAACCAGCGGCTATTCATTGGCTGGTGAGCTGCTTTCTTGCCTCGGGAATGTTTATTCTAGATCATAAATATTGCCTCTCACCTGTCGATGTAAAATGTGTCTTAAATTCTATTCTTTATGGTTTTAAAAAAGTTGTAAAAAGTCTTAAATTTGACTCGTTGAAACCTGCAGAGACCCTTGTACAACACAGAGACAATACTTAATTATACTTGACCATTTATCAACATGTATAAAATTATATTATATATGATGTTTAATTTGGTCTTAACAGTAGAACAATAGTACATAGACTAGTGAGGCAGTTAAAGTAATGAAAGGTGGAGAGACTGAAAAAGATCAACCTGTTGTTACTTTTTAAACAAACTATTTTATTTTAACATGAGAATAACTAATAGTCAGAGAAGAGAAAGGGGTGTCAGGTGGCGCTTCAGGATGTAAGGAAAGATTTCAAATTTGTATTATTGATTATGATAAGAAATGAGAACAGTTGATAACTGATGTTATGTAGATAGAATATGATAAGTATTTAATAATTTCTACAGTACTATAGGGTTTTGGTTATGTTTTTAAGTCAAATGCTGATACAGTACATATTTAATGTTTTCTGTTGTAAAAATGTTGTTTGTTTGTATGTGAGTGTGTGTTTGTGTGTGTGTGCGTGTGTGTTCTCCACGGGTCGCCACCTTGTCGTGGTGGAGAGCCTTGTGTGTTCCAATGAACCTAAGAGCGATGTCGTCGGGAGCCTCGGCTCCTTGTAGGTTCAACCATGGCGGTAAGGTCGAGGGGGAGGTTCCAGACGAAGCGCGATCCAAAAACCTCAATGGCGGAACTGGCGGAGGATGACGCGTTGCCCCCGGCAGTAAAGGCGGATGAAGGTTAAGGGTGCCTCACTGCCTACTGGGTGCACCGTGTGTGTTTGGCTACGGGAGTAAACCCCTAACGACAAATCTGTTGTGAAGACCCGCATCAGGCAGCCATCAACAGACCGGTGTGCTGGCAGTCTTCTGCAACTCCTTCCTGCAGAAGGTCGTCATGAGCGCTTCATGCCACTGGAAGACGTAGGAGGGAGCCAAGGTAGTGAGGGTAGTGACTGCGCACCACTTCCTTCACTCTAATCTACTCCTTGCGCAGGCCTGCTCCAAACACCCCCACCCCCTCTCCCACCCCATCCGATGGAGAAGGGTGGCAGATACAGGTCAGGATGTGACTGGGAGTATCTAGCCCAACTCTGCACGCAGGCGGCGTGGGATAGACGGTCGCTGAGGTACGGGACGGAACAGCGTGTCTCTTCGGCAGCTCCCCACGTGACTGAGCAGCCCTACCCTGCTCACCCTGAGATGGGAAGGGCCTAGAAAATGTGGCCTAAAAATGGTCTGTTCCTCCACTCCCGGGCAGCCTACCGCAGCTGCCGGGTCATCTCCCCATGCGGTCGAAAACACAAGAATAAAACTCGACTGACACTCACACTAGCGACTTGGAACGTCCGTACGCTTTTGGATGTGCGTGATGATTAATCTCGTCCCCGCAGAAGAACAGCATTGGTGGCGCACCAACTGAAGAGGTATAACATCGACATTGCGGCCCTCAGCGAGACCCGCTTTCATGGGGAAGACTCTATAGGCGAGGTGGGAGAAGGATACACTTTCTTCTGGAAAGGGCTTCCGGAGGCCTCCCCCCGTAGGCTTCGCTGTGCGGACCTCCCTACTTCAGAAGCTTCCCGAATCTCCAGTTGGCATTAGCGAAAGGTTGATGACCTGGAGGATTCCCCTCACCAATAACCGTTACTGCACCCTCATCAGCGCCTATGCCCCAACACTGATTGCCGACCCTCAATGTAAGGAAGAGTTCTATGCCTCCCTGCACTCTGCCATCAGCAAAACACCACTCACTGACAAGCTCATCCTTCTAGGGGATTTTAACGCAAGAGTGGGCTCGGACAGTGTACTGTGGAGGGAAGTGATGGGTCAGCACGGTGTTGGCAAGCTCAACAACAATGGTCTCCGTCTTCTCACTCTATGTTCTGAGCATCAACTGGTCATCACAAACACTTTGTTCCAACTGAAGAACAAGTACAAAACATCCTGGCAACACCCTCGCTCTAAACACTGGCATCTCCTAGATTACATCATCACCCGCCACGCGGACAGGAAGGAGGTGCGCATCACTAGGGCCATGCGTGGAGCTGACTGTTGGACTGACCACCGCCTGATCAGAACAAAGATTGACTTAGAAATATGTCCTCAACAGAGAAAAACACCACCTTCCAAGAGGCTCAACTGCGATGCACTGAAGTCCACGCACTCCGTCAACCAGCTCAGGAAAAAGGTAGCAGATCAGCTGTTCAAGATTCCTGAAGTGCCACCAGATCTGGACACTGGACCTACCTGGAGCACCCTACGCACTGCCCTCCACCAGGCGGCCTTGGAGTCTATAGGGTACACCAGAAGGCGACATCAAGACTGGTTTGACAATAGTGCGCCAGGAATCTATGACCTGCTTCAGGCAAAACACAAGGCCCTTGCAGCTCACATATCAAACCCTCCATCCACCGTCCTGAAGGCTCAGCTCATCTGCCTCAGAAGTGAAACCCAGCGCACCCTCAGAGCCATGGAGAACGACTGGTGGACCCAGAAGGCCCGCGAAATACAACATCACGCAGACACTAACAACTCTCATGCCTTCTACGACTCCATCAAGTCCCTCTATGGCCCACAGAGGAAGAACATCACCCCAGTTAGATCAGCTGACGGCACCACTCTCTACAAGGACAAACAACAGATCCTGGACAGATGGGCTGAGCACTTCAGGGTACTGCTGAACACCACAAACCCTGTACAGACAGACATACTCTCTGACCTCCCATGCCTGCCCCCTGTAGACTCGCTGGACTCCTCTCCCAGCTTCTCATAGGTACTCAAGGCCATCAAGGGTCTAAAAAACAACAAGAGCCCAGGCCTTGACGAGATCCCGGGAGGAATCTTGAAGCACGGTGGATATCTCCTGCACCGCAGAATGCACCAGCTGATCACTGCCATCTGGTCGTCTGAAGTCATCCCGCAAGATTGGAAGGATGCTAACATCATAACGATCTATAAGCGCAAAGGCGACAAAGCAGACTGCGGCAACAGCAGAGGTATCTCCCTACTATCCGCAGCTGGGAAGTTGCTAGCAAGGATCATGTTACATCGAGTAGCAACTCATGTAACCGAAAACATCCTGCCCGAATCTCAATGCGGCTTTAGACGTGATCGGAGCACCGCAGACATGATCTTTGTTGCCAGACAGGTACAGGAAAAATGCAGAGAATACTGCAAAGACCTGTACATGGCATTCATTGACCTGTCCAAGGCCTTCGATGCAGTAAACCGGGACTTGCTGTGGGAAGTACTTGGAAAACTAGGTGTACCAGCAAAGTTCTGCAACCTACTGCGACAGCTACATGATGGCATGCAGGCCTGTGTGAGCAACGGTGGCCAACAATCCCCATTTTTCAGTGTGGATGTGGGGGTCAAGCAACGGTGTGTCCTTGCCCCAACCATATTCAACATGTTCATTTCCACTGTCACCCTCCTGTCTCATAAACACCTGGACCCCACAGATGGGATTCAGATACAATACCGGCTGGATGGTAACCTGTCGCCTCCAAGCCACCACTAAACTCACCACCCAGCATATTCTGGAACTACAGTATGCAGATGACTGCGCTGTACTTGCACACTCACCAGAGTCTCTCCAGCGCGCACTGAATGTGGTAGCCTCCATCTACAGTGCCATTGGTCTTCAGATAAACACCAAGAAAACACAAATACTCGTGCAGGAGTTTACTCCCCAACCAAACACGCCGATCTTCACCCTTGACGGGCACCCATTAGCCACCGTCCCCCACTTCACCTACCTCGGTAGCACCCTGTCGCCATCCTGCACCATTGATGATGACGTCCAGGCCCGTATTGGTCTGGCCTCTGCTGCCTTTGGAAGGCTACGGTACAGGGTTTTCCTGAACAGGAATCTAACCATCTCCACCAAGACAGCCGTGTATAAGGCAGTCTGCCTCTCCACGCTGCTCTATAGTTCTGAAACCTGGACACCCTACCCGAGGCACATCCAGAGTCTTGAGGCCTTCCACATCCGCTGCCTCCAAAGGATCCTAGGTCTGACCTGGGAAGACAGGGTGCTCTACACTGAAATTTATGACCGGACCAACACACCCAGCATCACAGCACTCCTTGACCAAAAACACCTAAGATGGGTCGGACATGTGATCCGTATGCCAGCCCACCGCCTACCCTGTCAGATATTGTATGGCCAGCTTTCAGTCGGTCAAAGGTCTGCCGGGGGCCATAAAAAACGGTACAAGGACCACATTAAAACTCTCCTGAAAAAGTGTGACATCATACCACCAGCACTGGAGTCCCTGGCTGCTGACCGCCAGACCTGGAGCTCTACCTGCCACCAGGGAATCACTCATCTTCAGGAGAAGTTCACAGAGCAGAGAGCACAGCGGCGTGCACAAAGACACCAACGTGCCACAGCACCAGCGACCATCACTGCTGCCTTCCCCTGCCCCTCCTGTGACAAAGTCTGTGGATCACGCATAGGCCTGAGCAGCCACCTAGCTTTGCACAGGCGAAAGGCACAACAATAACCAATCCAATACTTCGTTTGGAGCAACGTCATCATCGACATCGATGGACTGCCATAAGCAAGTAAGTGTGCGTGTGTCCCCCCGATATTGAACCTGCTCCCATGCCCTTGTCAACATCAGATCAATAACAGTCCTTTACAATCACATTAATGCCACACAAATGGTATGGTATCAATTTATTTCAAACATGCATACATTTACATGTGACATAGACATAGACACAGACAAACTTTATTGATCCACAAGGGAAATTGTTCCACACAGTAGCGCAGTTACAAAGGATGGAAAGTATAATGCACAAAAGGTTACAAAAAGAGGGCGAAAACAAATGGTATAACGTAGACTAAAAATGTACCATAGTGTCAATATAAAATATAACATATATGTAATATTTACATATTATATATGCAGTATATAATATATACTGATATATTATATTACTATATTATATGTAACAAATCTCAATTACCATGTACAATATTACAGTATATGTAACAGCTGCAGCAAAAAAAAAGGGCAGCATAAAATAGTATATCCGGCAGAAAATATACATTATAAACAAAGAGAGGTAGCTAACATAGAAGCGGTCAGGTAATAGACAAATATCATCTATTGAGTGATTATACAGCTGGTTGGAGTGCGGAATGAAGGAGTTCTTGAATCGAACACTGTGGGAATGAAGCTGAAGGAGCCTGTTGGAGTATGAGCTACGCTGTCCCTCAATTGTCTGGTGGAGTGGGTGGGTAGGATTGTCCATGATAGCGAGCAGTTTGTCCGGCGTCCTCCTGTCCCTCACTAACACAAATGCCTCCAACTGCGTGCCAATAGTTTGGCCGGCTTTCCGGATCAGTTTGTCAATCCGGTTTAAGTCCTTTTTTGCTTGTGCTGCTCCCCCAACAAACCACTGCAAAGTACAGGGCACTGGCCACAACAGACTGAATAACTCCAACAATCTCCAACAGCTTGCTGCACACATTAAAGGACCTGAGCTTCCTCAGGAAAAAGAGTCTGCTCATGCCCTTCTTGTACGCAGCTTTGCTGTTGTCCTTCCAGTCCAGTCTGCTGTTCAAGTGGACTCCCAGGTACTTGTACTGCCCCAATACTGCCATCTCCCGGCCCTGGATGTTGATGGGCTCAACAGGGGTCATTGTCTTCTTGAAGTCACACATCATATACCTTGCAGATTCTCATTTCTCTTTACAAAATGTCCAAAAAGGCGTAGATAGAAGCAAGGCTTATTTAATCCTAACCCTTTCCATATCAATTTCTAACACATGTGCACTTCCTGTTGTCATCTTTTACATTCTATAGTGAAATTCCAAATATCACAGTTCTCTTTATAAGTCTTCATATCAATTCTGATTCTCATAATGAGATGAGTTATCTTAAATTTTCAAATAAGTTCAAGATAATAATCAACCTTTTTCTTCTTTGTACTTAGTAAACACTTTTAGTTTGAACAACTTCTTGAACTGAGTCATTTTAGTGCTTTGTTTGATTGCTTTGCTTAATTCATACCATAATTTAATTCCACATACTGATATGCTAAAAGTCTTAAGTGTTGTACGTGCATATAGATATTTTAAATTACATTTTTCTCTAAGATTATATTTCTTCTCTTTTGTTGAAAATAATTGTTGTACATTATTGGGTAGCAGGTTATAATTTACTTTGCACATAGTGCACACAATCCAGATGATGTTCCAAAATTCTAAATAGTCCTTTGGCTCTACAACAGTGGTTCTTAACCTTGTTGGAGGTACCGAACCCCACCAGTTGCATATGCGCATTCACCGAACCCTTCTTTAGTGAAAAATAAAATGCTGTTTTTTTTCAAATTCAAGACAAAGTTATATGTTTTTGGTAACACTTTAGTATGGGGAACATATTCTAAGTAAAAAAGACTTAATTTAGAGTTTTTTGGACACTAGGGGAACATATTCTAAGTAACAAAGACTTAATTTAGAGTTATTTGGTTAGGGTTAGGGTTAGGGCCAGGGTTAGAGGGTTAGGGTTATAATAAGGCCATGCCGAATAAGTCATTAATAAGTACTTGATAATGACTAGTTAAGAGCCAATATGTTACTAATTTGCATGTTAATAAGCAACTAATTAATGGTGAATATGTTCCCCATACTAAAGTGTTACCATGTTTTTTTTTACTGGTGCACAAAATGAACCGTGCATGAACATCACCTTGTTCAAAGAACAAAACCAACACAGTGGATAAACTCACAACAAATTACACACCTGCAAATCAGTGTGCCTTCTGCTGTTGCCGTATCCGTAATTGGCCGATAGGGAAAAGTTTTTATTTACACGAAGAGTCGGGTGTGTTTTGACCTTCACCGAACCCCTAGGTTTCGATCGAACCCAGGTTAAGAACCACTGCTCTACAATATAGCAGTTGCTTTTTTTTCTTTTTAGAAATCCTGTTGTAAATGTTTGTACGTTCAACTGAACTTGTAAATATTAAGTGAAATGACACTTGAAATAACTGACTCCATCCATCCATTTTCTACCACTTTTCCCTTTCAAGGTCGCGGGAACTGAATATTTTCCCCAATTTTTGAATAGTTGCAATTAACGCAGACAATGAATCACAACAGCGGCATTTTCAACACTTTTGTTTATTCATTTACATGGGTTAAAAAAATGCTTTCAGATGATCAGCCAAACATGCATGTTATTACATACATTTTGCTTTTTGCTCTGTTGTTCTTTAAATTGTCTTGATAGTTTATTTCCTCCTTTATTTTCCTCAACGTTGTGGCTTGTGCAGCCCTTTGAGACACTTGTGATTTAGGGCTATATAAATAAACATTGATTGATTGATTGAACAGAACAGCAGAGCAAACATGAACACAAGATCACTTTACGCAATAAATTTAACACATATAAAAGTTCAAAAAGACTATTATAGTTACCGTATTTTCCGCACCATAAGGCGCCCTGGGTTATAAGCCGCGCCTTCAATGAACGGCATATTTCAAAACTTTGTCCACCTATAAGCCGCCCCGTGCTGTAAGCCGCATCTAACTGCGCTAAAGGAATGTCAAAAAAACAGTCAGATAGGTCAGTCAAACTTTAATAATATATTAAAAACCAGCGTTCTAACAACTCTGTCCCAAAATGTACGCAAATGTGCAATCACAAACATAGTAAAATTCAAAATAGTGCAGATCAATAGCAACATAATGTTGCTCGAACGTTAATGTCACAACACACAAAATAAACATAACGCTCACTTTCTGAAGTTATTCTTCATTCGTAAATCCCTCGAATTCTTCGTCTTCGGTGTCCGAATTGAAAAGTTGGGCAAATGTGGGATCCAAAATGGCCGGTTCCGTCTCGTCGAAGTCATCGGAGTCAGTGTCACTGTTGTCCAGCAGTTCTGTGAATCCTGCCTTCCGGAAAGCTCGGACCACAGTTGTGACCGAAATATCTGCCCAGGCATTTATGATCCACTGGCAGATGTTGGCGTCGTCTGGCGCTGTCTCCCTGTCTTAGTGAAGGTGATGTTGGCGTCGTCTGGCGCTGTCTCCCTGTCTTAGTGAAGGTGTGTTCGCCTTCTGTCATCCATTGTTCCCACGCAGTTAGCAGTCTAGCTTCGAATGCCCTGTTGACACCAATATGTAGCGGCTGGAGGTCTTTTGTCAATCCACCCGGAATGACGGCGAGTATTGAATTAAGCGCGTAAGCGTGTCTCTTAATGTGATGTTATGAGCTAGCAAATATAACAACTACACTACCCAGCATGCAACGATAGTGACGAGCATGCGCGGTAGCCCTGAGAAGCGTTGTATGCTGGGAGTTAGAATGTGGTTATGAGCACGCTGTGAGTAAACGTTGAGAACTCAGTTAACACGCCTCGTCTGCATTATTTATAATTAGACAGACAACACACTTAATAGGAGCCATTTTGGGGTCTTTACATAAACACACAAATGGAAATGAAACGTCACATATCCCAGCATGCACCGCGCGCTTCTTCTACGGGGAAAAAAGATGGCGGCTGTTTACCGAAGTTGCGAGACCGAAACTTTATGAAAATGAATCTTAATATTTATCCATATATAAAGCGCACCGGGTTAAAAGGCGCACTGTCAGCTTTTGAGAAAATTTGTGGTTTTTAGGTGCGGCTAATAGTGCGGAAAATACGGTACACATTAAAAGCAAATACAGTATAATAAAACATAAGTCAAGCTATTTAGGTGTAAAAATGTAAACAAAAAAGATGTAAGATTTTACTTCCAAACATTGAAAAAAGCTCCGGGCACAAAGCCATCTGTGCCCGGAGCTCTCGGGGTAAAGACTAGAGGTGGGAAAAATAATCTATTGTTACATTTGCACAAAGTAAACTTTGTTCTGGTTTGATGAACAGCTTTGAACTTGATTGATATCAATGTCAGACGGGTAAAAGTATTGTTCTACAAAATTGTGCAGGTAGGGATGATGTTCGAAACCGGTTCTCCCGATTGTTCGATAAGAAAAGAACCGATTCCATGGATTCAAATCCCTTTTTGAGAACTGGTTCCTGTTATCGAAGCCACTATACCGTATTTTCGCAACCATAGGGCGCACGGTATTAAAAGGCGCCGTGTCAGTTACGGGTGCTATTTCTGTATTTAACGCATAAATAAGGTGCAGCGTATTTTTGGGCGCAGGCATGGTTAAACATACGCTAGCTTAAAACATACGCTAGCATGCATGAACACTGTTTTAAAAAGGCAGCAGGAGCAAAGCTGAATTCTGTTGTACTTTATTATTTTTCGATGTACTCACATTATTTTTTGATCAATCCTCATCCACAAAGCCATCAAAGTCCTCATCTTCTGTGTCCGAAATGAACAGCTGGGCAAGTTCTCCATCAAACACGCCAGATTCCCTCTCCTCATTTTCAAAGTCAGTCTCGTTGTCCATTAGCATAGCAAGCTAGCACAACAGTAAAAGCCGACTTCTTTTACCCCGTTGTGCGTATCGATTCGCTACCGTACTGGTCCCCTTCTTCTCTACATATTGCTTCACCGGGATGTCGAAAGTGAGCGTCCATGTTGGTGATGTGTTTGTTGGCAATTTTTTTTTATTTACAACGCACATAGCAGCACTATATGCTCACTGGGGGCGTGCCTTTAGCGTCCTCTCTCACCTGAAACCTTCACCCTATAATGGCCGCATGCTGTCCTCAGTCACGTCCGCTTTTCCTCCATATAAACAGCGTGCCGGCCCAGTCACATAACATCTATGGCTTTTGGAACTCGACGATAAGAGATTCGGTAAGGAATCGGTTCGACAAGAGGACTCGATAATGGGCTCGAACTCGATAATTTCTTAACGAACATCATCCCTACGTGCAGGTGTACTTAATCAAACAGTCATTGCACACTGTAAAAATGTGGGCCTTTTTTTTAATGCAAAGCACTTTCACACCAAAAGTGCAAAATGAATAACATATGGATTTAAAACGGCTTTGTTGTTTCAGACAGAGCAGGTGGAGAAGGAAGACAGAATGTATGCCGCTCAAATGGAAGCTGACTTTGTGCAGTTGACCTTTAGGAAGCAGGTGTCTTACAGGTAAGAAAGCGCTTCAAAGCAAAATATAAAGTGGAATGTGTTTAACACTAACCTGTTGGACATGAACATGACACGAGTATTTCTCCCTGTGGACTGTACGCATGTATGTTGGTTTAATACACAAAATAGTGTGTATTTTATAAGCAGCCACTAATCTTACAGAGAGGAGGGAAAGTAGGTCAGCCAGGTTTAAAAAGCGTGTAACTTGAGTGGTCTTGCATCAGAGAGCGGAGATAGCTCACAGCAACCCTCAAGAATGTGTTCTTTCGATTTTATAGGGACACTTGAAAGGGACACACGGAAGCATTTGAGAATCGTTTGGATACAGTAAATCTGTATAAAGCCATATATACACACATATAGATACACACAAACATGTATATATATATATATATATATATATATATATATATATATATAATATTTATACATATACATATAGTCACACATATACATATGTATATATATATACACACACACATATACATATGTATATATAAATACATATAATGTGTGTGGTAGATTATGTCTTCTGCAAGGTGTTCACACACCAATTGCACCCCCACATCTTCTGTGGTGCGAAGGTTTTAAGCATGAATGTTAATCTTAACCTATATTGAAATAATCCGTAATACATTGGATGAATGTGTGGAAAAAGAGGTGGTGTTGACTGTGGGAGGAGGGGGAGTAGGGTTGAGGTGGAATTGGATGCGTCATGGCTGGCCAGCTGCTAAGACTGACAGACTCGGTTATGTAAGTGTCAGTGTTGCCTGACATGTACAGCTGTATCTCTTTTAAACAGGATAGTTTTAATTTCATTTCATTCTTTAAAAAAACAACTAACATGCTGTACTCTCCATATACACAATTCAAACAAATCTGCATCTCCAATACAATATCGGCATTTGAAAAAAACAATAGTAACATTAAAATAAAAAAAAGAAACACGGTGTGTCCGAAAAGGAACAGGAAGAAGCAAAAGCTTATAATGCCCTGACCCATCACTCAGATATGATAATCTGATTATTTATCTGCAATACAATGCATATTATATAATATATAATTACATCCATGAATAAAAAACCCACACACAAATTGTATCATATTTATATTATATCAATCAATCAATCAATCAATCTTTATTTATATAGCCCTAAATCACAAGTGTCTCAAAGGGCTGCACAAGCCACAACGACATCCTCGGTACAAAGCCCACATACGGGCAAGGAAAAACTCACCCCAGTGGGACGTCGATGTGAATGACTATGAGAAACCTTGGAGAGGACCGCATATGTGGGTAACCCCCCCCCCTCTAGGGGAGACCGAAAGCAATGGATGTCGAGTGGGTCTGACATAATATTGTGAGAGTCCAGTCCATAGTGGATCCAACATAATAGTAAGAGTCCAGTCCATAGTGGGGCCAGCAGGACACCATCCCGAGCGGAGACGGGTCAGCAGCGCAGAGATGTTCCCTGCCGATGCACAGGCGAGCGGTCCACCCCGGGTCCCGACTCTGGACAGCCAGCACTTCATCCATGGCCACCGGACCTGTGCACCCCCGCCCCTCAAGGAAAAGGGGAGCAGAGGAGAAAAGAAAAGAAACGGCAGATCAACTGGTCTAACAGGGGGGCTATTTAAAGGCTAGAGTATACAAATGAGTTTTAAGATGGGACTTAAATGCTTCTACTGAGGTAGCATCTCTAATTGTTACCGGGAGGGCATTCCATAGTACTGGAGCCCGAATAGAAAACGCTCTATAGCCCGCAGACTTTTTTTGGGCTCTGGGAATCACTAATAAGCCGGAGTTCTTTGAACGCAGATTTCTTGCCGGGACATATGGTACAATGCAATCGACAAGATAGGACGGAGCTAGACCGTGCAGTATTTTATACGTAAGTAGTAAAACCTTAAAGTCACATCTTAAGTGCACAGGAAGCCAGTGCAGGTGAGCCAGTATAGGCGTAATATGATCAAACTTTCTTGTTCTTGTCAAAAGTCTAGCAGCCGCATTTTGTACCAACTGTAATTTTTTAATGCTAGACATAGGGAGCCCCGAAAATAATACGTTACAATAGTCGAGACGAGACGTAACGAACGCATGAATAATGATCTCAGCGTCGCTAGTGGATAAAATAGAACAAATTTTAGCGATATTACGGAGATGAAAGAAGGCCGTTTTAGTAACACTCTTAATGTGTGACTCAAACGAGAGAGTTGGGTCGAAGATAATACCCAGATTCTTTACTGATTCGCCTTGTGTAATTGTTTGGTTGTCAAATGTTAAGGTGGTATTATTAAATAAATGTCGGTGTTTAGCAGGACCGATAATCAGCATTTCCGTTTTCTTGGCGTTGAGTTGCAAGAAGTTAGCGGACATCCATTGTTTAATTTCATTAAGACACGCCTCCAGCTGACTACAATCCGGCGTGTTGGTCAGCTTTAGGGGCATGTAGAGTTGGGTGTCATCAGCATAGCAATGAAAGCTAACACCGTATTTGCGTATGATGTCGCCTAGCGGCAGCATGTAAATACTAAAGAGTGCAGGGCCAAGAACCGAACCCTGAGGAACTCCGCACGTTACCTTAACATAGTCCGAGGTCACATTATTATGGGAGACGCATTGCATCCTGTCAGTAAGATAAGAGTTAAACCACGACAAAGCTAAGTCTGACATACCAATACGTGTTTTGATACGCTCTAATAAAATATTATGATCGACGGTATCGAAAGCAGCGCTAAGATCAAGAAGCAGCAACATAGATGACGCATCAGAATCCATCGTTAGCAGTAGATCATTAGTCATTTTTGCGAGGGCTGTCTCCGTAGAGTGATTTGCCCTGAAACCGGATTGAAAAGGTTCACAGAGATTGTTAGACACTAAGTGTTCATTTAGCTGCTGTGCGACAATTTTTTCGAGGATTTTCGAAATAAAGGGAAGGTGGGACACCGGTCGGTAGTTTACCATGAGGTCAGGATCAAGGTTAGGTCTTTTGAGCAGAGGATGAATAACCGCTTTCTTGAATGCTAGGGGAACAGTGCCAGAGGAAAGTGATAAGTTTATAATATTTAGCACTGATGGACCTAATAATACAAAAAGCTCCTTGATAAGTTTCCCAGGAAGTGGGTCAAGTAAACATGTTGTTTGTTTTATCCCACATACACGCTGTAATAGTTCCTCTAATGTTATTTCATCAAAAAGAGAGAGACTATTTTGTATTGCAGTATCCGTCGTAGATACAGTTGTATCTGTGTTCATAGAACCCAGTTGTAGCTGGGATGCGTTGTCTTTAATCTCCTTTCTAATGAGTTCAATTTTCTTATTAAAGAAATTCATAAAGTCATCTGCCGAGTGGGTGGAGCTATTGGGAGGAGTCCCTTGTTGGGTTAGCGATGCTACTGTACTAAACAAAAATTTAGGGTCGTTTTTGTTGAGGCGGATGAGATTTGAGTAATATTTAGCTTTAGCTAAGGTAAGCCTGCGTTTATACGATATTAAACTATCACTCCATGCTTGATGGAAAACCTCAAGCTTGGTCGCGCGCCATTTGCGTTCCAACTTTCTACATGATAATTTATGAGCTCTGGTTTCCTCTGTAAACCATGGGGTGCGCCTTTTAGGGGCCCTTTTTTGTTTTAGCGGTGCTATACTATCAATGGTTTTGCGCAGGGCATTGTCAAAGTTGTTAGTGAGGTTATCAATAGAGCCGACATAATTTGGGAATGGTGCCATTACCGAAGGCAGTAGGTCAGCAAGAGTCATCGTTGTGGCGGCATTAATGTTGCGGCTGCTATAGCAGTTATTATTATTATTAGTTTGTTGACAATGAGTCAGAACTTCGAATTTTATAAGGTAATGATCGGACATTACTTTAGTATACGGGAGTACCATAACTTTGGAGGTGGTGACACCCCTGACCAGCACTAGATCTATCGTATTGCCGTTGCGATGCGTAGGTTCATTTATTATTTGTGTAAGACCACAGCTATCAATTATAGTCTGGAGCGCCACGCACTGAGGGTCCGATGGGGTATTCATATGGATATTAAAGTCCCCCATTATGATTATATTGTCTGCGTACGTCACTAGATCAGCAACGAACTCTGAGAATTCATTAATAAAGTCCGAGTAGGGCCCTGGGGGGCGGTAGATAACAGCCATATCGAGAGGCAGCGGTGCGACAGACCTCATAGTAAGCACCTCAAACGATTTGTATTTATTATTTAGGTTAGGGGTAAGGTTAAAGTTTTCATTGTATATTAGTGCGACCCCCCCACCCCTTTTAAGGGGACGGGCAATATGCGCATTCGTATAGTTAGGAGGAGATGCCTCATTTAGCGCAAAAAATTCGTCTGGTTTGAGCCAGGTTTCGCTAAGACCAATGACGTTAAGATTGTTGTCTCTAATGACCTCATTAACTAATAACGTTTTGGGAGACAATGATCTTATGTTTAAAAAGCCCATATTATAAGTATTGGGCTGTTTTGACGAGTTTTTGTTTAAATTATCCGTAGTAGAAATATTAATAATGTTGCGTTTATTATACGTAGTGCACTTTAAATAGTTTCGACCATATCTAGGAATTGATACGACGGGAATTTTCAGATTGTTTGCTTGATGCTGCGATCGACTGAACGCATCATGATTTGCCACCTCAGTAGAATGCATATCTACCCCGGACACATTCACAACAGAAAACACATTATGTGAGTTGTGTGTTATTCTAAGAAAATTGCTATGCGTACAGGAATTATCCAGCCTGGCGCTGGCTAGTTCTAGCTTAACTGACTCCTCACCCGGACTAGCAGGCTCTGTAATTGCCTGTGACCGGGCTTGCTCTAGTGTAGTTAGTCAAATGTGACTTAAACAGTAGTCTATATTCTTAGACAGGATGATGGCGCCTTCCTGGTTAGGGTGAAGGCCGTCCCTCATCAGCAAGCCTGGTTTGCCCCAGAAAGAGGGCCAATTATCAATAAACGTTAGTCCCTGTTGTCTACAGAAGCTAGCCAGCCACTTGTTAAGCGAGACTAATCTGCTATATCTCTCATCATTGCCTCTCGCAGGCAGGGGGCCAGAGACAATTACTCGATGCCTGGACATCTTTCTAGCGAGATCACAAGTCCTGGCTATGTTTCTCTTTGTAATCTCTGACTGTCTCATTCTAGTGTCATTGGAGCCAACGTGTACAACTATATTCGCATAACTAGTGGTGCGATTAGCCTGTCGTACGTGTTTACTAGGCCTGTTGCGAGTTAGCTCCCTAAGATTAGCCTCAATGTCAGGTGCTCGGGCCCCCGGGATGCACTTAATTGTGGCTGGTTTGCTAAGCTTTATGTTTCGGGTGATGGAGTCCCCTATGACTAAGGTGTGGTGCCCGGTAGACTGGGGTGTAGGACTAGCTAAAGAGCTAAATCTATTATGCGTCTCAACCGGTACACCGTAGCTTGTAGGCCGCTTAGGACTACTACAGGCTAGGCTAGTTAGCTCGCTACAGCTAACGCTAGCAGATGTGTCCGCAACATCTAAAGTTACGAGATTACTCTGCTCTAACTGGCGGACACGGCCCTCTAGCAGAGCCAGCCTCTCCGTGAGTAAGGTGCAAGACGCGCAGGAAGCCATACTCACGGTGTTTTCTGTCACCGAGTGAAGTTCCTGCTGTCTTCCGAGAAGTCCTGGTCACGGTGTGCAGGAGTAGACTCCTTCTGACCGGCGCCCGGCGACGCCTTTCTCCGCGCTAGCTTCGTTAGCTTAGCAGCTAGCTGCTAGCTAGCTGCGGGAGGGGTGGAGAGACAGAGATCGGGTGATTTGCAAGTTAAATAGTACTACTAAATATGTTGAGAAAGTAATAAAGAAAGCTGCAGAACAATTTAAAAGCACACAAATAGAACGATACTTAGCTTTTTCGAAACAGCGAGCAGTCAGCGAGCAGTCACGCATTTATATAAATACAATAAACTCTTAAAATACTGTATTTTCTTTCCTTCTCCTTGTTGACCTGTCAAACAATTGTTTTTGTATTTCTTGAATTATGTTATTGCTTAGTTTTATTTCGTCATTCAATTGATTCTACAAACTGACACATACTTTACTCTTAAGATTTGTACTAACACAATAATTATTTAAATTCCCTTTACCCCTCAAATTATAGTTTCATTTTCTGTCCTGACTTTATAAAGAGGTAATTTGTGTGTTACCGATACAACATTGTGTAAACTTTTGCAAGGTGCTCTTGCACACATTTCCTCCAATTTTCACATATGTACCGTATTTTTCGGACTATAAGGTGGACTTAAAATCCTTTAATTTTCTCAAAACTCGACTGTGCGCCTTATAACCTGGTGCGCCTAATGTACGGAATGATTTTGGTTGTGCTTTCCAACCTCAAAGCTACTTTACTTGGTACATGGTGAATTGATAAGTGTGACCAGTAGATGGCAGTCACACATAAGAGAAATGTGTAGACTGCAATATGATGGCAGTAAACAACACCAAAATTGTATATGTTCCATTGAAAATATAAAACATTACACACGGCGCTCAAAAATCCATCAAAATGCACCGCTTGATGTATTGTACTGTGCTTTAATATACGAGTATTATTATGGTGTGTGTATAAGGTAAGACATATTATCTGGCGTTTTGTTTCGCAATATTATGCAAAAGCAACTTTTCTTACCTTCTGGTACCTGCTGATCTTTGGGATGTGCATAAGTCCTGAAAATTTGCGCCAGCAACTTGATGGTTCCAGGTTCGATTCCAGTTTCTGTCATCCTCGTCACAGCCGTTGTGTCCTTGAGCAAGACACATTACCCACCTGCTCCCAGTGCCACCCACACTGGTTTAAATGTAGCTTAAATATGTAGATAATGGTTTTAACTATATAAAAGCGCTTTGAGTCACTAGAGAAAGAGTGCAATATAAATATAATTCACTTCACTTCACAGTAAAGTACAATAAAGAGTATACTAGGCCAGTGGTTCTCAAATGGGGGTACGCATACCCCTGGGGGTACGCGTACCCCTGGGGGTACTTGAAGGTAAGCCAAGGGGTACGTGAGATTTTTTTTAAATGTCTGTTAAAAAGAACTGTGAAAAGAAATGCAACAATGCAATATTCAGTGTTGACAGCTCGATTTTTTTGTGGACATGTTCCATAAATATTGATGTTAAAGATTTCTTTTTTTGTGAAGAAATGTTTAGAATTAAGTTCATGAATCCAGATGGATCTATATTACAATCCCCAAAGAGGGCACTTTAAGTTGACGATTACTTCTATGTGTAGAAATCTTTATTTATAATTGTATCACTTGTTTATTTTTCAACAAGTTTTTAGTTATTTTTATATCTTTTTTCCCCAAATAGTTCAAGAAAGACCACTACAAATGAGCAATATTTTGCACTGTTATACAATTTAATAAATCAGAAACTGATGACATAGTGCTGTATTTTACTTCTTTATCTCTTTTTTTTTCAACCAAAAATGCTTTGCTCTGATTAGGGGGTACTTGAATTAAAAAAAATGTTCACAGGGGGTACATCACTGAAAAAAGGTTGAGAACCACTGTACTAGGCTGTATAGTTGAGAATGTGTTTTGCTTTACCTTAAGATTCCAATACTTTACTAATACTAATATTTTGCCACACATACATTTTGTGCGAGGTTTTCAGCAAAGCTTGTGGTCTAAGAGGACAAGCACAAGTTTACTTTCTTATTTTCTTTCATCTCTGTAGTTTTGATTCCCAACTTTACATTTACTTTCACTTAACGATTCCCAATCAACATAAGTTATTTTTGTCAAACCATTGTTTTACTTATTTTATTACTTCCAAGAGCAAAAACAATATTTGTGTCATCAGCAAAAAAACACAAACTTCAATTTGATACCTTACTGATGAAGTACTGTACATGATAAACAGTAGCGGATACTGATACCCGTCGGACATCACAGGTAATGAGTACGTTTTTAGACTTCTCTTAACATATTTGTACAAACTGCTGTCAATTTTTTCGCCAATGTAAAGCCACCCCTCTGACACTGTATCTTTCCATTTTCCTTATCACAATATCTCGACTATCCATCCATCCATTTTCTACCGCTTATTCCCTTTGGGGTCGCTGTTTTTTTTTTCTTCTAAATAGACAAATATACCCACCACATATTTATTTTCTATTCATTTATTTTATGAAGCTTGTTATCTTCTCTACTAGCTGATCTACTGAGCCGTTTAACTTTGCAAACGTTTTTCAAGTTTTTCAGAGAACTGTGAGATTATTGATATAAACCTGCAGTTGTTAAAATGCTGTATGTCACCAGATTTATATATTGGGATTAGGGATGTCCGATAATGGCTTTTTTGCCGATATCCGATATTCCGATATTGTCCAACTCTTAATTACTGATACCGATATCAACCGATACCGATATATACAGTCGTGGAATTAACACATTATTATGCCTAATTTGGACAACCAGGTATGGTGAAGATAAGGTCCTTTTTAAAAAAATTCATAAAATAAAATAAGATAAATAAATTAAAAACATTTTCTTGAATAAAAAAGAAAGTAAAACAATATAAAAAATAGTTACATAGAAACTAGTAATTAATGAAAATTAACTGTTAAAGGTTAGTACTATTAGTGGACCAGCAGCACGCACAATCATGTGTGCTTACAGACTGTATCCCTTGCAGACTGTATTGATATATATTGATATATAATGTAGGAAGCAGAATATTAATAACAGAAAGAAACAACCCTTTTGTGTGAATGAGTGTAAATGGGGGAGGGAGTTTTTTTGGGTTGATGCACTAATTGTAAGTGTATCTTGTGTTTTTTTATGTTGATTTAATAAAAAATAAAAAATAAAAATAAATAGACCGATACCGATAATTTTAAAAAACGATACCGATAATTTCCGATATTACATTTTAAAGCATTTATCAGCCAATAATATCGGCAGGCCGATATTATCGGACATCTCTAATTGGGATGACTTTGGCTTTTTTTCAGTCTGTGTGGAAATTTACCGGTTTTGAACAATGAATTACATATATATGTAATGGAGTTTTATCAATTACAAAACCCAAAACCAGTAAAGTTGGCACGTTGTGTAAATCGTAAATAAAAACAGAATACAATGATTTGCAAATCCTTTTCAACTTATATTCAATGAATACACTGCAAAGACAAGATACTTAACGTTCGAACTGGTAAACTTTGTTATTTTTTGCAAATATTAGCTCATTTGGAATTTGATGCCTGCAACATGTTTCAAAAAAGTGGCAAAAAAGACTGAGAAAGTTGAGGAAAAGCTCATCAAACACTTATTTGGAACATCCCACAGGTGAACAGGCTAATTGGGAACTGGTTTGCCATGAGTGGGTATAAAAGCAACTTCCATGAAATGCTCAATCATTCACAAACAAGGATGGGGCGAGGGTCACCACTTTGTGAACAAATGCGTGAGCAAATTGTAGAACAGTTTAAGAACAACATTTCTAAACGGGCTATTGCAAGGAATTTAGGGTAATATCATCAAAAGGTTCAGAGACTCTGGAGAAATCACTGCACGCAAGCGGCAAGGCCGAAAACCATCATTGAATGCCTTTGACCTTCAATCCTTCAGGCGGTACTGCATCAAAAACCGACATCCGTGTGTAAAGGATATCACCACATGGCCTCAGGAACACTTCAGAAAACCACTGTCAGTAACTACAGTTTGTCGCTACATCTGTAAGTGCAAGTTAAAACTCTGCTATGCAAAGCGAGAGCCATTTATCAACAACACCCAGAAACGTCGACCGCTTCGCTGGGCCCAAGCTCATCTAAGATGGACTGATGCAAAGTGAAAAAGTGTTCTGTGGTCTGACGAGTCCACATTTCAAATTGTTTTTGGAAACTGTGGACGTCGTGTCCTCCGGACCAAAGACGAAAATAACCATCTGGACTGTTATAGGCGCAAAGTTCAAAAGCCAGCATCTGTGATGGTATGGGGGTGTATTAGTGCCCAAGGCATGGGTAACTTACACATCTGTGAAAGCACCATTAATGCTGAAAGGTACATACAGGTTTTGGAGCAACATATGTTGCACATAACGTTATAATGGACGCCCCTGCTTATTTCAGCAAGACTTTGCCAAGTCACATTCTGCACGTGTTACAACAGCGTGGCTTTGTAGTAAAAGAGTGCAAGTACGAGACTGGCCTGCCTGTAGTCCAGACCTGTCTCCCATTGAAAATGTGTGGCGCATTATGAAGCGTAAAATACGACAACAGAGACCCCGGACTGTTGAACAACTTAAGCTGTACATCAAGCAAGAATGGGAAAGAATTCCACCTGAAAAGTTAAAGTTAAAGTTAAAAAGTTAAAGTACCAATGATTGTCACATACATACTAGGTGTGGTGAAATTTGTCCTCTGCATTTGACCCATCCCATTGTTCACCCCCTGGGAGGTGAGGTGAGGGGAGCAGCGGGCAGCAGCTGTGGCCGCGCCCGGGAATCATTTTTGGTGATTTAACCCCCAATTCCAACCCTTGATGCTGAATGCCAAGCAGGGAGGTAATGGGTCCCATTTTTATAGTCTTTGGTATGACTCGGCCGGGGTTTGAACTCACAACCTACCGATCTCAGGGCAGACACTCTAACCACTAGGCCACTGAGTAGGTAGTAGCTTCAAAAATTGGTCTCCTTAGTTTTGAAACGTTTACTGAGTGTTGTTAAAAGGAAAGGCCATGTAACACAGTGGTAAAAATGCCCCTGTGCCAACTTTTTTGCAATGTGTTGCTGCCATTAAATTCTAAATTAATGATTATTTGCACACAAAAAAAGTTTCTCAGTTCATACATTAAATATCTTGTCTTTGCAGTGTATTCAATTGAATATAGGTTGAAAAGGATTTGCAAATCATTGTATTCTGTTTTTATTTACGATTTACACAACGTGCCAACTTCACTGGTTTTGGGTTTTGTACTTCTTTACTACAATCATATCAATATCATTCCAATCTGTCGACATTTTACTCTTAATTTTACTATATCTTGTTCATGATATGAACATTGCGGTGTCTTTTCTTATTTCAAGTCATTGCTTTCTGTCATTCTTATTTTCTTTTTCTTGGCATTTTGTTTTACCCAGTATTTCAGTTCTGCATGCCAATCAGTTTATCATCATAACATCTGTTGTGTTATTAGTAATAATAAACATTGACAAGGCTCCACCATTAAGCTCTGACTTCCTGGAGATAATGTGCTTGTCACAATCCGATTAGATGTGGAACAGAGGAACCCAAGAATGCAGATGGATTTGTGAGTAAATAGTTCTTTACTTAACAAAAGGAGCGATCATAACAATGATCCAAAAATAGAATATAACAAAAAGCGACGGTGCGAAAAAAGAGAACACAAAAAGAGCACCGTGACAAAAAGAACAAAAGCTAATATACAAACTAACTAAACTTTGGGTCGAAGTTGCAAGACGTGCAAACTATCAACGTACATACCAAGCTGGATGGCACTGGAAATAGCCAAGATGGAACGTAGCAAAAATACAAGGAGCATAGGAGTCTTCATACGATCAGAGTCAAGAAGTGGAATAGCCGAGTGCCATCCAGCTGGCCAGGTGCTGCTTAAGTAGTGCTGGTGAGATTAGACACAGCTGTGCACGTCTTGCAGCTCCGCCCACAGGAAGACACAGGAACTCTGAGGAAGACAAAAAGTAAGAGCCAGGTCTGCTGCACCAAGGGAAAACTGAGCATACAAACCACAAGGTGGCAGCAGGCGGTGACAGTATCCCCCCCTAATCAACGGACGCCACCTGGCGGACCTCCTGGTTTACCGGGAAATCTATGATAAAAATCAGAAATTAGGGATTTATCAATTATAAGGGAACGTGAAATCCAGGAGCGATCCTCTGGGGGGTAACCCTCCCAGTCGATCAGAAACTGCACACCCCTGCCTCGTCTCCTAGCGTCCAGAATGGTGTTGACAGTGAAGGCTGGATGACCCTCCACCTGCTGAGGAGCAGGGGGAGACACGGATGGAGGACAAAGGTCGCTCGACTCGACGGGCTTTAGGCGGGAAACATGGTAAACAGGATATGATTTGAAGGACTTGGGTACCTTGAGTCGAGCTGTGACGGGAGTTATCATCCGCTCCACCTCATATGGTCCGATGAATTTAGGTGCCAGTTTCTTCGACTCTCCTGGTAATGTAATGTCTTTTGATGATAGCCAAACCCTCTGGCCAGGTTTGTAGTCGGGAGATGGTCTGCGATGGCGATTAGCCATGGTCTGGTTCCGTTTGGCTGTCCGCGACAAGGCAGCGCGTGTATCACGCCACACATGGTGCACACGGCGCAGGAAGGGAACAGTGGACTCGATCTCTTGAGAGGAGAAGATAGGAGGTTGTAAGCCATGCACCACATGGAAAGGGGACAAGCCGGTAGATGAACAGATTAGGGTGTTACGGGCATACTCCACCCATGGGATAGGTAGACCACAATGATGGATGCTGGTGACACACGCATCTCAGGGCCGCCCCTAGGTCCTGATTGGCTCTTTCCGTTTTTCCATTCGATTCTGGGTGGTACCCTGATGACAAACTGACAGTGGCTCCTAACAAGTTGCAGAAAGCTTTCCATGTAGCGGATGAAAATTGAGGACCTCTGTCTGACACCACATCGATGGGGATCCCATGAAGTCGAACCACATGGTTTACTAGAAGCTTGGCGGTTTCCAGGGAGGAGGGAAGTCTACAGAGGGGGATAAAATGCGTGAATTTAGAAAATCTGTCAACTATGGTGAGGATGACAGAAAACCCCCTGGAAATGGGTAGACCTGTGACAAAGTCCAGAGCAATGTGCGACCATGGGTGAGAGGGGATGGGAAGGGGCTGCAGCAACCCCGCAGGAGCTTGATGGGAAGCTTTGCTTCTGGCGCAGACGGGGCATGCAGCCACAAACTTCTTAGTATCAGTGTGAACGGTAGGCCACCAGAACCGCTGAGTAAGCAGGAACTCAGTGCGTCTGGCACCTGGGTGGCAAGCAATTTTGGAAGTGTGAGCCCACGACAAGACCTATGGACGGAGGGTTCTCGGTTAAAAAAAGCGACCAGGAGGACATCCAGCAGGGGATGGGGAGTCCTTGATAGCCTCCGACACCCGTCTCTCCACCTCCCACTGTACTGCGCCCAGAATCCGGGACTGAGGAAGGATAGTCTCTGGGGGAGTGTCTTCTGTAGGAGGAGAGAAAATCCTCGAGAAGGCATCAGGTTTACCATTGAGTGAGCCCGGGCGAAAAGTCATACAAAAGTCAAACCTTGTAAGGAACAGGGACCACCGAGCCTGGCGGGGATTGAGGCGCTGGGCAGAGCGGAGGTAGGCTAGGTTACGATGATCGGTATAAATGATAAAGGGGTGTTTGGCACCCTCAAGCCAGTGCCTCCATTCTTGAAGGGCGAGGACCACTGCAAGAAGCTCTCGGTTCCCGATGTCATAGTTCTTCTCTGCAGGCGAAAGGCGTTTGGAGAAGAAGGCGCAGGGGTGCAGCTTCTGATCAGAACTGGAGTGCTGGGACAAAACAGCCCCTACCCCAGTGTCAGATGCGTCCACCTCAACAAAAAATGGGAGATCAGGATTAGCGTGAACTAACACAGGAGCTGAGGTAAAGAGGCATTTAAGGCGTCGAAAAGCCTGGTCAGCCTCCGAAGACCACACGAAAAGAACCTTGGAGGACGTTAATTTATTTAAAGGTTGGGCTACTTTGCTGAAATCTCTAATAAAACGTCGGTAAAAATTAGCAAACCCCAGAAACCTTTGCAGCAGCTTCCTGGAGGACGGCGTAGGCCAGTCTACAACCGCTTGGATCTTAGCTGGGTCTGGCTTAACCTGCCCCCTCTCCACAATCAACCCCAAAAACGACACTGTGGGAGAATGAAAGGTGCACTTTTGGGGTTTGACAAATAATCGGTTCTCCAAAAGTCTCTGCAAAACCAAACGGACATGCTGATGATGTAAATCAATGGAGCGTGAAAAAATAAGTATATCATCCAAGTAGACTACCACGAAACGGCCTATCATATCACGGAGCACATCATTGATTAAACACTGGAACACCCCGGGAGCATTAGTGAGGCCGAACGGCATGACGCAATACTCAAAGTGGCCAAGAGGGGTGTTAAAAGCAGTCTTCCATTCATCACCTTCACGAATTCGCACGAGGTGATACGCATTGCGTAGATCCAATTTAGTAAATACTACTGCCCCATGCAAAGGAGCAAACGAAGAATCCAGTAGTGGAAGAGGGTATTTATTTTTAATTGTAATTTTGTTCAGAGCTCGGTAGTCAATACAGGGTCGTAACCCACCATCCTTCTTTTTGACAAAGAAAAACCCCGCCGCCACAGGAGCGGAAGAGGGACGAATGTGTCCGGCGGTGAGAGAAGAGGAAATGTATTCCTCCATAGCCTGCTGTTCGGGACGCGAAATATTATACAGCCGCGAAGAAGGTAGTGGCGACCCTGGAAGAAGGTCAATGGCACAGTCATACGGGCGGTGGGGGGGTAGCGTCGTAGCCCGATCTTTACAAAAAACCTCACTAAAGGAATGATATTCCTCAGGAATCAGCGCGAGATCAGGGGGCTGAAGAGTAGGAAGAGTGACAAGGTTAGCCGGAGACGAAGCGGAGCGCAAACAGTGGCTATGACAAAAAATACTCCAATTGGTAATTTTACAAGTGGTCCAATCAATGCTTGGACTGTGACGTCGCAACCATGGAAGTCCAAGAACTAAGGGCGCCGAACGAGAAGGCATTATAAACAATTTAACCTCCTCACGGTGATTACCAGAAATAAGGAGGGATGTGGCATGTGTCTGATGAGTAATATTAGCCAGGTGACGCCCGTCAAGTGAGCTAACATTCTTAATACGATCAATCCCCACAGTAGGAATCTTTAGAGATTCCACAAGACCACTGTCAATAATGTTTTCATCAGCCCCTGAGTCAATAAGTGCCTTAATAGGACAAGAACCCCCCGCCCATGACAGAGTACCTTCGACTTGAAGTCTTCCCACGAGTGAGGAAGCAGACGTCACCACAGGAGCAGGCAGCGAAGTTGGTTATCTTCCCTGCGGAAGGTCTCGGGTGGACGCGGAACGGCCCCCAGTAGGCCGCGCAGGACAGCGAACAACGACATGGTCCGCAGCTCCGCAGTACAGGCACAGCCGCAATCTCAGCCGACGACTCCTCTCTGCAGACGACAGGCGACTGCCACCCAGCTGCATAGGTATGGCCCCCTCTAGCCCCTCCTCCGGAGCACTGCAGTCAGAAGGCGGAAGTGACGAAACCTGAGGCTTGGATGTTGATCGTGTAGACCAGGTAGATGACTGCCATCTGGTGGACGGAGGATCCACACCCTTCTGGGCGTGTCGCTCTCGTAGGCGGTTGTCCAATCGGATGGCGAGTGAGATGAGCTCCTCGAGGGTCTGGGTCTCGTTGCGGGCAGCCAGCTCGTCTTGGATCTGGGAGCTAAGGCTAGCCAGGAATATTCCCCGCAAAGCTCTCTCCCCCCAGCCACTCTCCGCCCCCAGGATTCGGAAGGAGATTGAGTGGTCCGCGACAGAGGAGGACCCCTGGCGTGTAGCGAGGAGGCGGCTGCCTGCCTCCCGTTCCCTCACGGGGTGATCAAAGACGCTGCGCAATTCAGCGGAAAATAGGGGTAAGCTGGAACGAAGTCCGGGTTTACTCTCACACACCTCCATAGCCCAGCTAGCTGCACTTCCAGCCAGTAAACTTAGTACATATGCCACACGGGCGGAGTCTGTTGTGTATGTGTGAGGCTGCTGTGCAAAAACTAAAGAGCATTGATATAAAAAAAATCTGCATTGTCCAAAGTCCCCCTCATACCTGGGCGGATGTGGTATGCTGGGCTCCCGGATAGGAAAACCCGATGTTGAGGGCATGGGGTAAGAAGAAGCTGCAGGTTGAGCAGCCTCAGAGTCTGGGAGCGGGTGAGGGACAAACAGGCGTGTATGCATCTCCTGCACAAGTGTGGTCAGGTTTAACAAAGCTTGTTCGTGATCACTTATTCGCTGGCCATGAGCCCTGAGGGCCAGCTGAATCTGATTCTCATCTGCGGGTTCCATAATTGACTCGGCTATTCTGTCACAATCCGATTAGATGTGGAACAGAGGAACCCAAGAATGCAGATGGATTTGTGAGTAAATAGTTCTTTACTTAACAAAAGGAGCGATCATAACAATGATCCAAAAATAGAATATAACAAAAAGCGACGGTGCGAAAAAAAAGAACACAAAAAGAGCACCGTGACAAAAAGAACAAAAGCTAATATACAAACTAACTAAACTTTGGGTCGAAGTTGCAAGACGTGCAAACTATCAACGTACATACCAAGCTGGATGGCACTGGAAATAGCCAAGATGGAACGTAGCAAAAATACAAGGAGCATAGGAGTCTTCATACGATCAGAGTCAAGAAGTGGAATAGCCGAGTGCCATCCAGCTGGCCAGGTGCTGCTTAAGTAGTGCTGGTGAGATTAGACACAGCTGTGCACGTCTTGCAGCTCCGCCCACAGGAAGACACAGGAACTCTGAGGATACAAAAAGTAAGAGCCAGGTCTGCTGCACCAAGGGAAAACTGAGCATACAAACCACAAGGTGGCAGCAGGCGGTGACAGTGCTTAGTTTTCAATTAGAGCATGGCTTTGAAGGATGCACAATGGAAATGAAACAGACAAGATGAACACGACAGGAACTGGCTAACCAATTAGTGTGTTCAGTACATGCGAAAGCCATTTATCAACAACACCCAGAAACGCCGCCAACTTTGCTGGGCCCGAGCTCATCTAAGATGGACTGATGCAAAGTGAAAAGGTGTTCTGTGGTCTGACGAGTCCACATTTCAAATTGTTTTTTGAAACTGTGGACGTCGTGTCCTCTGGACCAAAGAGAAAAAGAACCATCCAGATTGTTATAGGTGCAAAGTTCAAAAGCCAGCATCTGTGATGGTATGGGGGTGTATTAGTGGCCAGGGCATGGGTAACTTACACATCTGTGAAGGCACCATTAATACTGAAAGAAAGGTACATACAGGTTTTGGAGCAACATATGTTGCCATCCAAGCAACGTCTTTTTCATGGACGCACCTGCTTATGTCAGCAAGACAATGCCAAGTCACATTCTGCATGTGTTACAACAGCGTGGCTTTGTAGTAAAAGAGTGCGGGTACCAGACTGGCCTGCCTGTAGTCCAGACCTGTCTCCCATTGAAAATGTGTGGCGCATTATAAAGCGTAAAATACTACAACGGAGACCCCGGATTGTTGAACAACTTAAGCTGTACATCATGCAAGAATGGGAAAGAATTCCACCTGAAAAGCTTCAAAAGTTGGTCTCCTCAGTTCCCAAACTTTACTGAGTGTTGTTAAAAGGAAAGGCGATGTAACACAGTGTTAAAAATGCCCCTGTGCCAGCTTTTTTGCAATGTGTTGCTGCCATTAAATTTTAAGTTAATGATTATTTGCCAAAAAAGATTAAGTTTCTCAGTTTGAACATTAAAGATCTTGTCTTTGTTATGGTTCACACTCCTGCCGCCTCTCAGCAGAGCGCACCGCAGGGGTTTGCTCTGGAGAGTAAATTTGAGGAGATAATAAAAGTCTAATAAAATCTCTTGCTAAATAAAATGTGAGGGGCGTACCTCGCACTCAATTTTGTGACATACTGTAACGATACAGCGGGAGAAGGAGACGGCAGGGAGACAGTGACGTCGTTAGCTGTCAGCGTGTTTATTGACAGACAAATATGTACGTGAGGTGTGTGCGTAATACAAATGAATGTAGTGTGACTATGTAAGGTCAGTATATGTGAGTGGTTACCAGAGGGTGTTGAAGGTGCGTGTTGGAATCGAGGCGGAAGTCCAAACAGGGAAAGGCGGGCTTGGAAGTCCAAAGACAGACGGAAGGTCAAGGGCTGGAGCGAGGCGTCGTGGTCAAAGGGCAGACGTGAGGTCGAGATCCAGAGAGGCAGCAGAGAGTCCAGAGAGGATTGGGGAAGACGTGACACACAGCTCGACAACGGGGAAGGAAGACGGGAAGCTGTATGATGACACAACACAAGACAAAATGAGCATGACGGGGGAAGAACACAAAGAGCGATGAAGCACATGCAAAGAAGCTGGAGACTTAATGGGCTTACTGTACTGGTGCGAGTAGCTACGTTATGGCACTGGATCTCAGGATGCGCTGGCTTATGAAGACAGGTCTCTCATCACGGGCAGCGCCTGTGGGCGTGTCCCGCGGTGTGCTCAGAAGAGCGCACAGCAGGAGGAGAGGCGGCAGGAGTGTGAACCATAACGGTCTTTGCAGTTTATTCAATTGAATATAAGTTGAAAAGGATTTGCAAATCATTGTATTCTGTCTTTATTTACGATTTACACAACGTGCCAACTTCACTGGTTTAGGGTTTTGTATATATATATTAGGGCTGTGAATCTTTGGGTGTCCAACGATTCGATTCAATATCGATTCTTGGGGTCACGATTCGATTCAAAATCTTCTTTTTTTTTCAATTCAACAAGATTCTCGATTCAAAAACGATTTTTTTCCCGATTCAAAACGATTCTCTATTCATTCAATACATAGGATTTCAGCAGGATCTACCCCAGTCTGCTGACATGCAAGCAGAGTAGTAGATTTATTTAAAAAGCTTTTATAATTGTAAAGGGCAATGTTTTATCAACTGATTGCAATAATGTAAATTTGTTTTAACTATTAAATGAACCAAAAATATGACTTATTTTGTCTTTGTAAAAATATTGGACACAGTGTGTTGTCAAGCTTATGAGATGCGATGCAAGTGTAAGCCACTGTGACACTATTGTTCTTTCTTTTTTTTTTTTTTTATAAATGTCTAATGATAATGTCATTGAGGGATTTTTAATCACTGCTGTGTTGAAATTGTAACTAATATTGATACTGTTGTTGATAATATTCATTTTTGTTTCACTATTTTAGGTTTGTTCTGTGTGGTGTTTGTGTCTCCTCTCAATTGCTGTTTATTGCAGTTCTGAGTGTTGCTGGGTCGGGTTTGGTTTTGGAATTTGGATGGATTAATTTAAAAATAAATAAATAAACTTTTTTTTTTTTTTAATTAAAATAAAAATCGATTTAAAAAAAAAAAAAACCTCCTCTCTGAGCTGCCACCTTACCGTGGTAGAGGAGTTTGCGTGTCCCAATGATCCTAGGAGCTATGTTGTCCGGGGGTTTTTATGCCCCCTGGTAGGGTCTCCCAAGGCAAACTGGTCCTAGGTGAGGGATCAGACAAAGAGCAGCTCGAAGACCTCGATGAAGAACACAAACCAAGGACCCAGATTTCCCTCGCCCGGACGCGGGTCACCGGGGCCCCCCTCTGGAGCCAGGCCCGGAGGTGGGGCACGATGGCGAGCGCCTGGTGGCCGGGCCTGTCCCCATGGGGCCCGGCCGGGCACAGCCCGAAGAGGCAACGTGGGTCCCCCCTCCAATGGGCTCACCACCCATAGCAGGGGCCATAGAGGTCGGGTGCAGTGTGAGCTGGGCGGCAGCCGAGGGCAGGGCACTTGGCGGTCCGATCCTCGGCTACATAAGCTGGCTCTTGGGACGTGGAACGTCACTTCGCTGGGGGGGAAGGAGCCTGAGCTAGTGCGTGAGGTGGAGAAGTTCCGGCTAGATATAGTCGGACTCACTTCGACGCACAGCAAGGGCTCTGGAACCACTTCTCTTGAGAGGGGCTGGACTCTCTTCCACTCTGGCGTTGCCGGCAGTGAGAGGCGACGGGCTGGGGTGGCAATTCTTGTTGCCCCTCGGCTCAAAGCCTGCACGTTGGAGTTCAACCCGGTGGACGAGAGGGTAGCTTCCCTCCGCCTTCGGGTGGGGGGACGGGTCCTGACTGTTGTTTGCGTTTACGCGCCAAACAGCAGCTCAGAGTACCCACCCTTTTTGGATTCACTCGAGGGAGTACTGGAGAGTGCTCCCCCGGGTGATTCCCTCGTTCTACTGGGGGACTTCAACGCTCATGTTGGCAGCGACAGTGAAACCTGGAGAGGTGTGATTGGGAAGAATGGCCGCCCGGATCTGAACCCGAGTGGTGTTCTGTTATTGGACTTTTGTGCTCGTCACAGATTGTCGATAACAAACACCATGTTCAAGCATAAGGGTGTCCATATGTGCACTTGGCACCAGGACACCCTAGGCCGCAGTTCCATGATCGACTTTGTAGTTGTGTCATCGGATTTGCGGCCTCATGTTTTGGACACTCGGGTGAAGAGAGGGGCGGAGCTTTCTACCGATCACCACCTGGTGGTGAGTTGGCTGCGATGGTGGGGGAGGATGCCGGACAGACCTGGCAGGCCCAAACGCATTGTGAGGGTTTGCTGGGAACGCCTGGCAGAGTCTCCTGTCAGAGAGAGTTTCAATTCCCACCTCCGGAAGAACTTTGAACATGTCACGAGGGAGGTGCTGGACATTGAGTCCGAGTGGACAATGTTCCGTACCTCTATTGTCGAGGCGGCCGATTGGAGCTGTGGCCGCAAGGTGGTTGGTGCCTGTCGTGGCGGTAATCCTAGAACCCGTTGGTGGACGCCGGCGGTGAGGGATGCCGTCAGGCTGAAGAAGGAGTCCTATCGGGTTCTTTTGGCTCATGGGACTCCTGAGGCAGCAGACAGGTACCGACAGGCCAAGCGGTGTGCGGCTTCAGCGGTCGCGGAGGCAAAAACTCGGACATGGGAGGAGTTCGGGGAGGCCATGGAAAAAGACTTCCGGACGGCTTCGAAGCAATTCTGGACCACCATCCGCCGCCTCAGGAAGGGGAAGCAGTGCAGTGTCAACACCGTGTATGGTGGGGATGGTGCTCTGCTGACCTCGACTGCGGATGTTGTGGATCGGTGGAGGGAATACTTCGAAGACCTCCTCAATCCTACCAGCACGTCTTCCTATAAGGAAGCAGGGCCTGGGGAATCTGTGGTGGGCTCTCCTATTTCTGGGGCTGAGGTTGCCGAGGTAGTTAAAAAGCTCCTCGGTGGCAAGGCCCCGGGGGTGGATGAGATCCGCCCGGAGTTCCTTAAGGCTCTGGATGTTGTGGGGCTGTCTTGGTTGACAAGACTCTGCAACATCGCGTGGACATCGGGGGCGGTACCTCTGGATTGGCAGACCGGGGTGGTGGTTCCTCTCTTTAAGAAGGGGAACCGGAGGGTGTGTTCCAACTATCGTGGGATCACACTCCTCAGCCTTCCTGGTAAGGTCTATTCAGGTGTACTGGAGAGGAGGCTACGCCGGATAGTCGAACCTCGGATTCAGGAGGAACAGTGTGGTTTTCGTCCTGGTCGTGGAACTGTGGACCAGCTCTATACTCTCGGCAGGGTCCTTGAGGGTGCATGGGAGTTTGCCCAACCAGTCTACATGTGCTTTGTGGACTTGGAGAAGGCATTCGACCGTGTACCCCGGGAAGTCCTGTGGGGAGTGCTCGGAGAGTATGGGGTAACGGACTGTCTTATTGTGGCAGTTCGCTCCCTGTATAATCAGTGTCAGAGCTTGGTCCGCATTGCCGGCAGTAAGTCGGACACGTTTCCAGTGAGGGTTGGACTCCGCCAAGGCTGCCCTTTGTCACCGATTCTGTTCATAACCTTTATGGACAGAATTTCTAGGCGCAGTCAGGGCGTTGAGGGGATCTGGTTTGGTGGCTGCAGGATTAGGTCACTGCTATTTGCAGATGATGTGGTCCTGATGGCTTCCTCCGGCCAAGATCTTCAGCTCTCACTGGATCGGTTCGCAGCCGAGTGTGAAGCGACTGGGATGGGAATCAGCACCTCCAAGTCCGAGTCCATGGTTCTCTCCCGGAAAAGGGTGGAGTGCCATCTCCGGGTTGGGGAGGAGATCTTGCCCCAAGTGGAGGAGTTCAAGTACCTCGGAGTCTTGTTCACGAGTGGGGGAAGAGTTGATCGTGAGATCGACAGGCGGATCGGTGCGGCGTCTTCAGTAATGCGGACGCTGTATCGATCCGTTGTGGTGAAGAAGGAGCTGAGCCGGAAGGCAAAGCTCTCGATTTACCGGTCGATCTACGTTCCCATCCTCACCTATGGTCAAGAGCTTTGGGTCATGACCGAAAGGACAAGATCACGGGTACAAGCGGCCGAAATGAGTTTCCTCCGCCGAGTGGCGGGGCTCTCCCTTAGAGATAGGGTGAGAAGCTCTGTCATTCGGAGGGAGCTCAAAGTAAAGCCGCTGCTCCTCCACATCGAGAGGAGCCAGATGAGGTGGTTCGGGCATCTGGTCAGGATGCCACCCGAACGCCTCCCTAGGAAGGTGTTTCGGGCACGTCCGACCGGTAGGAGGCCACGGGGAAGACCCAGGACACGCTGGGAAGACTATCTCTCCCGGCTGGCCTGGGAACGCCTCGGGATCCCCCGGGAGGAGCTGGACGAAGTGGCTGGGGAGAGGGAAGTCTGGGCTTCCCTGCTTAAGCTGCTGCCCCCGCGACCCGACCTCGGATAAGCGGAAGAAGATGGATGGATGGATGGATTTAAAAAAAATGAGAATCGATTCTGAATCGCACAACATGAGAATCGCGATTCGAATTCGAATTTATTTTTTCCCACACCCCTAACATATTTATATATATATATATATATATATATATGTATGTGTGGGAAAAAAAATCACAAGACTATTTCATCTCTACAGGCCTGTTTCATGAGGGGGAGTTCCCTCAATCATCAGGAGATGATCTCCTGATGATTGAGGGAACCCCCCCTCATGAAACAGGCCTGTAGAGATGAAATAGTCTTGTGATTTTTTTTCCCCACACATACATATATTGCGCTCTACTACGGTATCGAGCACTATTTTTTGGATAACCTTATTAAGACATATATATATATATATATATATATATATATATATATATATATATATATATATATATATATATATATATTGAGATATATATATATTGAGATATATATATATATATATATATATATATATATATATTGAGATATATATATATATATATATATATATATATATATATATGTATATATATATATATATATGTATATATATATGCCAATCATACTGTATATATGGCATTATATACCAATCATACTGTATATATGGCATGATAACTACAGGATATTTCTGTGTAACAGAGGAGTGACTGACTGATGAATGTGTGAAAATACTTCCCGGTCTTATTCTTTTATTTCTGATTTTTTCACATGACACTGAGTTTGTCTGTGTGTTTTTGACACAATATTTTAGCTGTAAAAAGTGTCACACATTCTGCTGTTTGTGTGCCTGGTTCCCTTTTTTAAGGAACACTTTAAACATGTGTAGGTTGTTCAGCATTAGTGGGAGAGATTCCTGAAATGCAGGAGAAAACCGTGAAAGCTAAACACACAAAACAAACTAACAATATGAAAAAGTTAAAACAATTAATATGACAGACCACCTCAAAAAACTGAATGGAATTTTACAGCCTTTTGCTGAAAAAAATAATGTACATGAAAATGAATAATGTGATGAATGACTTGTTTGACATTTGTTTTGAAAATAAAGTCAGCTTGGTTTTGAAAGCTCTGACATTTGTGTACATTTCATGTACAAATAGGTCTTTGCCTTGTAGCTTCACATTCAGCTCATTCATGTGTGCCAGTAAGTCCACAGCAAACACTAAATCCCAAAGCCAATTGGTGTCACTCAGCTCAGGGAAAGTGTCAGCTTTTTTAAGTTGCTCCAAAAATGAGATAATCGCCTGTTTTAGTTCTCACACACGTTGACATACTTTACCCAAATTTAACCAGAGGACATTGGAATGGTAAAGCAAGTCCTGGTGGTCGGCGTCAGTCGGGGCTACCATCAGTTATATAACAGACAAGGCATCTTTGAAGTCGTCTTGAAAGCACTTTTATTAATTTTTATTGCAGAGCAGCTCAAAAACTAAATTCACATTCCATGAATAGTTCAATAAGTACATTTCAGCATTTTTTTCAAATGTTGATTAATATATGACTAAAATGGTCACATAAAGAAACAAACTAGTTTTATTCTAGATTGGTAGGCAAGCTCAACTATGGGTACTACAAAAGTAGTGGTAGAGTAAGCAGTCTTGCTTCTTCTCTACTGTCTTTAAAAGTAACAGTAATTCAGTACAGTATGAGCCATTTGGAAATATTAGTTTAAGCCTACTTACTGTTGCGTAGATGTCCTGATTATTAGCCTGCAGAAGACGCTTCAAGTTGGTTGTATTTTTATTGGAGAACATCGAGCCACAGGGTTTGCCACGTATCTTGTTTTTACCTTTGCAAAGGTAAAATGTGTAATATGTCTTCTCTTTCTTCCAGGTTTAGAAGACATATTGAAATGATGTGTGTAACAATACAGTAGTGATGTAACGATATAATAATTTCATATCACAGTTTTTGTGACCAAAATCATCACGGTTGTCATTATTATCGCAGTATTGTGGAATGTGCTAAAAAAGCTTTTCAAACATAACTCAAATAAATAGACACACTGTTAGAAAAGCCACTATTGTGAATGTATTGTGTTTCTGTATGCATCACTGAAGTGTTTTAGTCTAAATGTTATCTGTTATAATAGCTCACATGTTATTGTTGTACTGTAAATATTGGTTTGTACTGTAGCACTTTAAGATTTATTTAAATGAAAAGTGCCCAAAAAATTAAATCTATTTTAATTACGTTTCACTTTTGGTGGGCGCTGTGTATGTTCTACTCTGTTCAGAGGTACACCTTGAAACACCTTGTTTCTTTTCTTCTGAGGAAAGATCGCTCATCATAATTCCGTGCTAGGAGAGTACAGCTTGTACACAAGATTCAATGTGCACAACTGAATAGCTTAGTTGCTCAGACAATAATATGTTAATATAGGTTTAGATTGGGGTATGTTGTTTTTAACAGTACCACTACTGTTAAAAACAACATACCCCAATGGGAGATTTTAGGGTGTGTTCGTTCACTTTTGTCTAAAAGCGCCAAATTTGGCACAGGTGTAGCTCAGGGCATACTTAAATGATTTGGCTAGGGCGCCCGTGCCGGTGACCTTTGGGGTCGCCACAGCGGCTGATCCAATATGGCCACCACCTGAACACGCTTTTGCCTCTACATTTGAACCAGATGACCTACAAATCCAAACTTGGTGTCTATTTCATGTTTTTTGACAATTAGAAATATGATGGAAAAATCATCTTTATGATCGGGTGTGTCTGGACACCTAATTAGCACATTTCCAAGATGGCGGCTATGTAAAAATTAGGTGTACCTTAACTTTTGATACTTTTGGCAAACTATTCTAGGGTTTTTTGAGCATCAGAAACATACTGGAATGATCAGATTTATGATCATTTATTTATTAGAGAAGTTTAATTTCCATATTATATAATTTCCGGTAACAATTAGAGATGCTACCTCAGTAGAAGCATTTAAGTCCCATCTTAAAACTCATTTGTATACTCTAGCCTTTAAATAGCCCCCCTGTTAGACCAGTTGATCTGCCGTTTCTTTTCTTTTCTCCTCTGCTCCCCTTTTCCTTGAGGGGGGGGGGGGGGGGCACAGGTCCGGTGGCCATGGATGAAGTGCTGGCTGTCCAGAGTCGGGACCCGGGGTGGACCGCTCGCCTGTGCATCGGCTGGGAACATCTCTACGCTGCTGACCCGTCTCCGCTCGGGATGGTGTCCTGCTGGCCCCACTATGGACTGGACTCTTACTATTATGTTGGATCCACTATGGCCTGGACTCTCACAATATTATGTCAGACCCACTCGACATCCATTGCTTTCGGTCTCCCCTAGAGGGGGGGGGTTACCCACATATGCGGTCCTCTCCGAGGTTTCTCATAGTCATTCACATCGACGTCCCTCTGGGGTGAGTTTTTCCTTGCCCGTATGTGGGCTTTGTACCGAGGATGTCGTTGTGGCTTGTGCAGCCCTTTGAGACACTTGTGATTTAGGGCTATATAAATAAAGATTGATTGATTGATTGATTGATATTAACAACATAGCCATTATCTACCAAAATGTATTGCACATATATTTCAACACAGATAGAATGTAAAGCTACAGATATATTTCATTGTAACATTAGTAAAAGTAGAGAAAGTCAGTGTTACCTCCCCGTAATATAGGTTTCTGTTTCAACAGAAGCGTATCTTACAGAGAAGGCTCCGACACTGTTATCCACACAGTGTGATAATAATTTGGTCCCTCGACAGGCTACTGTTGTGTCTCCTGACTTCTCCTGATGTGAAAATCATACAGAAGAGTTTATCTATGTACAGTAATTCTACTGCCTAATCTGACACTGAAAATCATCAACTTTATTTTCATGTAATGCATTTTTCAGTGTCGCTATTATCAAACAATATGGCCTCCAAATCATCTGATAGTAATAGTAGCAGCAGCAGCATCAATTGGGACTTGTGTTGTCTCTGCCAATTACAGTCTGATGACCCCTTACAAACACCCAAAAGCGAAGGACTTTTGTCGCTAGAAAAGGATCTCAAAGATTTCATTGAAATTGCGAATGCTATACCTTCATGTATAAATGTCACAATTGATCAATTGAATGATGGTTCAGGTATCGCATCAACACTTGTATTAAATAAGGCCAAATACCACAAACACTGCAGAAGATACTGTAGTAGTTCTTGTGTTAAAAGGGCTCGAAAGCATGAGGATCATGCTGTCCCCTCCTTATTAAATCCTAAAAAGCTTCGATGAAGTCATCCCCAAACCAGTGGTATTCATTGTGTGATATGTGAAGGGGAGGATACGAAAGATCTGCACAAGGCATTAACAAATAATGTTAATCCCAAAATGAAAAGCTGGGCAGAATCTAGTAAAGATTTTAAACTTCTTGGGAGATTAGTTACTCAAGCGTCTGATGAGCATGCAGCAGATGTGTACACTCTTAGAAATAAGGGTTCCAAAAGGGTTCTTCTACAAGGGCTGAGGTTCTAACTGGAACCATTTGCTTCTGAAAAACCCTTTCCCGAAGAAAGAGTTTTTCAAGGGTTCTTGGTAACGCTAATGGTTCCAGTAAGAACCATTTTGATCCAGAGAACCCTTTACAACCCCTTTTCTGAATAATTGGTTTTAAAAGGGTTCTCACTAACACTAAGGGTTCCAGTAAGAACTATTTTGATCCAGAGAACCGTTTTTGGAAGAAATAGTTCTTCAGGGATTGTTGAAAGCATGGATAAGATCCTGTGTCACCAGGGACATACTTCCTGATAACATTTGCCAATAATGGTGCAAAATACATTTCCTTGTGACTACTGATACAAATACTTTTCATATACAATTTTTTTGTTTATTTTAAGGCAAACTCTTCTTCCCCAGATCCTGTTGATCAAACTGTAACATAATTGCCCATCTTGGGATTTGAACACCTGCCACCCAGTCTAAAGTCACTGGCAATAGTGACTGAGCTAACCAGCTGGCTTCCTTCAGTCATCAGGTCCACCATACTAGTCTATTACCTTACACCTTCTGATCAGACATACAAATAATGGCAGTCCTATAACTGAAATGTTCTGTTACCAATTTATTTCCACAACCATTAATTAAAAGAAAGCAAGATCTTCATCAGCAAATCTTGTTGACTCAGGCAAAGATTAGCTGTGACTGGGAGGACCATTTTTGAAATCTGCATTGACAACTACTGTCTGGCTGGTGATTCCGTTTGAGAAATAGCTCAGTGATTTAGGAGCTGGTTCTTGGTGCTAAAGAACCTTGTTCAAGCCCTGACAAAGGTGGTGATGACAGCTCATGAAAATGCCAGATGGTCTTTGTGAAGCAAACATATACATTTTAGAGTCATGATAGATTAAACATCAGTTATTAACTTATGGAGCAAATCGAATCAATTAAAAAATCAAATTACCAATATCTCCATTCTGTCTAGATGCAATTTGTGTATTTTCAGATTTTTGTCTTGATAACTGATGTATTTACAGTGGTTTCAAATCTGCATGCACAACAGTGAATGGCTTAATCAATTTGTGAAGCCACTGTTGAATTGTCACTTGCCAATTAGCACAGCATGATAGACCACAGTCTTTGGTTCTATTGTTGTGGATTTTAGCCTCAACTGGTGCAAAAGGAACATTATAATGTCAACTGTCTTGCCTTCCTGTTCTCCTGTTTGTTGCTCAGAATTGCCTTAATTTGCCAAAAATCCCCCGGACCCGACCCATCGCTGCGCAGCAGTTATAATTGTGTTTATTTAGTTTAGTTACACTACTCCCTTCTTCAGGAGGAAATGACACACAGCAAAGAACTAGCAAGGTGGTCCCTGCAGCAAGAATATAACCCCTCTTTCTGGGGCATCTAAGTGAGCTATACGACTCACTGGACAAAGGCTTTTGAAAGTTTGTTACAAGTCAGGTGATCTAGGGATACAGTTTGAAGTTGTGAGTTCAAGGCCTGGTTGATGCAGAGTGACCATGTTAATGCATACTGAGGTGATGTGTGGATTAGTGACAGACAATTAAAAAAATATTAAACACTTATTTTACAGACAATTTTACTCATGTATTTGCCTCCTCCTCATACTTTTCCATGATCGGCCTCATCCCATGGCTGCTGTACCCTGCTGACTGGCTTAGTCGAGTTGTGAAGCTGCACATAAGTTCATTGATAGACAACGGTCTTTGATGTCAGAGGCCAAGCCTTAACTGATGCAAAAATCACACTGTAATGCTGACTTTTAGGCTACTACATGAGGGTTTGCTGATGCTGGGAATTGAACCCTGATCTCCCAGGGGAAAGGGCAAGGTTTGGTGTGTTGGGCCAGGGAGCTGGCATGATGGTAGCTGTCATGTGTGAGTTAAGAGCTGGTTGCCCCATGGATTGCACCACATGGTCTGGTCTTCCCTGCCTACAAACCAGGTGTGACATACCAATAGTGATTACTGCGAACAGAACAGAACAAAGAAGAACAGGAGAGAGAACAGAAGAAACTTCCGAGAATCAAGGTGAGCTAAATATAATATCTTATTTCAGCATGCTTGACCCTAGCTGAGGACTTTTATGGTAAAAGGTGGACTAAGCATTTGTTTCTTGTTATGTTTTGTTCGTTTGCTTATTTTCTTGTAGAAAACAAACAAACAAATTGTATTGTGGTCAAACAATACAATACCTGACAAAGCTCTGCTGAGAGCTGCCATAACAAAATATGTTACAATATATCTGTATATTAATCTTAAATCATCCTAAAAAGGTTGTCGTAGTTGTTATTTTAATGAAATATTATAGTATAAATTGTCAATGTTAGAAGGAGCTTTAACGTTGTCGGTAGTGGCGTTGCGGTCGCCATCCAGCTCGTCTTTGGAGGGATGGGTGGGCTGGTGAGCACCATGGATCTAATACATCCATGTTGAGCCCACACTAATGTGCGGGTAGGAGGAGCAGGGAGACTGGGCTTGAGCTTGGTCTCCAACATAGTGGTAGCAGAAAGATAACACAAGACGAAGGTTACAGAGAGGATGATTCTTCCATATTATATAACTTTTTAAAAAACATGTACACCTCATCTTAATGGTTACCTCTTACTATATTGCTTGTCATTTGTCTTGAATGCATATAGGCTCAGGAGAGTGAAGAATGTAGAGAGGATGAAAGGAGCATTGAAGCTCATATCAATGAAATGTCTACAAAGATGCTTAAGGTACACCCAGATCTGAACTCTTTAAAGGAGAGAATGAGACGAACCTATGCATACTGAAAGACCTTCATGGCAACTGCCAAGGCAGAGGAAATCATCGAAAAGATTCCTGCACTGAAGCTTCCTAAAATAGTTGGTATCTTCAAGCATTGAATTGACCATATTTAATTGTATGTGTATTATTTCATTTATGATCATCAAGTATTTTGAGATGACACTTTTTATCCCTCCTTACAGCTTCTGTGGGAGATGAAGGAGCAATTCCTTGTAGAAGCTGATCGCAGAATGGTCACAGAGCTGGATCGAATGGCAACGACGATGGTTCAAAGAGCATCTATGTGTGACATAAAGGACTGCTGCCAGAGGGCAATCAATGCCTGCCTGGATGATTCAGTAAGACAAGGTATCTAGGCCTATATGTGTATCTATAGGAGCCACAATCTGTATTTCTGAAAACAAAAAATATTACAGAATAATTTTATTTCCTCAGGACTCATTAGGGATGCAGCAATTCTACTGCTGCCTTCCATTTTCAGAGAGGACTCATCCTTTCTATACACTCTACTGGAGGTAAATACTGCATTTAAGGTCAAGATTTAGGAATTGGCATTATCCATATTATGGCAAAATTGAGTCATTTTGCTGTTTCCATAGCAGGTTTTATTTACTGACATGTATCTGTTTTTATTGCATAGGAGCCAAGCGTGCCTACTCCAGCAATCATGCTCCATAACACACACGAGGGGAACCCTTTGCAGGCACAAAGGATAACCCTATACCTGGATGGTATACAGGTTTTGACTGAGGACAGCAGCATGGACATATCATATGCTATGAGTGCATTAATGTCACTCTATATTGTTTTTGCTGTCCAGTACCCAAAGGAACTGAGAAAAACTCTTATTTTCATTGAAAGATTTGTGTTGGGGATCAAGGACCACAGTGTTGTACCCATTTCAGTGAAGAGACTATACAACTGTGTCGGAAGTGGGGAGTAGTGAGTAGAGGTGTTGCATGGGATTTCATGCTTTATGTTCTTGTTAATGGTCAAATTCCTGCTGCTGCCCTTTGTTTGTACATATTGATAAAAACAATATCCCTTATTTAATACATATTTTGGACCAATACATTTTGTTTGATTTTGGCATAGTGACGTCTCTAGATTTCCATTATTGTTACAATACGTAACATTTTGAGTACTTGTTACATAACACTGAAAAGTATTTCAACTATATTTAAATCAATGTGACAACTTTGTGGGATTCCCTCACTTTCTCATGATTCTGTTCCACTGTCACAATTAGTACATACAGTATGTACACTGATTCTTTTCATTGGACCATGCATTATTTTATTGTTTGTAGATAGCTTACAATAAGGCGCAGTAAATGCAGTAAGTGCACTTTGGATTGATTGAACTAAAACAATTGTGTGTCCCTTTCTGCCATGTCACCATTGCTGGAGATTTATTTACACAAATTCACCTACTGAGGACAGCATGATGTGTCTGGCCTGTCATGTTGCTGATTCCACTGGACTTATGCTGACTTTTGACCTGTTCTCCCCTGGGACCTACACAGCCTCTCCTGTTTTGTTGGACTATCTTTAAATAAATGTTTTTCTCATTAAAATGTTTTGAATGTTTGTTCAATGTCAACATGATAAATGACCACAATATAATATGAACTAAACTGATCTGTAGAATACAATATGGTTCTTTATAGAACCCTCAGAAGACAAGATGGTTATCGGTGAAAACCTTTGAAAAGGGATGTTTTTAGAACCCCCTGTGTCAGGTCTAGATGAAACCCTTGAAACATGAAAGAGCTCTTAGTGGAATTCCCTGTGTGGGTTCTAGATGAAACCCTTGAAACATGAAAGAGTTCTTAGTGGAACTCCCTGCATGGGTTCTAGATGAAACCCTTGACAAACGAAAGGGTTCTTAGTGGAACTCCCTGTGTGGGTTCTAGATGAAACCCTTGAAACATGAAAGGGTTCTTAGTGGAACTCCCTGCATGGGTTCTAGATTAAACCCTTGACAAACGAAAGGGTTCTTAGTGGAACTCCCTGTGTGGGTTCTAGATGAAACCCTTGAAATACGAAATAGTTCTTAGTGGAACTCCCTATGTGGGTTTCTAGATGAAACCCTTGAAATACAAAAGGGTTCTTAGTGGAACTCCCTGTGTGGGTTCTAGATGAAACCCTTGAAATACGAAAGGGTTCTTAGTGGAACTCCCTGTATGGGTTCTAGATGAAACCCTTGAAACATGAAAAGGTTCTTAGTGGAACTCCCTGTGTGGGTTCTAGATGAAACCCTTGAAATACGAAAGGGTTCTTAGTGGAACTCCCTGTGTGGGTTCTAGATGAAACCCTTGAAACATGAAAGGGTTCTTAGTGGAACTCCCTGCGTGGGTTCTTTGTAGAACCTCTCATGGGGGGTTCTGGGTGGAACCTTACACACACAGTTCTAGGTATAACCCTTCATGTTGGGTTCTAGGTAGAACCCTCCAAAAGGGTTCCAGGTGGAACCTTTATAAAAAGGTTCTACCTGGAGCCAAAAAGGGTTCTCCTATGAGGACGAGCTGAAGAACCTTATATGGTTCTACTTAGCACTTTTATTTCTAAGAGTGTACTATCATACCAAATGTTATCTGAACTTGAAATATGCAGCACAAGTTGCACAACATAAAACATCATCCAGCATATCAGAAGAAGAAGCATCTACCAGTGAATCCAGGGAAACCTTTGACCCTCTGACTATAGCGCAAATTGTTGCCCTAGTTGAGGATTCAGATTGCTCCTTCACAATTTCAAATTTTAGGCAACTCTATAGAACCCTTATGAATGAACGTGGGCATGTCTGTTGTTATAATGAACCTCACACAACAACATTCAAGACACATCTCCTCTCTTTTCTGCCTGACTGGAGTGAACACCAGAAAGTGAGGGAGACGTACAAATTGTGTTAGATGTAAATATAAACGGAATACAATGATTTGCAAATCATTTTCAACCCATATTCAGTTGAATATGCTACAAAGACAACATATTTGATGTTCAAACTGATAAACATTTTTTTTTTGCAAATAATCATTAACTTTAGAATTTGATGCCAGCAACACATGACAAAGAAGTTGGGAAAGGTGGCAATAAATACTGATAAAGTTGAGGAATGCTCATCAAACACTTATTTGGAACATCTCACAGGTGAACAGGCAATTTGGGAACAGGTGGATGCCATGATTGGATATAAAAGTAGATTCCATGAAATGCTCAGTCATTCACAAACAAGGATGGGGCGAGGGTCACCACTTTGTCAACAAATGCGTGAGCAAATTGTTGAACAGTTTATGAAAAACCTTTCTCAACCAGCTATTGCAAGAAATTTAGGGATTTCACCATCTACGCTCCGTATTATCATCAAAAGGTTCAGAGAATCTGGAGAAATCACTGCACGTAAGCAGCTAAGCCCGTGACCTTCGATCCCTCAGGCTGTACTGCATCAACAAGCGACATCAGTGTGTAAAGGATATCACCACATGGGCTCAGGAACACTTCAGAAACCCACTGTCAGTAACTACAGTTGGTCGCTACATCTGTAAGTGCCAGTTAAAACTCTCCTATGCAAGGCGAAAACCGTTTATCAACAACACCCAGAAACGCAGTCAGCTTCGCTGGGCCTGAGCTCATCTAAGATGGACTGATACAAAGTGGAAAAGTGTTCTGTGGTCTGACGAGTCCACATTTCAAATTGTTTTTGGAAACTGTGGACGTCGTGTCCTCCGGACCAAAGAGGAAAAGAACCATCCGGATTGTTATAGGCGCAAAGTTGAAAAGCCAGCATCTGTGATGGTATGGGGGTGTATTAGTGCCCAAGACATGGGTAACTTACACATCTGTGAAGGCGCCATTAATGCTGAAAGGTACATACAGGATTTGGAGCAGTGGGAGAGTAGCCGTGCGCAACCCGAGGGTCCCTGGTCCCTGGTTCAATCCCCACCTAGTACCAACCTCGTCATGTCCGTTGTGTCCTGAGCAAGACACTTCACCCTTGCTCCTGATGGGTGCTGGTTAGCGCCTTGCATGGCAGCTCCCTCCATCAGTGTGTGAATGTGTGTGTGAATGGGTAAATGTGGAAGTAGTGTCAAAGCGCTTTGAGTACCTTGAAGGTAGAAAAGCGCTATACAAGTACAACCCATTTATCATTTATTATATGTTGCCATCCAAGCAACGTTACCATGGACGCCCCTGCTTATTTCAGCAAGACAATGCCAAGCCACGTGTTACATCAACGTGGCTTCATAGTAAAAGAGTGCGGGTACTAGACTGGCCTGCCTGTAGTCCAGACCTGTCTCCCATTGAAAATGTGTGGCGCATTATGAAGCCTAAAATACCACAATGGAGACCCCTGGACTGTTGAACAACTTAAGCTGTACATCAAGCAAGAATGGGAAAGAATTCCACCTGAGAAGCTTAAAAAATGTGTCTCCTCAGTTCCTAAACGTTTACTGAGTGTTGTTAAAAGGAAAGGCCATGTAACACAGTGGTGAACATGCCCTTTCCCAACTACTTGGCACGTGTTGCAGCTATGAAATTCTAAGTTAATTATTCTTTGCAAAAAAAAAAAAAAAGTTTATGAGTTTGAACATCAAATATATCGTCTTTGTAGTGCATTCAATTGAATATGGGTTGAAAAGGATTTGCAAATCATTGTATTCCTTTTATATTTACATCTAACACAATTTCCCAACTCATATGGAAACAGGGTTTATACATTGCAAGCACGCAAAAAGTGGCAGACAGTGTAGCTAGCAGTGACGTGCAGTCAGGGGAGGCAGGTGAGGCGGGGCCTCACGTGCCATCATGGAAAGAAAAAAAAAGTAAAAAGAAAAAGAAAAAAAAAATTGTTATATGTATCCAGTGATTATACTATAAAGTTATTTTCCTTTTAACTTCACCAGTTTTAGATTATTTTTATTCAAAATCGCTTAATTTTCACATTTTTCGTTCAAATACTGAGAAGAGACTTGCGCTGAGTCACCAGCCAGTTGAGGCACGTCACTGAGTTGAGCCTCAACATGGATTGCGCAATGACTCGGCTAACTGCTGGCCTGCTGTGCAGTGAGACTGTATTGCTATATGAATTATATTATACATTTCCACAGTTTAGTTAGCTGAGGTATATAATGTACAGTGTATTTTGTCAACAACTGTATGTGTGTAACATATTTCTTGTGCTGAGCAATCATAAAACTGCTGCGAAGACGCACTGGGTGAGGCTCGCAGTAATCCCGCCTTCTGGTGGTAGAGGGCGGTAGTGATCCCAGAGATCATTCATGCGACTACTCGGCTGCAGAAGAAGTGACAACAAGCAGCAACAGTTAGCAGCGATCGTTTATTTTTTACTCTTGCCTGGACTTTTAACATTTAGGATTACATGATTGGCAGCAGTTAACGGGTTATGTTTAAAAGCTCATACCAGCATTCTTCCCTGCTTGGCACTCAGCATCAAGGCTTGGAATTGGGGGTTAAAGCACCAAAAATGATTCCCGGGCGCGGCGCCGCTGCTGCCCACTGCTCCCCTCACCTCCCAGGGGGTGATCAAGGGATGGGTCAAATGCAGAGGACAAATTTCATTACACCTAGTGTGTGTGTGACAATCATTGGTACTTTAACTTAACTTTAACTTTACACATACAAACTGTAGCACACAAAAAAGCACATTTAATAAAAAAAAACGTTATTATGGTCTTACCTTTACTAAGTTGTAAATGAAGTCCATTCGCCGCTGTTGTGCTGGATTAATGCACCTCCTGACGGGAGTGTTATATCAACTAAAGCCCTCACTTAAACTTTCCACATGCAAGATTGAATCTATTTAAAAAAGTGAAACCAAGGGTTTATAAATTTCGCCTATACTGTATGAAACTACAAAATAACAAACACGAAGGCTCCAGTTTACACGAGGACCACTTTATTTACCTTCTTTCAAAAACCTCCGCTCCACTCCAACGTGTCATCACTTCCGCTCTTAGCGCCTTCAAAATAAGAGCTCAAGGCATATACTGTATAACAGCGCATAACAGGAACTTAACATCACAAAGAGGAAAGCCCATAAAAATAGGTTACAAAAGTTATTTAATAAGAAGCCAAAAAATGCAAAAACAATAATGTTTGTGTTGGAGGAGTTGTAAATTAGGTACACCTGCACTCTGCAGGTGTACCTAATGTTGTGGCCCTGCAGTCATTCACAACTCTTCCAACACGAACATTATTGTTCAGGCCCACCACAGCTGTGTCGTCAGCAAAATTTCACAATGGAGTTGGTGGTGTTTTTAGCCACACAGTCATGTGTGTAGAGTGAATAGAGGAGGGGGCTCAGAACACAGCCCTGGGGGGCACCGGTGTTGAGGATGATGGGGGATGAGGTGCAGTTCCCTGCGCTCACCACTTGTGGTCTGCCTGACAGGAAATCCAGGACCCACTGACAGAGGGTTGAGTTCAAGCCCAGGTCCTTGAGCTTGATAACGAGTTTGGATGGGACTATCGTGTTGAATGCTGAACTGTAGTCTATGAACAGCATTCTCACATAGTTCCCCTGCCTTTTGTCCAGGTGTGTCGTGGTGGTATGCAATACATGTGCGATTGCATCGTCGGTTGACCTGTTTGGGCGGTATGCAAATTGCAGGGGTCTATAGTGGGGGGGAGGGAGGAGCATATGTGGTCTTTGATTAGCTTCTCAAAGCATTTCATGGCTATGGGGGTGAGGGCTACGGGGCGGTAGTCGTTGAGGCAGGCAGGGGCAGATTTCTTTGGAACAGGGTCAATGGTGGATTTTTTCAGACAGGTGGGGATGACTGACTGTTCAAGGGACAGATGGATATGTCTGTGAATACCGGTACCAGTTGGTCAGCACAGACTTTTAGGATGCAACCGGGGATGCCGTCTGGCCCTGTGGCTTTCCTGGTATCCACCCTCTTAAAGGTTCTCCTCACGTCATGTTCTGTTATTCTGAATGCTGAGTCTCCATTGCCAGTGGCCATACCCTCTTTTGCGGCGCCTTGAAGTCTGCTGTTTGAATTTGCAGCCTCAAACTGTGCATCAAAGGTATTTAGCTTATTTGCCAGGGAGACATCAGCATTCACCATGGGGGGGCTGCCTTTGTAGTCTGTCATCGTTCTGAGTCCTTGCCATACAGCTCTGGAGTCCATCCATCCATCCATTTTCTACCGCTTATTCCCTTTTTTGGGGTCGCGGGGGGCGCTGGAGCCTATCTCAGCTACAATCGGGCGGAAGGCGGGGTACACCCTGGACAAGTCGCCACCTCATCGCAGGGCCAACACAGATAGACAGACAACATTCACACTCACATCCACACACTAGGGCCAATTTAGTGTTGCCAATCAACCTATCCCCAGGTGCATGTCTTTGGAGGTGGGAGGAAGCCGGAGTACCCGGAGGGAACCCACGCAGTCACGGGGAGAACATGCAAACTCCACACAGAAAGATCCCGAGCCCGGGATTGAACCCAAGACTACTCAGGACCTTCGTATTGTGAGGCAGATGCACTAGCCCCTCTGCCACCGTGAAGCTCTGGAGTCAGCCTGCTGAAATTGAAACTCAATTTTGTCCCTGTATCTTCCCTTTGCCTGCCTCACTATACGCCTGACGTCATAGCATGCTGCCTTGTACGCGTGAATGTCGTCGGTCGCGCGCCCTCTGCTGTAGGCTGAGGTGCGCGCTTTCAAAGCCTCTCAGACCGATCTATCAACCCAGGGCTTCTGATTTGGAAAAACCTGTACTGTGTATGTGGGGACTATTTCCTCGACCAGTTTACCAACAAAGTGCAGCACAGTGTCTGTATATTCGTCAATGTTGTCTGTGCCCTCGCGGAACACGCTCCAGTCTGTACAATCTAGCGTGTCCTGGAGCGCGCTCTCTGAGTTCACAGACCAACGCTTGACTTCTCGCGTGTGCTTCAAACTTTGTTTATACACGGGTACGAGCAAGATGGCAAGATGAGTGATCTGATTTACTGAAGGCTGATAAAGACTGTGACTTAAAGCCGCATTTGAACTGCGAATAGCAGTGGTCTAGTATATTATCGCCTCAAGTAGGACAGGTCACGTGTTGGTAAAACGTTGGTAATACCGTTTTAAGTTTCGCCTTATTAAAGTCCCCAGCAACCACAATAGCAGCATCAACATGAGCTGTCTGGAGTTTATTTACCTGGTCGTAGAGCTCCGAAAGTGCGGTCTCAACGTTGGCCTGGGGTTGAATGTATACTCTGATGAGTATGACTGATGTTAGCTCCCTTGGTAGGTAGAACGGGCGGAATTTGATGATGAGAAACTCCAGGTCCGGTGAGCAGTGTTCCCCTATCTTCTCCACACTGCTCGGTCCACACCGGTGTTTATTCACCATAAAACACACGCCTCCGCCTCTTGATTTCCCTGACAACTCGTTCCAGTCGCTCCGGTACACGGAGAAGGGCTCCAGGCTGATGGCGTGGTCTGGAACCTCCGGTGTGAGCCAGGTCGCAGTGAAACACAGGACGTTACAGTCTCTGATGTCCCGCTGGAACTTAAGCCTCGCCCTGATGTCGTCCAGCTTGTTCTCAATTGACTGGACGTTGGAGAGCAGGATAGAAGAGAGAGGCGTCCGGCTCGCACGTCTTCTCACGCGGTTCCTTATTACCCCTCGGCTGCCACGGTATCGATGGTGTGTCCGCCATTCTCCTTTGTTGTTGTTACCGGCATTAAGACGGACTCTCAATTCTGCCGGCAGTTCCTTCAAGAGGTCCGAGCTTCGTTGAAGTTGGTGAGTTGTTTTTGAATTTATGTCCAAAAGAGTCTGTCGGTCATAAACAATTGTTGTGCCGTTGGTCGAAGTAAAACAAACAAAAAAAACTACACAAATTAACCAAAATACGCAAATCTTGTGACGAGAGCGTGGAGAGGCAGCCGAACGGAGCAGCGCCATCTTGGATTGAACACTATACCAAACATTCACCAGGAGATGGCAACAAACAACTTAGATCACTCTATTACAGGCAGCATCTGTGAAATTTAACTTGCATGAAAGGAGTGAGTTTCGGGTTAAATTGTCCATCCTCGTTCTATTCTCTGTTACTCGTCGTCGCCATGACTGTCTCTTCTTTGTCTCCTTGTTGTTGTGTGTGCAGTTGTGCACTCTCCAAAAGCCGTAGATGTTATAACGTGACTGGGCCGGCACGCTATTTATATGAAGGAAAAGCGGACGTGACGACAGGCTGTCCTCACTCAGGTCCGCACGGACCTGGAGGGAGCGTGCCTTAAGTCCGGCTGGAAATCGGGAGAAATTCGGGAGAATGGTTGTCCCGGGAGGTTTTCGGGAGAGGCACTGAAATTCGGGAGTCTCCCGGAAAATTCGGAAGGGTTGGCAAGTATGACAACCCCACCCCCCGGCTTCCTCCCACCTCCAAAGACATGAACCTGGGGATAGGTTGATTGGCAACACTAAATTGGCCCTAGTGTGTGAATGTGAGTGTGAATGTTGTCTGTCTATCTGTGTTGGCCATGCGATGAGGTGGCGACTTGTCCAGGGTGTACTCCGCTTTCCGCCCGAATGCAGCTGAGATAGGCTCCAGCACCCCCCGCGACCCCGAAAGGGACAAGCGGTAGAAAATGGATGGATGGATAGTCTATCCCTACAATATAATCTTGTTTCCCGGTGAAAAATCCAAACACTGTGTCTTAGTTCTGATTGGATTCCCGCCATGAGGCTCCGTTTGATTGGTGAAAAGGAGTTGAACGTCACAAAAGTTGGCGAAACGGAGTCATGTGACAGTGCCTGCCGGAAGAAGGCTTTCTGACAAAATGAATTCGTCTTTGCAAGTCTTAATCAATACATAATAAATAATAATGATATAAATAAATGTATCGATCAGAATGAAACGCAATGTAACGGAGTAAAAGTAGCGTTTTTTTCTTTACAAAAATACTCAAGTAAAAGTAAAAAGTATAAACTACTCTTAACAAGTCCAATTTTTTCAAAAAGTTGCTTAAGTAAATGTAACGGAGTAAATGTAACGGAGTAAATGTAACGCGCTGTAATGCTACCAACCTCTGATTATAAGCGCGAACGCAGACAAACTATTTTTAGCGGTGCCGTGATCAGATGGAGCTAACAGCTTGTGCTGGCTGTATTGACATCAGCGATTGCGGTGAGCGGCTTTCACGTATTGGAGCTCGAAAGTTTATTCTCGATCAAAAATAATGTCTCTACCCTGGATAGTAGAATGATGAAGACATAATCTGAAGAGTTCGTACACTTTGGCATCCAATTTAGACCCAGTAGTGGCGAGAAAGACACAAAAAGACGCTTGGTCTGCGTTTGGTTCCATCCCCCCTTTTTTTTCGCAAGGATTATGAGTCATTCTTCATCTAAATGGGAATATGTAAACAACCGAGCAGTCGGCATCCTAATACAGCAGACAATCACAGTATGTGATGTTTTATCATGTCTGTTGGCTCTCATGAAGTCTGCGGTGAGTAATAATCTGTGATGGTGTGAAGAAAAAAACGAAAGTCGTGATGCGTTTTTGAAATGAATGCGCTGCCAAATGCTTAAAATGACCAAAATACATAAATAATAGATACATAGATAAATATGCCTGTTACTACATTACATATATACTTACAGTATGTATATAAAACCTTAATGGAGGTGTTTGGATGTTTTAGAGCGTTGTATAGGCAGAATAGAGCGACTCCCATTGGCTCCATTGTAAGCTGACTTTTAATCACATTTATTTACTATTTAGAATGCATAAAAATAATAATAAAATGTGTTCTTACTTAAGGCTTGTGAATGATAGGCAATATTCAGAGGTGTGGACTCGAGTCACATGACTTGGACTCGAGTCAGACTCGAGTCATGAATTTGATGACTTTAGACTCGACTTGACAAATTGTAAAGAGACTTGCAACTCGACTTAGACTTTAACATCAATGACTTGTGACTTCACTTGGACTTGAGCCTTTTGACTTGACAAGACTTGCTACTTTCCCCGAAACCCAAAGCTTAAAAAGTTATTTGGGAGCGCTCCATATCTTCCATTTTCTACGTCTGCGTCGATCAGCGTGTTGTTCCTGTCAGCTGGTGTGCTCTCAGTACAATAGCCAATCAAATTAGATCTACGTTGTTTTCATCACACAGCATTCATCCAATCAAATTGCAGTACAATCAATGAGGAAGAGTTGTCAAACAACACGCCAGTGAGAAACAATTATGCCAAAGTTGGTTTCGTTCGGGTATAAAAACTACGACTTGGTCAACAAAAAACGAATTGCCGTATGCAAATCACGCAGTTCGAAGATTACAGACGGAGACGCAACAACTTCCAACTTCGTTCGACATTTGAAGTTGCACAAAGAAGGGTAAGTTTTGAATGTAAGATAACATTTATTGGCTAAGTAACGTGACTTTTATTTGCTGTGTCGTTAAATCAGTGAGGCTGCAAACTCACTGCTAACGTTATAACCATAGACATCTTATAAGTAGACGCAGCATCGAGCGCTACTGCCTACTGGCGCAGACGAGACGCGGGGCCGCCATCTTGGAGTGGTGATCCGCTCCACTCTGCAATTCAGGAGCAATTAACTGTCAGCGCATTTAATTCATCTTACCTCACTGAATACCACTGATTTTCACGCACTTTTTAGCTATGATAACGGACACATGTTTTGGTGTGTTTTATTATTAATAGTTTGCTTAACAGTAATATAATATTCTTATACGCTATAAATGACAGACGTCCGAGATCAAAACTGGGAATATAATCCCAGAGAAGGGAGAAAAAACGGTCAGCTATTTTTAAGTTGAAGAAACAATATGATTAGGTTATATATACATGCGTATATCCTACATAAACAATGTATGAATACATAAGATATCTATATATCTTAGGGACCTATAGACTGTATCTCTGTTGCTGCAGCAGCAGAGAGTTTATTCTGTTTTGACACTTTGTATTGATATTTTGTATTACATTCTTCCCTTAAATGATAATGTTTACAGTGATTGTTTTGTGTGTATTTTTTATGTATGTCGCTTTGGATAAAAGCGTCTGCCAAATACTTAAACATATATAAACACCTGAAAGTCAGCTAAAACCACCAATCTGTTTCACTGGATTCAGAATAAAACCAAATGCTGTTTTACCCAACAATGTTAGTATTATAATATTGTTACTTGAAGACTTATTCCTGGTTACAATTATACAGTTAAGAAAGTATTGTCTTATATTTTGCCTAAAATGAGAATGCATCATAACCAGTGGCGGCTGGTGAATTTTGTTTTAGGTGGGGCTGAAAGTTTGTAAACCAAACCCCTGTAGGGGGGTCCTCCTCCCCCAGAAGATTAATTTGTGGTTTTCACATACAAATATTGAAGATCTTTGATCCTTTTCAACTCTGTGGTAATATTATTTTCATAAAATACAACCAATAGTACATTAATGTTAAATCTTACTTGTGAAAAGTAATCCCCCGATTCCTATTTTCAACAGTCCGCTCATTTGAGCAGGAAAATGCTGAACACCAGCCCGGCATCTTTGTTTTCTACCTGTCAACTGTCAGTTTAGGCTGCTCGCCGGCTTCTCATCACCACTTCAAGATGGCGGCCAAATTGCTGCGTCTACTTATAAGATGTCTATGGTTATAACGTCATTGCAAACACGGCAATCTGTTGCGTCCACTGCAGTTCGCTACCTTAGTCATACTTTTTGTCAAGTGATTTTTTTAAGCAGGGTTGCATGAGGTACCTACACATAACGTTACATTAGTCAATGTATCACACACAGTAACGTAACGTTAGACGGCGGTCAGCAGCACCGCGTATTTTAGCCACCTACAAAAAGACAAACATAGTCAAATAAAGGTCAGTTAAAATGTATACTATATTAAGAATATGTGTACATATTGCATAGGGCCCTGACATCTAAAAAGTACAACTCTGTTCATTGTTTTGTTCATGTATTTGTTATGTTTTTCATGTGTACGCACACATAAACACACACACAGTATGAGATGAGATCAATGAGATAAGGTAAGAACAGGATAGAAACTGCTGTGGAACTAGTTACAATGCAATATGCCATGGAAATACAATGTTAACACTTTTGTACAAATAAGTACAGTTGCACTTGTTTTTTCAAATGTGTTTATTCTGTAAAGGAATGAGTTAAATGTTTAAAATGACTGGTTAATAGTGCTATTATGAAGAGCAATGTTAGCACTATTTTTTTCCCTGCAATTTCAAATGCACTTGTTTTAATAAATAAATACAGCGTTTTAAAAGCATACACAATCTGTGTAAATATATTAGTCTGTGGTTAAAAAGGACTTGAAAGGACTCAAAACTCAAAATGCAGGACTTGGGACTTGACTTGAGACTTTCCAGTCTTGACTTTGGACTTGACTCGGGACTTGCCTGTCTTGACTCGGGACTTGACTTGAGACTTGAGGGCAAAGACTTGAGACTTACTTGTGACTTGCAAAGCAATGACTTGGTCCCACCTCTGGCAATATTAAAAAAAAATTGCAGTTTACCTTTAAACCCATATGCCATTTTCCCAAGGTGACAGGAAAACATTAACCTGACTCTCGCCAGATCCTTGTAGTTTGCTGAGCTCCACACAAGGGGCTCAGCGAACTACAAGAATCTGGCGAGAGTCAGGTTAGGAAAACATTACATTACCTGCCATATCGACCATGTTGTAAAATTACAAACTTACAACTGTTTGTAATTATATATTTGGCCACCAGGTGGTTTATGGTACCGAAACACTTTCTTGAACCAATTGGTTGAAGTGGTCCTGCGATGAGGTGGCGACTTGTCCAGGGTGTACCCCGCTTTTCGCCCGAATACAGCTGGGATAGGCTCCAGCACCCCCTGCGACCCCTAAAGGGACAAGCGGTAGAAGAATGGATGGATTGGCTTCATCATCTGACCAATGACCATCACCAGGGAACGTTTTAATCAGGCATATTGCGGGGCAGCTAACCTTTCAAGGACCCGATCGCTAGATTGTTGTTTTATCCACTTCCGGGTTTTAACCGGACGGAGATGAGCGTAACGTATATGAGAGTGTTAAAGTTGGCACACCAGGTTGTAAACACATTTGACTTGTGTGTCACTGTTGGAATCTAATGGGGTTCAGTCAGTGAGGAACACAGAAGAACGATTTGCAGAGAAATCAACGGGAGAGGAATCTGTGTGAAGAAGAGTGAAGGAGGAAGAAGAGTGTGGAAAAACAAATCGGATATAAAACACTGGATGGAGTATGTACACATCCATCCATCCATTTCTACCGCTTGTCCCTTTTGTTGTGAGATATATGAAGTAACGCAACCGTGACCCACTGTAGAACTATTTAAGTAGTCGGAAACGTGAAGAGGAATGCTGTCAAGGATCTCCCCCTCAGGTCTCAATGCTAATCTCTGCATACTGTGTGTATGCCCTTGTGTGGGCCATTTCAAAGTACATTTGACTTGTAAACAATTGATTTGGTAGTCTGTAGCCATATTTTAATTAATTGTGAAATTAATTTTCGATTTTAGTATTAGCACATTAACTTGAGTTAATTTTTCTGCTTTACCAAAAATATTTTTTTCAGAATACGAGGTTTTGTACACATGTCTGATTGTACACGCTACAGACACTTCTTTGTAGTGTTATAGTCTCACTATAATTTAGAATGGCAGTTTACAGTGCTTAAAGTCTTCCTTTTTGTGTGCACTCCATAAACTTGATGGCGGATTCTTGAGTCAAAATGAGGCAGGACTAAACATTAGTTCGGATTCGAATGTCATGGACGTCAACGCTGATCCGGCCGTTGAGGCTGGCATGGACACCTGTAGATATGCTCTCCGGGAAAAAGCAGGGGATGGGGAGGACTTTTTGTTCAGTGGAAAAAGCGACAAAGACGTTTTTAATTCCAGCTCTTCCGACTCCTCACCCTGCTCCTCTTCACCCACTCTTCACTCCAACGCCTGTTTTCTCTCAAATTTTACGGAGGACGACAGGGAAATGCTTTTCGGATGCTCCAAATCTTTCACTGGACTCAAACTCTTCACGAGAAGGTAAGAAACAATATAGGTGAGTTGCAATCACGCGACCGAGTGACATTTTATGGCAGCACAGAAATATGCTGAAATATTATGTATCCCCTAACTTTTTTTGTAATTACTAAAATTACTATAGTCCAAATTCACAAGTTTTGTACAATGCCAAGTTTGTACGTACATATAATCCACATGTTACTACATACTGGGGACGCACGCGGGACACACATTTTCTGGCATAAAATATGTTTTTTTTTTTGGTTATTTTTTTTTTTCAACTTGGAATTGAGTCTACTCTGTAGTGTTTTTTCCCATTATATTGGTGTTATTTTTATAAGAACATTAAATAAATAAACCAAATTACAAGATTTTATTAATGTAATTTGCAGAAAATAACGCTCTGCAGTGAGTTTGCCCAACCAGTCTACATGTGCTTTGTGGACTAGCAGAAGGCATTCGACCGTGTCCCTCGGGAAGTCCTGTGGGGAGTGCTCAGAGAGTATGGGGTATCGGACTGTCTGATTGTGGCGGTCCGCGGTCTGATCAGTGTCAGAGCTTGGTCCGCATTGCCGGTAGTAAGTCGGACACGTTTCCAGTGAGGGTTGGACTCCGCCAAGGCTGCCCTTTGTCACAGATTCTGTTCATAACTTTTATGGACAGAATTTCTCGGCGCAGTCAAGGCGTTGAGGGGATCCGGTTTGGTGGCTGCAGGATTAGATCTCTGCTTTTTGCAGATGATGTGGTCCTGATGGCTTCATCTGGCCAGGATCTTCAGCTCTCACTGGATCGGTTCGCAGCTGAGTGTGGAGCGACTGGGATGAGAATGATCACCTCCAAGTCCGATTCCATGGTTCTCGCCCGGAAAAGGGTGGAGTGCCATCTCCGGGTTGGGGAGGAGATCTTTCCCCAAGTGGTGGAGTTCAAGTACCTCGGAGTCTTGTTCACGAGTGAGGGAAGAGTGGATTGTGAGATCGACAGGCGGATCGGTGCGGTGTTTTCAGTAATGCGGACGCTGTATCGATCCGTTGTGGTGAAGAAGGAGCTGAGCTGGAAGGCAAAGCTCTCAATTTACCGGTCGATCTACGTTCCCATCCTCACCTACGGTCATGAGCTTTAGGTTATGACCGAAAGGACAAGATCACTGGTACAAGCGGCCAAAATGAGTTTCCTCCGCCGGGTGGCGGGGCTCTCCCTTAGAGATAGGGTGAAAAGCTCTGCCATCCGGGGGGGGGGTGGCTCAAAGTAAAGCCGCTGCTCCTCCACATCGAGAGGAGCCAGATGAGGTGGTTCGGGCATCTGTTCAGGATGCCACCCGAACGGTGCGGCGTCTTCAGTAATGCGGACGCTGTATCGATCCGTTGTGGTGAAGAAGGAGCTGAGCCGGAAGGCAAAGCTCTCAATTTACCGGTCGATCTACGTTCCCATCCTCACCTATGGTCATGAGTCATGAGCTTTAGGTTATGTCCGAAAGGACAAGATCACGGGTACAAGCGGCCGAAATGAGTTTCCTCCGCCGGGTGGCGGGGCTCTCCCTTAGAGATAGGGTGAGAAGCTCTGCCATCCGGGAGGAGCTCAAAGTAAAGCCGCTGCTCCTCCACATCGAGAGGAGCCAGATGAGGTGGTTTCGGGCATCTGGTCAGGATGCCACCCGAACGCCTCCCTAGGGAGGTGTTTAGGGCACGTCCGACCGGTAGGAGGCCACGGGGAAGACCCAGAACACGTTGGGAAGACTATGTCTCCCGGCTGGCCTGGGAACGCTCCGGGACCCCCCGGGAAGAGCTGGAGGAAGTGGCTGGGGAGAGGGAAGTCTTGACTTCCCTGCTTAGGCTGCTGCCCCCGCGACCCGACCTTGGATAAGCGGAAGAAGATGGTGGATGGATGGAACGCTCTGCAGTGTTACACCGTATACAATGGAGAAGCGAGTGCAGCGATGTGAATACAAGTACAACACGTCATGTACGGATGATCAAAAGCATTTATTCGGGTAGGAATGCCACATGTTACACCAACAACATTTTTGACAATCAAAGCATGATCGTAATAATCCACATTTTGTATCATTGACATCGCTAATAACACGGAAGTGCTGCCGCTGTCTGAACAAGGCACAGAGCTCCGCCACAGTGCGCACTCCCGCGGCAGGGGATACAAAATATTTCAGGGATAGAGAATTTCTCACGACACCAGGTTTCAGGCCATTAGGGTACTGTTTGTTTACCTGAACCAGATTGATGAACAACAGGGACATATACAGCTAAATAATGAGACAAACAACAGTATATACTTCACACCATGAAAACAACTGCAGACATTTATTGTAGATCGGACTAATATTTATAGCAGGAAATCAAACAAACTTCTTCTTTTTCTCATTAATGTCATGATCACAGCAGCATGGCACTCGTTACGTCAATCAAATACGGTACTTAGCGATGCACGATTAAGTCCAACATTGTCTACACAGATTAATGTTTAATTTGTGGACCCATCAGATGTAAAGACATGATGTGCCTCAAATGTTTTCTTCTCTGAATACCGTTAATGTCAAATGAAGTGCGGTCGAGGTGAGCAGTAACGATAAATGGTTTAACTCTTTTAAAAGTATATTTTTCTGAAGAGTGTAAAAATCCACTCCATCCCATTTTAAATATTTGTTTCATGATCCCTCTTATATTTGCCTCTAAACCTTTCAAATATTACGCCCAAATCACAAGTTTGATTGATTGATTGATTGAGACTTTTATTAGTAGGTTGCACAGTGAAGTACATATTCCGTACAATTGACCACTAAATGGTAACACCCGAATAAGTTTTTCAACTTGTCGGGGTTCACTTAAGTTACTGTTGGAGATCCCTCATGTAGAAACAGAAATGTCTGAGTTCATTTGCCTTAGCGTAAAACATGAAACAAAGACACATACAAATATGAAACATCCAAATTGACTCCTAAAAATAGTTAAAATGTGATAAAGTTGGTGCATGTTACTGGAGGCTACATGTAAATTATAAAGTCTGATAGCTTCTGGCAAAGGACTTGCTGTAGCGCTTTTTTCAACATTTGGGTTGAAAACATCTGCTACGGTGGCTGCTTGTCAGACAGTCCAGGGTGCTGTAGAGGAGGTGAGAGGCATTTCTCATAATTGCCCTGAATTTGCTCAATGTTGTGTCTCGAATCGCCTTCTCTAGCTCGATGCCCCACAACTGATTCTGCCTTTTTAATTTTCCAAGCCTGTTTCTATCCTTCACTTTAACTCTAGCTCCCCAACACAACAGCAAAGAAGATGGTACTGGCCACAACTGACTGGCAGAAAATGTTTAGCATTTTATTGCGCACATTGAGCTGGTATGCAAATTGCAGCTGCTGAGTCACTCGCAGTACATGTAATAATTCAAATGCAAAACATGACCAATTGCTACTTAGTGAAGAAACACTTGTTGGCAAGCACAGAGCTCAAATGTTTAATGTAGAGGGTCACCAGGGTTGCACACATCTCAGGATGGATACTGGTCGAAGGAACAACCCCAAAGCAGAATCTTTCCACACCCATGTTTGACCGTACAAATGAAATAGTTCTAGGGCTGCAGGATTTTGAGAAAAACCCTAATAGCGATTTTTCTCTCCAAAATTGCGACTGTGATTCCTTTTGCGATGTTCATATTTTATATAAATAAATGCATAAAACTGTGAAAATAACGATTGAAAGAAGACATGTTACTTTTATACTGTCAATCAACATATTCTTGTCTTAAGGTGGCACACATTAGAACAATATGCAATAATTTACTTTGGAAAAATATTTGGCTTTATGCAGACAGACTCAGAGCTTTTGTCCACATCATACTCTTAAACTGAAGAAAATAACGGCTAAAAACTATAGTGTTTATAATGTAATGTGATCATAACATATAATAATGAAAGTAACCATTTAAATGGATACACACTTAGATTTTTCATTACTGTAGAATTGCTTACCATTGTACTGTAATTAGAAGGTAAATAACTTTTAGTTACATAGTTAATTCATAAATAAACAACAAAAAAGGACTCTCTTCTCTGTAAGCAAAAACCTAACTTAAATAAATACTGACCATCTTAAAGTAAATTTTTTCCCAGTTGAAATGTTGGGTTGTCTTTTTTTAGTCGCTATCACGTAATCACGGCATTCTCGCTGTTTTGTCCATGTTGATGGTTTCATACTGCCTATCCGATTTACTTACTTACTTACTTAGGCCTTTAAATTCCCTGAGGAACATAGGCCATTGATGAAACTCCTCCATCCCCTTCGGTCTTGTGCCCTCCGCTCCAGTTGTTGCCATGACAGCCCTTGTGCCTTCATCTCCTGCTCTGTGGTTCTTCTCCAGGTGGCTCTAAGCCTTCCTCTTGCCTTGCGGGTTCCATGCGATACCTATCCGATTTGATGCTGAAATATTCCGACAACGAGACACTTGACTTTTTAATCATATATTTTCCTCTGAATTTTTGTTACTTTGCGGAACTTCTCCCTAGTGAATCGCGGGTAACAAGGCTCTCTGTCTGTACGCTTAGCTTTTTCACTAGTAGCACCAGTGCTACTAAATTTTTAAAAAAGAGAACACTAGCTCAGGAAATTTTTTCTAGTACAGAAAAAAATAAGAGCAATAAGAAATAAAATAAACATCACAATTTCATTATTAACACTCAAATAACGTACACATGTGCACTCATACATATAAACACAATGCCATCATAAGCTCTACTGTAATGCTCAATTAGACAAAGAGAACATCCCTAAACTGTGCTAGCACTGTCGCTAACACTAGTGTAGGGCTGGGAAAATGGGTCAAAACTTATATCCTGATATACACTGAACAAAAATATGAACGCAAAACTTTTATTTTTGCCCCCATTTTTCATGGGTTGAGCTCAAAGATCCAAAACTTTAACCATCCAACCATTCCTTTTTTCTATTGCTTATCCCTTTCTGGGTCGCGGGGGATGCTGGAGCCTATCTCAGCTATAATTGGGCGGAAGGCGGGGTACACCCTAGACAAGTCGCCACCTCATCGCAGGGCCAACACAGATAGACAGACAATATTCACACTCACATTCACACACTAGGGCCAATTTAGTGTTGCCAATCAACCTATCCCCAGGTGCATGTCTTTGGAGGTGGGAGGAAGCCAGAGTACCCGGAGGTAACCCATGCAGTCACGGGGAGAACATGCAAACTCCACACAGAAAGATCCCGAGCGCAGGATCGAACCCAGGACCTTCGTATTGTGAGGCAGACCCACTAACCCCTCTTCCACCATGCTGCCAAAACTTTAACTGTATACACCGTTTCCTCTCAAATAATGCTAAATCTGTGTTAGTGAGCATTTCTTCTTTGCCAATATTATCCATCCCACCTCACAGGTGTGGCATATCAAGATCCTCATTAAACAGCATGATTATAGTACAGATGTGCCTTAGGCTGCCCACAATAAAAGGCCATTGTGAAATGTGTAGTTTTATTACACAGCACAATGCCACAGATGTTGCAAGTTTTGAGGGAGCGTGCAGTTGGCATGCTGACTGCAGGGCTTGAATGTTCATTTCTCTACCATAAGCCGTCTCCAAAGGCATTTCAGAGAATTTGGCGATACATCCAACCAGACTCACAAACGCAGACCACGTGTAACCACACCAGCCCAGGACCTCCACGTCCAGCAGGTGGACCTCCATGATCGTCTAAGACCAGCCACCCGGTGCTGCAACAATTGGTTTGCATAACCAAATTATTTATTTACAAACTGTGACAAAACCGTCTCAGGGAAGCTCAACTGCATGCTCGTCGTCCTTATCGGGGTCCGGTCTCTCTTCACGGATGAATCCCGGTTTTCACTGTTCAGAGCAGATGGCAGACAGTGTGTGGGTCGTCATGTGGGAAAGGGGTTTACTGGTGTCCAACGTTGTGGATCGAGAGGTCCATGGTGGGGGAGGAGTTATGGTACGAAAGGGGTATGTTATGGACAACGAATGCAAGTGTATTTTGTTGATGGCATTTTGAATGCACAGCGATACTGTGACCAGATCCTGAGGCCCATTGTTGTTCCATTCACCTGAGACCATCACCTCATGTTGCAGCATGACAATGCACGGCCCCATGTTGCAAGGATCTGTACACAATTCCTGGAAGGTGAAAACATCCCAGTTCCTGCATGGCCAGAATACTCACCAGTAATGTCATCCATTGATTATATTTGGGATACTGTGGATCTGCATGTACGACCGCGTGTTCCAGTTCCTGCCAATATCCATCAACTTTGCACAGCCATTGAAGAGGAGTGGACCAACTTTCCAGAGGCCACAATCAACAACCTGATCAACTCTATGCGAAAGAAATGTATTGTACTGCGTGAGGCAAATGGTGGTCACAGCAGATACTGACTTCTTTTCTGACCCCCCTAGACCTCCAATAAAGCAAAACTGCACATTTCAGAGTGGCCTTTATCGTGGGCAGCCGAAGGCACACCTGTACAATAATCATGCTGTTTAAATTAGCATCTTGATATGCCACACTTGTGAGGTGGGGAAGAAGAAGTGCTCACTAACACAGATTTATTAGACAGATTTGTGAACAATATTTGATAGGAATAGGTATTTTGCGTATATAGTAACAATTTTAGATCTTTGAGTTCAACTTGGCCTGTGCGATATATCGATTTTTTTCTCCTCTTGCTTCGGCATACTTTTTGCCCCTCAGGATCTTCTGTAGCTTGCGCCGTCCCCTTAATTCCTTAATGGCACACATAGCAAAACATGGCCAATGCTAACGAGAGAGAGACGTTTGTGGAATAGAAAAGTGTTGTTATTACTTTGATTTAGCGGCAACAGACAGAAAAAGTGACTGCACGCTGCAAAGTTTGTTACAAAAGGGCAGCAGCACAACAAACAGCGTCTGAAACGGAAGCCTCCAGCCGAGTGCGGGAAATACAACTCTTTATGAGGTGAACAAGACGCAAAAACAAACACACTACGGGCTAAAAATCACCTTATGGTGGAACCATTTACACCAGGTATGTATGGTAATGCACTGTATGATGAGAAAGAAGCACAATGCGTAGAGCGATCACTAAAGCAGTTGCGCTGCACACCACCAACATGTGTGAATGAAAAAGGCTGCGTTTACTTTATTTACTTACTGAAACAAACTATAGTCATCTCAGTGTTTTACTTAATTATTTATTTGGATACAATGTATTTTTGTTTTTTACATAAGTATGTTATACGTTTGAAGTTTGCACTTCTTTGATCTCAATGTTGGAGATTGGTTTCTTTGCATGCAATGTACAATGCTACATTTTTGTTAACATACATATTAACATACATATTCTATTCAAGTATTACTTCCCAAAGTAAGCTCTAAATGTATTTATTTGAAAATTATTCCATAAAAACTACAATTTATATCTGGTCTGAAAAGAACATTATACAATATAAGAATTTTGCTAAGAGTAAGTGCACGGCAGTGCCATTTCAATCTACTTGTTTTTGATTAAGTACAATAAAACACTTGTTTTGAATTATCTCTCTAATTTGTATTCAATGGTTTCTTTAAAAAGTACGGACACAAATTGTAAATTTGTGTGAAAAAAATCTGGGATTTAATTAGTAGACCATATTGCCCAGGCCTAAGTTCAACTCATGAAACATAGGAGCAAAAACATAAGTGTTGTGTTCATATTTTTGTTCAGTACATATGCATATTGGTTATCGGAGCTATTTGATCAGTATGACATCATAATTCATATCGGTCCGGTAATTATCTCTCTAAAAGTTTTGGTGCACCCCTATGTGTTTATACTTTACAATGCATCTTTTCTTTTTTATGTGTTTGATAATAGTGGTTTAATGGAGTGTTGTGCCCCTTAGCTCATCAAGGAAGTACTATACATGCTGGTTTATTTTTGTCCTGGTCTCAGGCTCTAATGCTGTTTGTGTCTATTGGCCACACCCTCTGCCTCTCACTCTAGCTCTGCTTTTGACGTTATACAGAAAGACTTGGTGAAAGCATAGCAGATTAACATGAGACATAGCACAGAGAGCATGCATTTTGCAGGTTTGTACTTTATTTACTAAACTTATTGATTTTGCAAACATTTTAATTGTAGCATTTTGCTACATTTGCAACAACATTAACAGAGCAAGACTCGATGATGTTTGGGTCAATATAATACTGTGTTGGTCCTTTCTTGTTTTCTGTCAGCACATTATTAAAGGTGACACTAATAGTTTGTCATAGGCCTGTGCCAGACGGCCTAAATATAAACTCTCCGATTTTTTTTTTTACAAAAAAAATTTATTTAGTTTTTATTCCCCTACTTAAAAAAACAAACATTGAATACAAATGACAGAGATAATTCAGAACATGTTTTTCTTTTAACTAATAGTTTGAAATGACACTGCATACACTGCGTCTTACTCTTAACGCAATTCTAAATAGATAATGTTGTTCTTCTTAGAACGGATAAAAATAGTCCTTTTTATGGAATAATTTTCAAATAACTAAATTAAGAGCTTCCCTTTGGAAGCAATACTTTAGTCTTGAATAAAATACTTTTGTATACAAAAATGTAGCATTGCACTCAAATTATATTATATCCAACATTGAGATTAATAAAGGGAAAACTTATATAATAAATATACTTCTGTTAATAAAATATAATATGTATGTAATGAAAGGTACATACAGGTTTTGGAGCAACATATGTTGCCATCCAAGCAATGGACGCCCCTGCTTATTTCAGCAAGACAATGCCAAGCCATGTGTTACATCAACGTGGCTTCACAGTAAATGAGTGCGGGTACTAGACTGGCCTGCCTGTAGTCCAGACCTGTCTCCCATTGAAAATGTGTGGCGCATTATGAAGCCTAAAATACCACAACGGAGACCCCCGGACTGTTGAACAACTTAAGCTGTACATCAAGCAAGAATGGGAAATAATTCCACCTGAGAAGCTTAAAAAATGTGTCTCTTCAGTTCCCAAACGTTTACTGAGTGTTGTTAAAAGGAAAGGCCATGTAACACAGTGGTGAGCATGCCCTTTCCCAACTACTTTGGCACATGTTGCAGCCATAAAATTCTAAGTTAATTATTATTTGCAAAAAAAAAAAAGTTTATGAGTTTGAACATCAAATATCTTGTCTTTGTAGTGCATTCAATTGAATATGGGTTGAAAATGATTGCAAATCATTGTATTCCGTTTATATTTACATCTAACACAATTTCCCAACTCATATGGAAACAGGGTTTGTAAAACAGTTAATAAACTGTAGTTTCAGTAAGTCAAGTGGATAAATGCAGGCTTTTTCATCCACACATCTTGAAGGTGTGGTCCTCGTTCTCCATTGTGTTTCTTTCTCATCATAGATGGTATCATCAGTGTTCGGAAAATTACTTTAAAAAAGTAATTAATTATAGTTTCTTCTTACCTTAAATACTAAGTAATTGTATTACTAAAGGAATTGTGAGGCAGCGTGGCTTGGTTGGTAGAGCGGCCGTGCCAAGTAATTGTATTACTAAAGGAATTGTGAGGCAGCGTGGCTCGGTTGGTAGAGCGGCCGTGCCAGCAAATTGAGGATTCCAGGCACGATTCCCTCTTTCGTCATCCTAGTCACTGCCGTTGTGTCCTTGGGCAAGACACTTTACCCACCTGCTCCTAGTGCCACCCACACACTTTTCTCTTGAGAAAAGAAGAGCTCTATAACTATAATTCACTTCACAGTTACTCTTTCATAAGTGTAATTAATTAATAGGGAAAGTAATTGATGAGTTAATAAAAAAAATCCTTCAAATGTCTGGCTAACGCAGTTTAGAGACAATTCACGTTTGAGATGAGTGTGCGTGTGTGCCTTTTAAAAGGCGGTGCCTGTTGCCAAGTGACGTGTGTCGTCAGTGCCCAGACAGAGAAGCATCAGCTCAGTTATGTTTGTTAGCTTAGCAGTGGCAGTTTGTTGGCAGTTACAGCAGCTCTGTTGAATGTTTCCCTGGGTTGTGTGTGTTACTTTTGATTAATAAATAGATTGAATGTGCTTCCATGGCTGTCGTATCTTCTGGTTCCCAAAGGGTATTGTTTGGATTGCAAGCTGAAGCTTGTCATATAAATGATTGATTTGTTACCTCTTAGATAGCAGTAGTGTGTGTGTGCGTGTGTTTGTTGTCTGCTGTGTCTAATTGTTCCTTTTTCCATTTGATATCAAGTTAATTTTCTTGTTTAGTGCTGGTTGTTGTTTTAATTAGTAAAATTATATTTCCTGTATTGAACTTGCTGTGCTTCTGACGCTGTCATGTTTACATAAAACTACATCCAAAGTAGCGTGTTACGTTACATCAGAACACTGATCATTATCAGGCCTTGAATTTTAACTTTTTAAAGTCACGGCAAGTGTTGAAATCACGATTATTAATCATGATTATTCACTATGTTAGGTAAAGCAGTGTTGAGGTGTGAAAGCGACACCATCATGTAATTTGTAATATCTCTAAAAAATGCTCTACATTCTGGATCTATATATATTTAAAGACAAATATTTGTGTTTTTGTTTAATAGTATTAGCATGTCAGATTTTTTATTACATGATGCCTTTATCTCTAGTTTTACATTTTCACAGAGAGAAGTATTTTTTAAGTTATGTACATTTACATGTACTAATGTGTGTACATGTACATGCTGTATCAGGACAGATCCATTTAGAGTTTGAGTAGAAATCGGTCATATAGGTATTATACACCATAAAACATTATCAAAATGCTATGTCTCATGAATGGTTATTAAAGTAATTACTTTGTGGAATGAAAAAAAACAAGTAATGGAAGAAAAACATGGTGTTTAATTTTTGATATCAAAATAAAATACAAAGCAGTTTGGCTAATGAAGCTAAAGTCAAATAAACAAGCTTTGTTCGTCAACAACAACCATGTACAAACCCTGTTTCCATATGAGTTGGGAAATTGTGTTAAATGTAAATATAAACGGAATACAATGATTTGCAAATCCTTTTCAACCCATATTGAATTGAATGCACTACAAAGACAAGATATTTGATGTTCAAACTTTATTTATTTTTTTGCAAATAATAACTAACTTAGAATTTCATGGCTGCAACACGTGCCAAAGTAGTTGGGAAAGGGCATGTTCACCACTGTGTTACATGGCCTTTCCTTTTAACAACACTTTTGGGAACTGAAGAGACACATTTTTTAAGCTTCTCAGGTGGAATTATTTCCCATTCTTGCTTGATGTACTGCTTAAGTTGTTCAATAGTCCGAGGGTCTCCGTTGTGGTATTTTAGGCTTCATAATGCGCCACACATTTTCAATGGGAGACAGGTCTGGACTACAGGCAGGCCAGTCTAGTACCCGCACTCATTTACTGTGAAGCCATGTTGATGTAACACATGGCTTGGCATTGTCTTGCTGAAATAAGCAGGGGCGTCCATTGCTTGGATGGCAACATATGTTGCTCCAAAACCTGTATGTACCTTTCAGCATTAATGATGCCTTCACAGATGTGTAAGTTACCCATGTCTTGGGCACTAATACACCCCCATACAATCACAGATGCGGGCTTTTCAACTTTGCGCCTATAACAATCCGGATGGTTATTTTCCTCTTTGGTCCGGAGGACACGACGCCCACAGTTTCCAAAAACAATTTGAAATGTGGACTTGTCAGACCACAGAACACTTTTCCACTTTGTATCAGTCCATCTTAGATGAGCTCAGGCCCAGCGAAGCCGACAGCGTTTCTGGGTGTTGATAAACGGTTTTCGCCTTGCATAGGAGAGTTTTAACTTGCACTTACAGATGTAGCGACCAACTGTAGTTACTGACAGTAGGTTTCTGAAGTGTTCCTGAGCCCATGTGGTGATATCCTTTACACACTGATGTCGCCTGTTGATGCAGTACAGCCTGAGGGATCGAAGATCAAGGGCTTAGCTGCTTACGTGCAGTGATTTCTCCAGATTCTCTGAATCCTTTGATGATATTACCGACCGTAGATGGTGAAATCCCTAAATTCCTTGCAATAGCTGGTTGAGAAAGGTTTTTCTTAAACTGTTCAACAATTTGCTCACGCATTTGTTGACAAAGTGGTGACCCTCGCCCCATCCTTGTTTGTGAATGACTGAGCATTTAATGGAATCTAATTTTATACCCAATCATGGCACCCACCTGTTCCCAATTTGCCTGTTCACCTGTGGGATAGTCCAAATAAGTGTTTGATGAGCATTCTTCAACTTTATCAGTATTTATTGCCACCTTTCCCAACTTCTTTGTCACGTGTTGCTGGCATCAAATTCTAAAGTTAATGATTATTTGCAAAAAAAAAAAATGTTGATCAGATCGAACATCAAATATGTTGTCTTTGTAGCATATTCAACTGAATATGGGTTGAATATGATTTGCAAATCATTGTATTCCATTTATATTTACATCCAACACAATTTCCCAACTCATATGGAAACGGGGTTTGTATTTTAGTGCAACAGTTTGGCCAGCAAAAATAAAGAGGGGTTATACCTCTCATCTAACACACAATCTTTGTGCCTCACGGACAACTCAGCCAGCGTTCAATTCGATGAGATGACAAAACATTATAGCTAGTATTGATGTTATTGGAACACTAACAAAGTTAGCAGTTAAATAAAGGACGAGTGAACATCCCAGTAAACAAACTACAAACTTTATAAACAAATTGTGACAATGTTTCCGACACATCGCCTTATTCATGGTATCTCTCAGTCCCAGCAGCTGACGGAAAGACGCCAGTTGCACGTTCAAAATAAACCTACAACATCAAATATTGTTCTCCTCCTCGCGCTCTTAATCGCACACCGAGACAGAAGTAGAAATGATTGAAACGAAGAGATCGGCTCCGTTAGCTCGGAGGGAACATTTTCAAAACAAAGTCCATGGAGTCGTCGCCATGTTTCCCAAGCCGAACGGCTCAAGTGCGCATGCGCAGACCATACTTGCCAACCTTGAGACTTCCGAATTCGGTTTAGTGGTAGCGGGGGGTGGATATTGTAGCGTCCCGGAAGAGTTAGTGCTGCAAGGGATTCTTGGTATTTGGTCTGTTCTGTTTATGTTGTGTTACGGTGCGGATATTCTCCCGAAATGTGTTTGTCATTCTTGTTTGGTGTGGGTTCACAGTGTGGCGCATATTTGTAACAGTGTTAAAGTTGTTTATACGGCCACCCTCAGTGTGACCTGTATGACTGTTGATTAAGTATGCCTTGCAGTCACTCATTTGTGTGTATAAACCGCATATACTGTATTATGTGGCTGGGTCGGCACGCTGTTTGAATGTAGGAAAAGTGAACGTGACGACAGGTTGTAGAGGACGCTAAAGACAGTGTCTTTAAGGCACGCCCCCAATATTGTTGTCAGGGCGGAAATTGGGAGAAATTCGGGAGAATGGTTGCCCCAGGAGATTTTCGGGAGGGGCACTAAAATTCGTGAGTCTCCCGGGAAAATCGGGAGGGTTGGCAAGCATGGCGCAGACTCTGCGGCGTTTTAGTATACAGGAAGTAAGCAGTTGCCTAAAATGCATAACTAAATGACGGCTTTTCGCTCAATACAAATTTAAACGGTGTTCCTAACAGTCTGGAATTTTTCTGCTGTTTATCATTATACCGTTTATCGTTACATCCCTACTCCATTAACAAGTAAAATGTCAAGGGCGGTCACGGCATGTTGTTGCGGTAAATGTTGGTCAATTTTTAAGGCATTACTGCAAATCACAAAGGCGGTCGCGGCAAATGCCGCGGTTAAATTCGAGCCCTGCATTATACATACCTTGTGTAATTGATTATACCATAATAAACTGCTTTTTAGCAGGACTTTGTTTGTTGTTGCGGTCTTTTTCGCTTTGTTAACTAGTTGTATTTCCACACTCGGCTGGAGGCCTCGGTTTCAAATGCAGTAATAAGTTTGTTGCGCTGCTGCATTTTTGAAACACTTTGCCGTGTGCAGTCATTTGTTCCACACCTGTTGTCGCAAAACCAAAGTACTGACAACACTTTTCTTTTAGCAAATGTTTCGTTCTTGATTGCTTTAGCATTAGCCGTGTGTTGGTAGGTATGCCACTAAGGCAGGGGTCACCAACGCGGTGCCCGCGGGCACCAGGTCGCCCGTAAGGACCAGATGAGTCGCCCGCTGGCCTGTTCGAAAAATAGCTCAAATATCAGCACTTACCAGTGAGCTGCCTCTATTTTTTTAATTTTATTTATTTACTAGCAAGCTGGTCTCGCTTTGCTCGACATTTTTAATTCTAAGAGAGACAAAACTCAAATAGAATTTGAAAATCCAAGAAAATATTTTAAAGACTTGGTCTTCACTTGTTTAAATAAATACATTTATTTTTTTTACTTTGCTTCTTATAACTTTCAGAAAGACAATTTTAGAGAAAAACTACAACCTTAAAAATGATTTTAGGATTTTTAAACACATATACCTTTTTACCTTTTAAATTCCTTCCTCTTCTTTCCTGACAATTTAAATCAATGTTCAAGTAAATGTATTTTTTTTATTGTAAAGAATAATAAATACATTTTAATTTAATTCTTCATTTTAGCTTCTGTTTTTTCGACGAAGAATATTTGTGAAATATTTCTTCAAACTTATTATGATTAAAATTCAAAAAAATTATTCTGGCAAATCTAGAAAATCTGTAGAATCAAATTTAAATCTCATTTCAAAGTCTTTTGAATTTCTTTTAAAATTTTTGATCTGGAAAATCTAGAAGAAATAATGATTTGTCTTTGTTAGAAATATAGCTTGATCCAATTTGTTATACATTCTAACAAAGTGCAGATTGGATTTTAACCTATTTAAAACAGTCATAAAAATTTGAAAATGAATCTTAATCAGGAAAAATTACTAATGATGTTTCATAAATTCTTTTTTTAATTTTTTCAAAAAGATTTGAATTAGCTAGTTTTTCTCTTCTTTTTTTCGGTTGAATTTTGAATTTTAAAGAGTCGAAATTGAAGATAAACTACGTTTAAAAATTTAATTTTCATTTTTTTCGTGTTTTCTCCTCTTTTAAACCGTTCAATGAATTGTTTTTTTCATCATTTATTCTCTACAAAACACAGAACACGCCTCACTGATGCACATCTGCAAGACTCACTCAGAGTTGCAGTGTCAAGTTACACACCAGAGTACAACACACTAGTTAACAGCATGCAATGCCAGGCTTCCCACTAACTGACGAAGAAACAGATAACAGATTTGGTGTCCAGTTCAAAGTGTGACATGATTTATTTAAACATTTGAGTGTTGACTTTTGTATTTTACATGAGTTATTATTTGTACAAACATGGTGCAAAGTAATTCATGATTTGTTAAAAAAATGTTAGTGGCTAGCTAGTTAAAATGGGATATTGTGATTTCACAAGACTGTCTTAGAAGTGATCATTTGAAAATGTTCAATTTGAAAAGCACTTACAGAAAATATAAAAATAAAGTGTTGCATATTGATATTTATCTGTTTCTATATATATATTTATTGTGAGAAATCATTAAGATGATCAGTGTTTCCACAATGATAAATATCATTAATTATTAATAATAACATAGAGTTAAAGGTAAATTGAGCAAATTGGCTATTTCTGGCAATTTACTTAAGTGTGTATCAAACTGGCTAGCCCTTCGCATTAATCAGTACCCATGAAGTAGCTCTTGGTTTCAAAAAGGTTGGTGACCCCTGCGCTAAGGTATAAGTAAGGTGCATTGCAGACGCTCATGGGAACGAAAAGTATGCCACAGCAAAAGGAGAAAATAAATCTATTTTTTACTTTTTAAATCGTCTGCAACAAAATACTTGGATATATCGATAACATTGATGTACCGCCCAGGCCTCGTTTGTCAGGAGGGAACTTTTATGAGAACTATGTCACACAAAATGGGAATTAATCATCCACTGGCTCTAATATCATGATCGTTTTGTTATTGGCCTGGGAGCAAAAACATACAGTATACTGTACTCTTAGAATGAATTGTATAGACAATAAGAACAACTAGGATATTCCCAGTCAGTAAGGCAAAACTAGCATTCATACAGTTGTACCTATAGGTTTTTGTTGGTCATTTATTCAATGAAGTCTGAACAAAACCAAATTGTACTAAAACATAAGTTATTTTTGCCATAAGCAATAATGTACATCCAATCAAACCATGTTATTTTGTTGGCTGTGTCTAATAATAAATAGCGCTAAAAAGTATGCTGGCAGGCAGCTACGCTGCTTGTTTAACGATTACATTGTATTTTTGCATATCAATTAATTAAAATAGAAACATTTCAAAACAGGTGAGAAGTGACCAAATGCTTGTCACACCTATTGTACAGACAACCGCTGATTAGAATTTGATTAAGTCACATCTAATACACAATATTATTATTTATTTTATTTATTCTTTCTTTTTCTGTACCATTTGCTTTTGTCTGATACACAGAGCACGAGTACTTATTGTTACTGGACGCTGTTGTCGTGGCCATCAGCTGGAGTAGTGCAGTGTATTTGCAAACAAAACCAGTTGAAGGTGTGACATATCTGTCTGTATTTATCTATCCTGGTGTCAATCCATTTTCAGTATAATTGTGCACGGAGTAGTTAGCAAATAATAGTTATTAACAGAAACTGGTTTCATTGCACCAAGACATTTGTAGCTAAATACAAGGCTGAATTCTACGAAAGTACCGCTATATTTACAATAAAAACTATTCAAACCAGACTGTAAACATTTGTAACACAGCTGCAATTTTGTGCTTTTTGCTAATCTTTTTTGCTGCTATGTTGGTTTTTGAAGGCACACCGAGCTGATGTAGCTGACGCCCTGCCCTGCCTGTCAAGGTTCTTGACGTAACATCTGAAAATATGTGAGGTGGTTGCTGTAAAACAACACTTTCAGTATATTTGCATAGTGCATAGCTATTTTTCTTGTAAATATTTAACCAAACAGCAGCTCTGGAAAGTTTCTCACACAGTCATACACAGTCCATTTGAAATTTCAATCCATGTCATTACTGGTAGTTCAGCTGTTGAAAGCATGCTGTCTTCCCCTTTTTGTATAATACTTGTGCAAGGTATTTAGAATTTCATGAATCAATATAAAAATATGTGGTCTAACCTTTTAAGAATGAAAACCATCCGAATGACAATAATGGGCATGAAGCGCACAGTTCCTGTCTTCTTTTTTAATGACGTCCAGCATCAGACATTCCAATCCATTATATCATATTTGCATACATCATACATCTATTGTCTGCCCTAAAAATCTAAATAATATGTTTTAATATTTTTGGAAGAGACAAGCGATAGAAAGTGGGTGGATGGATCCAACGATGCCACCCCTCGCCCCCAAACACCCCCAAAAAACTAAACAAACCAAAAAAAAAAAAAGATGCATTTAAAAAAACATAGAGAAAGTAAATAAATAAATACAAACAACTACGAACAAGGGCAGCACGGTGGAAGACGGGTTAGTGCATCTGCCTCACAATACGAAGGTCCTGTGTAGTCTGGGATTCAATCCCGGGCTCGGGATCTTTCTGTGTGGAGTTTGCATGTTCTCCCCGTGACTGCGTGGGTTCCCTCCGGGTACTCCGGCTTCCTCCCACCTCCAAAGACATGCACCTGGGGATAGGTTGATTGGCAACACAAAAATTGGCTCTAGTGTGTGAATGTGAGTGTGAATGTTGTCTGTCTATCTGTGTGGCCCTGCGATGAGGTGGCGACTTGTCCAGGGTGTACCCCGCCTTCCGCCCGATTGTAGCTGAGATAGGCTCCAGCGCCCCCCGCGACCCTGAAGGGAATAAGCGGTAGAAAATGGATGGATGGATGGAACTACGAACATATAGGGAGTGATCTTTTTTACACAGTACATTCACTAATTCGAGAAAAAATAATCAGGTTTATGGCGCGTGACCAGATGAGGTGGTTCGGTCATCTGCTCAGGATGCCACCCGCACGCCTCCCTAGGGAGGTGTTTAGGGCATGTCCGACAGGTAGGAGGCCCCGGTGAAGATCCAGGACACGTTGGGAAGACTATGTCTCCCGGCTGGCCTGGGAACGCCTCGGGATCCCCCGAGAGGAGCTGGACCAAGTGGCTGGGGAGAGGGAAGTCTGGGCTTCTCCGCTTAGGCTGCTGCCCCTGCGACACGAACACGGATAAGCGGAAGTACATGGATGGATGGATGGACATAACTGACCAAGTTTTCCCAGTATGAAGTGTATTTCTCCAATTTATAATTAATATATGCCGCTGTCTTCACAATGAAAGTGCTGCTGCATGCTACTTGCGCTAGCAAAATAAGGGTTTCGGAAAAAATTGCTTACACAAGCCAGCAAAATACAGAGTTAGCCTACAATTTATTTCTTATAAAGGGTAAAACACGTTGCAAGGATCCTGGATAAAAAAAGAAGCTACCAACCTATAAAAACCTAATTTAGCCTGGGAGTAAGACTTTTTTTCTCCATCATATTAGTCATATTTAAAGTTGTAGAAATGATCAGCCAAAACTGTACATCCCTCTCAGACGTATGATTCCAGTTAGGAGTGTAAGATAAACGGTTTAATGATAAAACCCGGTAAATATAACTATTTTAAATTAAAATGATAGTAAAACCGTGATTGATAACACTTGTTAAACAAACAGAGTGGCGGCGCTCATTTACTGGAGAAACTAGCTCCAATCTAGACGTGTATTAACAAATTGCGCACAGAGCAACTAAGCTATTCAATTTTGCACATTAAACCTACATGCAATGCTCTCTTAGACAGAGTGATTGAGCTATACTCTGAGGAATAATGACACAGAAGTGAACTTGCGTGACATCACATCAACCGGAAAAGAAGCGCCAAACACCAGTTTTTCCTTCATCATTAAAAAAACATTCAAACTTTTAAAAATGAAAATGGAAGAACATAAACATATTCAAACACTCAACGATAATATGGCTCTTAAAAATCTCCTAATATTTCCTCTGCCAAGAACGCATATTGTGTCTCTATAGTGTGTATGTATGTATGTATTTGTGTGTGCGTATGTGTGTGTGTATACATGTATGTAATCTTTGAACACATTTTTATTGATAATGTACAGTGTTTCCCACACATTCATTTATTTGTGGCGGCCCGCCACGAAATAATTACGTCCGCCACAAATGGATTTTTCGGCTTTTGACTCGCTCGACCGCTCATAAAAGCAATGGGACTGTCTGTGAATGTGCAGTAGGTGGCGGTAGCCTACTATGCTTTGTAACTCCGCCAATAGCACTTAACCTGGTGGGCCAGAAGAAGAAGAAGAAGAAGAAGAAGAAGAGGGACGGACGGGATCAAAATATTCGCCGGCTACTTTTCATAATGATGGCGCTTCCTACGTTTCTACCTCAAACGTCCAAAAGCTGCTGAAAGCCTTGATCCAGGATGCCATGGGGAAAAAACTTAAATGGTGCGTTTTGGCGATAGTTAGCAGCTTGGTGGCTTATAGCCGGCTAGCTAACGCTTGCTAGCGTGGTAGCATTGCTTCATTTTTTTTTTTTTTTTTTTTTTTTTTTTTTTTTTGTGTCCTGTCCAGCTTCTCAGGCAAATCATATAGTTGATGTAGATGCCCATGTCGGCTGTTCAGATTTACTTTACAAAAGAGAAGTGTAGGATACTTCTCTTGTTGCCTTATTTGTATTTGACTTTATTAAATGTATTTATATTATCATTTAGTGCAGCCGGGCCGGAGCAGGAGGGGATAGAAAGAGAAAAAAAAAGAAGACAGAGGGGGAAATTGTGGGGACAAGAGGGGGATTAGACAGAGAGACAAAAACAACAACAGCAAACAACAACAACAACAACAATAGAGCAACATCAGCAAATATGACATGTACAAATATGATGGTAAAAGTAATAGCAAATAAGCAGTTAGCGAAAAATAAAAAATAATACAGAAATGACAATGAACATTATTACACTACAAATGGATCAATACAAATACCAATAGAAATAGCGCTATTGATAATGAACAATACCAATAATTTACCTTTATTATCAACAATACAGTTGTTTAAATGCAACAATACATATACGTAATGATAACTTGAGATACGAAAGAATGCAGAAAAATGGAGGGGGAGAAAGAGAAGCAACCTACATTAACCTTGTAGATTGTTATAGTCACAATAGGTTAAGCTTTGTCAGTGTGCCATGTGTTACACCCAGTTTACCCTAGGGCAACAACGTTAATATATGTTTGATGAAACGTGATTATGTGCATGAGTGCAAGTATGCATATGTACTTGTATATGTACAGAATGTGTATATGTGTTTGTACAATGAATGTATATGTACAGAATGTGTATATGTGTTTGTACAGTGAATGTATATGTACAGTATGTGTATGTGTATGTTTGTATATTGAATGTGCGTGTGGATGTACGAACATTAGGTAGGTAAATATGTACTGTATTTGTGTATGTATGTGGGAGCGTAGGTACCTATGTACGTATGTGAGCATATGTGAATTTGCATGTACAATACATTCGACTCCCAGAGTGCGTGGGAGCCAGAGCACGGCCCCATCACCCCCGAGAGCCCAACCCACAAACAGGAGGCGTGGTGCCCAGGGAACCAGGGACCACCGCCCCCACGCAGCCAAGCCGGCCAGCGACAGGAACCCCAGAGCCCGACCCACCGTACCGCCCACAAGGGCCAGCAGCAGGCTGCAGACAGACGCACCCGGCAGAGGACAGGGCACGAGAAAAGCAGGGGACAGCCAGACCCCAAGCCAGCGAGAGACCACACCCCACACGGGCAGAAAGGCGAGACGCCCCGCCCGAGGGACCCAGAGACTCCCCGCAACCGGACGGGAAGACCGCCCCCGCCCCACCGGCAACCGGGCCCCCACGAGCCCACCCCCGGAGAGCGCAGCGAGGCCAGCCCCCGGCCACCCCACCCAAATCGGCCGCCGCAGGACCACCCAGGCACAGGGCCACGGGAACCACCCACCCCACCCGCAGGGACCCCAACGATGGAGATGGAACAACCAGCAACCGCCCCGCCGAGCCCCCCCCCTGAGGAAGGGGAAAAATTAAAAAATAATATTAATAAAATATATTAAAAAATAAATAAATAAATTAATTAATTAATTAAAAAAAAAAAAGAATTAAAAGAAGATCACAGACATGCTGACAAACAAGGTCACTACCCCAGCAACTGGCCGACTCGCAGCACCTCGGAATACCTTGCAGCACCAAGCTACCACAATAGACGCAGGGACTAGGCCCAACAGGCCCCGACCAAGACGGGCACCCGGAAGGGATGGACAGCGGGACCCAGGAGCTCCAGACACGCAGTTCGGATGCAGTAGCCTGAGGCGTCGACCCCCGTCTGACAGGCAGGCCCAGAGCGTACCCCCAGAAATATACATACATACATACATACATATATACATACACATACACACATACATGTATACATACCCACACATACACATATATACATATACATACACATATGTACACATACACATATATATACATACATACATACACACACACACATATACATACATATACACAGTTCGTCAGCCCCGACAGCCATCACGTGCGCGCGCTGCCACCAGTCACAACATCAGCCACACCCCTGCACCAGACCCAGCACACCACAAACAAACGGCAGCAGAAACAGCAGCCGCAATAACCCCAGACAGCCAGCACCAGCCAATCAAATCAAAGCGATCAAAAAAAAAACTGCGACCAGCAACCACACACCACCAGGACCACGGAGACCAGCCGGCGCCAGCCCGCCAGTCAGCCCGAACGCCAACACGCAAACAAGAGACACCAACACCCCCCCCAACCAAAAGGCCCCCACCCCAACCCAAACCCGCACAAACACACCACCGCCCAAACAACCGAGACACAGCATCCAGACCAGACACGGGGGCTGCGCCGCCACCACATCAAGTCACCAACAGAGACCCCACAGCGCAAGGTCGGGCCACACGGGCACGGACCCCACCCAACAGGAAGTGAGACCCGCGCGACGCCACACACAAATAAATAATAAGATTTAAAAAAATAATAATAATAAAATAAAATAAAATAAAAATAAGTAAATAATAAAAATAAAAATAATAAATACATTAAAAATAAAAAATATATATAACAATAATAAATGAATAAAAGCCTGGCAGGCCACCAGACTGCAGTCCCCGCTGGCCGACGAGGCAATGAGGGGTGCGCCGAACCCCAAACCCCCCATGCATGTGTACAAGGCCCCCAGAGTGTCTACTGTGTAGTTAAAATTAAGAGGTCAGCCGTTACAGCCGACCTCCAGTCCCTATTGATGTGTGTACTGTAGCGTGAGTGAGATATGTATGCTTGTGGGAACTAATAATGCGATTAAAATTGGGGGACATCAAGGTCATGGTGGGTCCCAACCAAGCCAAGCCCCCCAAATCCTAAGTGTCTAATATGCAGCTAAAATTGAGGGATGGACGAGCAGGGGACAAGACAGGAGGACTGGAGCCCCATTGGAGGCATCCTCAACCCCCCGCCATGCCTCCCCGCAGGACAATCCCCAAAGTCCTATATATGTGTGACTGTGTGCGCTATAAGTAGGAGGAGTAGAGGGCCCGGACATCCCCCCAGTCCACGCGGCCGACAACCAGGAACTACGGCCAGGAGGCCGCCACCCCCCGCCACAGGCCGTGACCCACACCAGACCACTTTAACGTGACGCCACGCGAGCCCTCCCCCCGCCAAACAAAGCCAGCCCCCGCCCGCCCCAACCCAACCCTGCAGAGCCCATACCGGCAACCAAACGCAGAAAAACCGCACAGCCCCCACGCCCAATGCAAACACCGCATCCCGGCCATCCACACAGCAACGTGCCCATACGAGTCCCGGCCAGGGGAAGGAGCCCCCCAACGGGGGAAGAAGCCAATGCATCCCGGCCGCCCGCCAGGCCCCAAACCAGCCGGCAAGCCAACGCCAGCCAGCCCCACAACCCCACAAGCGCACAGACACCAGCCACAGTCCCCCAACCACTCCAACCCAACACAGCGATGCCAACCGCTGGTATCACCGCAGCAACCATCATCACCACCACCGCCCGTCCGCAGCGTAAACACCCGCGGCCGCCGAAACCAAAACAAAAAAACGACCGACCCCGTAAACCACAACAACGCACACCCCCGGCTACCACCGAGGCCACCAACCCACCTACCCCAACTCATCCACAGCCAGGCCAATTGAGCCACCGGACATCCACACCCATGCACACACCTACACATTCATATACACATACATACACACATACATATATGCATATACATATACATACACATATACACACGCATGCATATACATATAAACATACACATCCACACATATATACACATTAATACACCCACACACATATACATAAGCCCACATATACACAAACACATACATACACAACACACACACAAAAATAAATAAATAAATAAAAAATAAAAAATAAAAAAGAAAAAAAATAGAAAGAAAAGAAAAAAAGAAAAGAAAAATAAAAGAAAAGAAAAATAAACCCTTTAAATAAAATAAAATAAATAAAAATAAACAAGAGGCCTGGTCGCCAACAGTGCCCAATGCCACCAAACCCCGCAGCCCTTCCCGCACGTCCAGGCCCCCCCCGCCCACCACCCACCAGGCATCCCATCCGGCCCAGCCCTGCGCCCACAGCCGGCATGCCACGGCACCTCAGCAGACCCGGCGCCGCGATCAGCAATGCACACCGGGGCAGCGACACATACATATGTACCTACATACATGCACACAGATTCCACCATACATATATACAAACGTACACACACCCACATACACGCGTACCCATATATAATTTAACAGAATAAGTTAAGTATATTAAATAGATAAAAAAAAAAAAAAAAAAAAAAAAAATATATATATATATATATATATATATATATATATATATATATATATATATATATATATCCATATACATACATACATACATACATACACATACATACATACATACATACATATACACATATACACATACACATACATACATATATACATATATATACATATAAAATAAATTAAAATAAATAAATAAAATTAATAAAAAAATAAGGGCAGAGTAAAACACAGGAGGGGGACTCCCGCAGGGCAGTCGAGCAGCACCGCCGGGGCCCCAACAAGGGAGGCAAGCAGTTCCCCCAACCCGGCACCAGGCAGGCCCGCACAGCCGCAGCGCAGGGTGACCCCGGGCAGACCCCGCCCCGCGCCCCAGGGGAAGGAGGAAGCCCACGGACACCCAGAGCCAGAGGGGCATGAGCCGACCCCCGCCCGACAGCGGCAAGACCCCAGCCCCACGGGCGCAACCCCCCGCCCAACCACCCACGGGAGGGACAGCCCCCCCAACCAACCCAAGGCGGCCGCCCACAGCCCCACCCGCACCCCAACACCCGCCCAGGCACCTCCACCCACCCCCAGCCACCAGACCACCCACGGATCGGCCCGCCAGGCCGGAACCAGGAAACACACCCCAGGCCCACCCGACCCCGCGGCACACGGCCCCCCCGGCACCCAGGACCCCCCACCCACGGAGCAAGACCCCCGGGACAGAGCCCCAGCCCCGGCCCCCAAGGGAGTCAGGTCAGAAAATTAATTAGCGGTGCCCAAAGAGATCGGAATTCTGTCAGTTGTTGGTTTGATTCAGCAGACATTCTTTCCATAACTACATAATCTAATAAAATGTTTTTGTAAAGGTTTATACATAAATTATTTTTTGATTTCCAATTTATGAGAATAGTTTTCTTGGCGATGCCTAACACATTTATAAGGAGGTATGTTTTGTTTATATCAAGATCAGTTGCGGAGAGATCACCCAACAGGCAGAGTGCGGGGGAGATGGGAATAGGAATCTCTAACGCTAATGATAGGTTCTCGCACACTCCAAGCCAAAAGTTACTCACGGGAGCACAGGACCACATTGAATGCAAGTAATTATCTATCTTATTATCTGAGCAGTGTACACAGATGTTAGAGTCAGCTAAACCCATTTTATACATTCTTAGACCGGTGTAATGTATTCTGTAAAGTATTTTGAGCTGAATCAGTCGTACATTTGGATTCTTAATCAAACGAGTAGTATTGAGGCATATTTGTTTCCAGAATTCTGGGTCACAGCTTGTTGATACGTCTGAGTGCCATTTAGAAGTTGGAATACTTATTGTGTTATCTATTTTTGATAAGAGAGCATATAATTTGGATAAAGCTTTGGGGGCAGATGTTTTGAAGAATTTAACGGTCGTAGGATTACTTTCCCATGTTGTTTTGTTGAATCTTGCGCTGATTACAGATTTGATTTGTATATATTCTAGAAATTTATTAGGATTGATTGCATATTGTGTTATTAAACTTTTAAAAGAGATAAAACTGTTTGCGTTGATGATATCCCCAAGGCATCCGACTCCCTTATCATACCATGTTGGAAAGTTCAATGGCTTCTTGTTTAAAAGAAAATCAGGATTATTCCAAATAGGCGTAAATTGGCATGGAGTGAGCGGGGACCCAGTTATTTTCAAAAACTCCCACCAAGCTGTTAAGGTAGTGCGTATATTAATACTTTTAAAGCAGTTGTGTTTTTGGAGAATTTGGCTAATAAAGGGCAAGTTAGAAATTGGGATCTCCTGGCTAAGTGATTGTTCAATCTCTAACCATAAACTATCTAATAAAGTGGGATTGATCCATTTTAATATATATTGTAGTTTATTTGCAAGGAAATAATAGGAAAAGTTTGGGAGTTCTAGACCCCCATGTTCTTTGGGTTTTTGTAAAGTTTTAAGGCTGATTCGTGCTGGTTTACTCTTCCAAAGAAACTGATTGATGTGTGAGTCTAGTGACTTAAACCAGATTTGAGAAGGTTTGGTTGGAATCATTGAAAATAGATAATTAACCCTAGGCAAGACCATCATTTTCACGGTAGAAACCCTTCCCATAAGTGAGATTGGCAGTGTTTTCCAACGCGCCAGATCATCCTCAATCGATTTTAAGATTGGGGAGTAATTCAAGCGATTCAGATCTGACAATGTGGAGGAAATATTGATTCCCAGGTATTTAATGTTCCCTTTATGCAGTGGAATCGATGAGGTGCTCTGAAAGTCAAAATTAATTGGTAACACAGTAGATTTGGACCAGTTGATGGAGTAATCTGAAATAGAACTGAATTTATTGATAAGTGAGATTGTATCTTGAAGAGAAGAATGTGGATTTTGTAAGAAAAGTAATACATCATCAGCATAAAGGCTTATTTTATGATGAACGGTTGCAGTATGGATGCCTTTAATATTTGCATGCTGTCGAATAGCGGTTGCAAGAGGTTCAATAAATATAGCAAACAGTGACGGAGAAAGTGGACACCCTTGCCTTGTGCCCCTCATAAGATTAAACCTTGGAGATATTTGGCTGTTCGTTCTAACCGAAGCTGTAGGAAAACTATATAGGACCTTAATCCATTCTATAAATGAGTCTCCAAATCCAAATTTCTGTAGAGTAGCTAGAAGAAAATTCCAGTTCACTCTATCAAATGCTTTTTCAGCATCTAATGAAACAACAGCTGTTTTTAGATTATGAATAACAGAATAGTCTATCACATTGAGTAGACGGCGAACATTGTTGGACGATTGTCTCTCTTTGATGAAACCTGTTTGATCAGGATGTACTATATATGGAGTGACTTTTTCTAATCTTTGAGCTAATACTTTGCAGATAATTTTAAGATCAGCATTAATCAGGGAGATTGGCCGGTAACTGGATGGAAGTGTTGGGTCTTTATCAGGTTTTAGCAAGAGACTGATCGTGGCAGAGTTCATATTTGGAGGAAGGAATGAGTTTTCTTTAATCTCTAAAGCCATTTTCGTAAATATCGGAGCTAGCATTGCTTCATTTTTACAGGTGTTATAGGTAGATAGTAGTGATGGGTCCGGCAACACCGATGCATCGGCGCATGCGTCGAGCTCATAGAGCGAAACCCTGTGTCGGTGCGCGTACGGCTTTTAGAAAGTCACGTGACCGATCATGAGCTGTTTTGGTCACGTGACCGATACGCGAACTCTGTGCCCTGTGAGCGGCTCTTTTCTACAGCCGGAGAAATAATAACTAAGAAGAGAAAGCGTCTAAAATTGAATACGTTGGAAAAACAGGTTGGTTTTTTTTAATAAAAATGTGTAAAAAAAACCCAATAATAATTTCCAGGTCCACAAGCATCCTCATTCACAACACGTTCTCTTAGATTTCCATGTTATGATACATGTTCACATTATTTATTGACTGTATCTAAAAAAGACAAAAAATATATTTTTATTTAAATGAAGTTATGAAATAATCCTAAATGAAATACAATGACTTGGTTTATATTATTGTATATACTAGGTCAGTGGTTCTCAACCTTTTTTCAGCAATGTACCCCCTGTGAATTTTTTTTTAATTCAAGTACCCCCTAATCAGAGCAAAGCATTTTTGGTTGAAAAAAAAAAAGATGAAGTAAAATACAGCACTATGTCATCAGTTTCTGATTTATTAAATTGTATAACAGTGCAAAATATTGCTCATTTGTAGTGGTCTTTCTTGAACTATTTGGAAAAAATATATAAAAATAGCTAAAAACTTGTTGAAAAATAAACAAGTGATTCAATTATAAATAAAGATTTCTACACCTAGAAGTAATAATCAACTTAAAGTGCCCTCTTTGGGGATTGTATTAGAGCTCCATCTGGATTCATGAACTTAATTCTAAACATTTCTTCACAAAAAAAAAAATCTTTAACATCAATATTTATGGAACATGTCCACAAAAAATCTAGCTGTCAACACTGAATATTGCATTGTTGCATTTCTTTTCACAGTTCTTTTTGACAGACATTTTAGTGACGAACCTGAGCTTGTGCTTCACGGAGTTTATGAACTTACATTCATATTTTGTTGAAGTATTATTCAATAAATATATTTATAAAGGATTTTTGAATTGTTGCTATTTTTAGAATATTTTTTTAAAATCTCACGTACTCCTTGGCATACCTTCAAGTACCCCCAGGGGTACGCGTACCCCCATTTGAGAACCACTGTACTAGGTCATAAAATCAGTGTCAGTTGAGTCGGTCCATAGGTTGCCTGTAGGGATTTTTAATGTCCAGCAGATGTCAGTATTTAGTGACACAGTATCGACACAGTATCAATACAGTTTTGCAATGTGTCGAAACGCTTCATGAGGCCTCATCAACCCATCACTAGTAGATAGGTTATAGCTGCATCGCTCGCGGCTCGTCATATATTTAACGTTAATCCGCGATTTCACCGAGCGTTTCACTGACGGTGAGCAGCCTGACGCTGCTTCATTAACACCGCCGCTCTTTGACTCGGGGGCCGGGCAGACGCACGTAGTAACAGTCACGTGTTTTCATACCGACGAGCTAACGTGTACAGGTTATAACCCTGTTGTCAATAAACACACATGGACTGAAGCTAAATTGTCCACTGCAGCATGTGAATGCAATGAAAAGAATAAAATCTGAGCCAACCAGCTGTTAAAATGTTGTCCAGGTTAATGTTTTGGCCATTAAAGGCCCTTCATTTCAAGATTTCAACTGTGATCGGGCTTTAAACAGGTGGCTGACCTGTTCAGATGGGTGTAACTGCTACTGGTCAAATAATGTGAAATAGCATTTAATTTTACATGTATGCAATGCCATTTAAATGTAATTATAGATAATAATAATAATAATAAATACTGTGTAGTGTTGTAAATAGTCAACGGGAAGGATTTTAGTAAGATATAAGCCATGAGCACTACACAGCCAGAAAAAAACCTAAGCAGGACAAGTAAAAATATTGGGGCAAGTAGATTTGAGAAGTCAGGCAAGTAGAATAAAACTTTAACGTTGAACCCTGCATGTGTTGAGCTGCTGCCGCTTAAGGTTAGACGGCACTGTACATAGAGCGCTTCTGCTCGTTAGTAATAAATTCTAATGTTGGATGTTCACTCCTTCACACAGATGAGTATAGAAAAATATTTTCAACGGCCGAAAAGGGCTCGACTTGGAGAGGAGGTAGGCCTACAGTCCGGACCACAGGTGCGACCAGTTCAGCAGCAGCAGGAGGAGGAGGAGGAGGAGGAGGTTGACTGACTGTGGCAGGACACCTCTGCCTCTGTTTCACTTCATGTTGCTGGTAAATAATATGGTTGTAGTAGTAGGCTAAAGTTAAATTATTTAGTATTCACTAATTAAAGGGGCAGAGCTTTAAGAGACATTTTAGCTTTTATATTTTATAAGATATATTTTTTGTAAGAACCACAATTAATAAATATATTTCAGTGAATCACTAATTGTTCAAATCTGTATATAAATATGGACATAAAATGTTGTAATTATATTCCAACTCCGCGTTCTTCTTGGTCATCGCCGCCACCCCCCGCCCCCCGACCACACCACCACAAATAGATGCCTGTCCTGTGGGAAACACTGATGTATTATATATGTATATATATATGATACATTTAACATTGATAATCTATAATATATATATATATATATATATATATATATATATATATATATATTAGGGGTGTGGAAAAATAATCAATTCGAATCGCGATTCTCACGTTGTGCGATTCTGAATCGATTCTCTTTTTTTTTTTAAATCGTTTTTTTTAATTTATTTATTTATTTCATTTTTTATTTTTTTTATTTGACTTTTGATTTTTTTTTAATTAATCAATCCAACAAAACAATACACAGCAATACCATAACAATGCAATCCAATTCCAAAACCAAACCCGACCCAGCAACACTCAGAACTGCAATAAACAGAGCAAGGAGACTAAGGCTGCAGCTAACGATTATTTTTCTATCGATTAATCTATAGATTATTTTTTTCGATTAATCGGTTAATCTATAGATGATTTTTTCAATTAATCTATAGATTATTTTTCCTTTTACCGATTATTTTTTTTATTTAAAATGAAGATGAAAAAATAAATGTAGGCCAGTTTTTTCAAAAGGCATGGCTTTTATTTACAAAAAAAAAGTATGGCCACTCAGTCAACATTGACAACAACATGACAAAATATTCTGTAACAATGTAAACATTTAAAACTTTTAACATTTAACAAAATTAAAAGTAGCTTATTTGCTTTTTTATGTGCAAATATAAAAGTAAACATCCAGTGCAAATCTTAATATTCTGCAAAAGTATAAGCATTTCAAAAGTAAAAGTATTACTTATTTTGCTTTAAAATGTGCAAAAATAAAGATAAACATCCAATTCAAAAAAGTGCAAAACGGAAATATTCTGTAACAACAGTGTAAACATTTCAACAAAAGTAAAAGTATTGCTTATTTGCTAAAATGTGCAAAAATAAAGATAAACATCCAATACAAAAAAGTGCAAAACGAAATATTCTGTAACAACTGTAAACATTTCAACAAAAGTAAAACTTTTGCTTATTTTGCTTAATAACACAACAATGATAGTATGATTAAAGTGAATGTTAATTGTTCGTTTGTACATAGTATACGTAACTGTTAATGTTGTAAAAGGTATTTGCACAACTAATTAACGTTAGCGTTAAAGAGGAGCGCGTCTTTGTAAACACTGAACAGGCACGCCAAACGCTCTTCTCAGAGCGAAACGGTGCTTTAGTTTATGAATTTACAACGCAGATACAAATGACACATTCATGTTTTTGTGTAATGATGACAACGTATACTCTAGCGGACGATTGACTAGTTGATGGTGATGGCAAGAACGCTGCCGTTGTGCTGCTATGATAGGCCATTTCCGCTCGACACAGTGTGCATACAACAACATTATTAGCAGAGGTGGGTAGAGTAGCCAGAAATTGTACTCAAGTAAGAGTACTGTTACTTTAGAGATTTATTACTCAAGTAAAAGTAAGGAGTAGTCACCCAAATATTTACTTGAGTAAAAGTAAAAAGTATGTTGTGAAAAAACTACTCAAGTACTGAGTAATATACACACACATATCATGTATATATTTATATTTATATATATATATATATATATATATATATATATATACACACACACACACACACACACACACACACACACACACACACACACACACACACACACACACACACACACACACACACACACATATATATATATATATACATTGATATATACAGTATATAATTTATATTTATTTATTTTGCCGTTTTTGTTTACATGTTAAAGGTGTTTTAATAATTATACATGCATGTTTAACATATAGATTCCTTTCTTTCATGAAGACAAGAATATAAGTTGGTGTATTACCTGATTCTGATGACTTGCATTGATTGTAATCAGGAAGTAGTGCTGGTAACGTCCACGTTTTCAAATGGAGGAGAAAAAAAGTTCCTCCTTTCTGTCTAATACCACATGAAAGTGGTTGTTATTTGGCATCTTATTTGTCCACCTTCCATATTCGTTTTTATACCCTTTACAAGAAATACATTGGCGGCAAACTCCGTAGCTTGCTAGCTTGTTTGCGCTGGCTTTTGGAGACTCTTATTTTGAAAGCGCAGGCGCGATGGAGCGGGACTTTTTTTGTGAAGACAGGAACTGTGCAGTCAGTCTTTAGGCTTTTGACGGGGTGTACGGTTGAAATAAAAAAGGGTCTTTTTTCCTTCACACTTTTGATTGATTGATTGATTGATTGGAACTTTTATTAGTAGATTGTACAGTACAGTGCATATTCCGTACAATTGACCACTAAATGGTAACACCCGAATAACTTGTTTCAACTTGTTTAAGTCAGGTCATGTGACCCCTGGCTCTGTTTGATTGGTCCAACGGCACCAGTGACTGCATCTGATTGGTGGAACGAAGTGAAACGTCACCAGTAAGGCAAGCACTTTGAAGGTCTGTCTGACAGACCAAAACAAACAAAGCGTGCATTAACAGATCGATAAAAATTAGTAGCGAGTAGCGAGCTGAATGTATATAAAAGTAGCGGAGTAAAAGTAGCGTTTCTTCTTAGGCCGTTTATTGAAATACTCCCACACTTTTGACGACTTTTGGCGTGCTTTTTTCCCCTCGCTCGCACCGCTCGCATCGTCTGCTTTGCGCTCCGCATGACGGTAGTGTGACGTAAATATGCGACGCGTCGACGAACAAAAACGTCCTCGACGTATTTACGTAACCGATGACGTCAACTACGTCGACGCGTCGTTTCAGCCCTAAAGGAGACACAAACACGACACAGAACAAACCAAAAGTAGTGAAACAAAAATTAATATTATCAACAGTATCAATATTAGTTACAATTTCAACATAGCAGTGATTAAAAATCCCTCATTGACATTATCATTAGACATTTATAAAAAAAAAAGAAAAGAACAATAGTGTCACAGTGGCTTACACTTGCATCACATCTCATAAGCTTGACAACACACGATGTCCAATATTTTCAGAAAGATAAAATATTTTTGGTTCATTTAATAGTTAAAACAAATTTACATTATTGCAATCAGTTGATAAAACATTGTCCTGTACAATTATAAAAGCTTTTTTACAAAAATCTACTTCTCTGCTTGCATGTCAGCAGACTGGGGTAGATCCTGCTGGAATCCTATGTATTGAATGAATAGAGAATCGTTTTGAATCGGGAAAATATCGTTTTTGAATCGAGAATCGTGTTGAATCGAAAACATTTTTTTGTTTTTGAATCGGATCGTGACCCCCAAGAATCGATATTGAATCGAATCATGGGACACCCAAAGATTCGCAGCCCTAATATATATATATATATATATATATATATATATATATATATATGTATGTATGTATGTATGTATGTATGTATGTATGTATGTATGTATGTATGTATGTATGTTAATATTAGGCTCGAGCACCCCCCGCGGGACAAGCGGTAGAAAATGGATGGAATATTATACATTATCAATACCGCCCGAATGCAGCTGAGATAGGCTCCAGCACCCACCGCGACTCCGAAAGGGACAAGCGGTAGAAAATAGATGGATGGATCAATAAAACATTGTTAAAATATTATTTGAAGTAGTTTTGGTGCACCAGGCTTGGGCTGATAACCAGAGGTGGGACCAAGTCATTGTTTTGCAAGTCACAAGTCTCAAGTCTTTGCCCTCAAGTCCGAGTCAAGTCCCGAGTCAAGACAGCCAAGCCCCGAGTCAAGTCCAAAGTCAAGACTGGAAAGTCTCAAGTCAAGTCCTAAGTCCTGCATTTTGAGTTTCGAGTCCTTTCAAGTCCTTTTAACCACAGACTAATATATTAACACAGATTGTGTATGCTTTTCAAATGCTGTATTTATTTATTAAAACAAGTGCATTTTAAATTGCAGGAAATAAAATTGTGCTGACATTGCACTTTATAATAGCACTATTAACCAGTCATTTTAAACATTAACTCATTCCTTTACAGAACAAACACATTGAAAAATAAAGTGCAAATGTACTTATTTGTACAAAAGTGTTAACATTGAAAAAACATGACATATACGTGAACATAACAAAAAAGTTGTACTTTTTATATGTCAGGGCCCTATGCTGCATTGCATTTGCAAAAGACCAAATTAGCCAAGAGTCTGTCAGTCATTTGTGCACGATGGGGGCGTAGTATGATGCCACCATGGCTGAAAACTCGCTCCACTGGAGCACTGGAGGCAGGCACTGCCAAGACTCTCATGGCCACTCGGAACAGTGAAGGAAGAGTCTTCATGTTCAATGCCCAGAACAAAAGGGGGAGAGAGTTTTTTTGGGTTGGTGCATTACTTGTAAGTGTATCTTGTGTTTTTTATGTTGATTTAATAAAAAAAAAGAAAAAAAAAAAGTGTTGCGGCACACTAGTCAAGCGATGTTGTCTGGTGTGCCGTGGGAAATTATGCAAATTCACCTAATTGGTCCAAAAAATATATTTTTTGCAAATCAATAATTATAATCTGCAAATAATGTGCTGTTGCTTAGTGTTTGTGCTGTGTAAAACCCGCCAGGGTAACCACGTAATAATCCATGTCAGTAGGTGGCAGCAGGTAGTTAATTGCTTTGTAAAAGTCGGAATGAGGATGGTTTATTGTGATCCCAATATGCAGACCACAGCGGGAGGCAGCGTGCAGGTAAAAAGGTATGTCATGCTTAAACCAAAAATGAACAAAAGGAAAAGGTAATGGCTATGCAAAACGAAAGTAAAACTGAACTGGCTACAAAGTAAACATAAACAGAATGCTGAACGACAGCAAAAACTTACGGCGTCCACAAAGTACATTCGTACATGACATGACAATCAACAATGTCCACACAAAGAAGGATAGCAACAACATAAATAGCCTTGCTTGCTAACACAAAGCAGGTGTGAAACTGCTATAGGAAAACACCAACAAAACAGCAAGGGCCACCAAAATGACAACGCAAGACAAGAACTAAAGCACCACACATGAAAACACCAACAATGAAAAAAATGTGCCTTGCCTCAAAAAAGGTTGAAAAACACTGTACTAAGCTACACATGATATCAGTCACATAACATAACTGGCATCACATCACATGCAATTAATTACATTACTGATCATAATGCTACTTATACACATACCAGAATGAGAAGTGCTGTTGATAGGTTTTCAATGTAGTAAGTCCCAAGGCCCCACAAATGGTGGTTAGTATAAAGTCCTTGGAACATTCAGTGGGACCCTGCAAAAAGAGTATACTTGCAACATTTACCGGCATGCCTAGAGGTCACTAACTTTCCAAAGTATTTTAAGCATTATATCATTTACTAATATGGCTTTTAGCATGTAATGGCATTACACCGTACGTAACGTGCACGCGTATTAGCTTTGTGTTGTTTGTTAATGATCTAACGTTAGCTACCATTGAATATATATTCTGTCATTATATATTCTGTCATAACAACAACATGGCTGCAAATTCTTTGTTGCTTGTCTTGGACTGTTTTTGTATGTGTGCACACGTTCCCTGTGTGTACAAGTGTAGTAGACAGCGGTGAGTAACAGCATGAACGCCAAACAAATTATTTAGACAGAAGAGCAATTTTTATTGACTATAATTGGTAATTGTAAAGAATAAAGACACTAAAATATTGTTCCGTTAAACCACTAATGGTAACATAACCAAGCCTTTTGTGTTCTTGTTATATTTTTGTTTGAAAAATGTAACTGATTTGCAAACAGCTGAGCCCCTTTGAAATTAATAATTTATTTCTCGTTCTTTTATTCTTATTTTTCTAAAAATGTTGTATGGCATTCCTTTAGTAGTGTTATGATATGATATAGTTATAATTAACGGTTGTATTAATTTACGTTCGCGAGTCTGACTATTAGCAGCAAAAGATAGCTGCAATTTTCTGCTGACAAGCGATAACAGCTTTTATCTTATTCTTTAGTGCCATTTTTGCATTCTTTCAACTGCATCTTAACTCATCAGATGCAGCATGTATGTGCAGATGCTGTCTGAGCAACAGAAACATTCAGAAAGACATTCAAAGTATTTTACATCCCCGCCAATGGACTATGTTTGCTTATTTCATTACAGCACATTCCCTTAAAGTTATAACACCATCGACATGAATGAGCACAACATCCAGCAGTGGAAACCTGGGATTATTTACTATCAAGTTTGTATCTTTAGTTGTTGAAAGAAAAACTGCTGTGACTGGCTAATTATTTTGGTAGCAGCCAAGCTAGCATGTCGGGACTCGTGAGAGCGGCGATTCTGTGTGCATGTGATCACATGTTAGCTGAGTAGATGCACAGAGGTTTGTCATGCTGTCTGTTTGGTCTGTTGACAACATTTATTTTCCCTAAATCTTACTCTATTTGATCCATTGTTATGGATTTATTTTAGGAGCAAAATGAGAATGAAAGACTAAAAATCCTTATTTGCACAAGTGCTAATTAAAAAAAATAAAAAAATCTAATAGCACAATTTATTTGTAGTAGCAAATGCGACCGAATTTGTTGCACTGTACAGCTCTGTATCTTGATAATGAATGTTGATTAGAGATGTCCGATAATATCGGCCTGCCGATATTATCGGCCGATAAATGCGTTAAAATGTAATATCGGAAATTATTGGTATCGGTTTTTTTAATTTAATTTTTTTACATTTTTAATTTTTTTAATTAAATCAACATAAAAAACACAAGATACACTTACAATTAGTGCACCAACCCAAAAAACCTTCCTCCCCCATTTACACTCATTCACACTCATTCACACAAAAGGGTTGTTTCTTTCTGTTATTAATATTCTGGTTCCTACATTATATGTCAATATATATCAATACAATCTGCAAGGGATACAATCCGTAAGCACACATGATTGTGCGTGCTGCTGGTCCACTAATAGTACTAACATTTAACAGTTAATTTTACTAATTTTCATTAATTACTAGTTTCAATGTAACTGTTTTTATATTGTTTTACTTTCTTTTTTATTCAAGAAAATGTTTTTAATTTATTTATCTTATTTTATTTATTTTTATTTTTTTAAAGTACCTTATCTTCACCATACCTGGTTGTCCAAATTAGGCATAATAATGTGTTAATTCCATGACTGTATATATCGGTTGATATCGGTATCGGTTGATATCGGTATCGGTAATTAAAGAGTTGGACAATATCGAATATCGGCAAAAAGCCATTATCGGACATCCCTATTGTTGATGACACATTCTAGTTCTCTCCAGCAAATTTGGCAGCAGTAAACAAACCACTGCGTCCTCAATGCGCTGTCTTGGCTAGCTGCTAACGTCCTTCTGCAGTGCAAAGCTATGTCTAAGGGCTTGATTTACTAAAGGTTTGCGTGCAAAAATGATAGCACACGCACAGCTGATCTACTAAACGTGTGCAAAATGGATTGCGTCTGTTATGTGATTTATCACCACAGTTTTGCGAGCACTATTTTGCGTTTTATATAGCACGCTGCAGAAGGATGTGCAATATGGCAGTTTCACACACGGCTGCAGGATGGATGCTTGAGTTGGTTCAGACAGACGTTTGACAGATGAAAATCCTCTGTCCTACCGCTGGTTCAACACATTGCACACAGGTAGAACCATGATAACATGAATGTGCAGAAAATTATCAAGTGTCTCAGAGGTAAAAGCACAGTCCATCTTCACAAAATATTTTCCTCTGATTTATTAGTAAAACATATGCACGCCATGTTCTCCCCGTGACTGCGTGGGTTCCCTCTGGGTACTCCGGCTTCCTCCCACCTCCAAAGACATGCACCTGGGGATAGGTCGATTGGCAACACTAAATTGGCCCTATCGTGTGAATGTGAGTGTGAATGTTGTCTGTCTATCTGTGTTGGCCCTGCGATGAGGTGGCGACTTGTCCAGGGTGTACCCCGCCTTCCGCCCGATTGTAGCTGAGATAGGCTCCAGTGCCCCCCGCGACCCCGAAGGGAATAAGCGGTAGAAAATGGATGGATGGATATGCACGCCAATCAACAATTTGGACTGACAGAAATAAAAAATATTAGACATATTGTCTATTCAGCAATTTCCCTTTGTTGCTGAATGACTTATGGGGCTGATTAAAATGATTTTAAGTGATACATTTTGGTGTCTGCTGGCCTTTTTTTTGTATGTTTCCTTTTGTCTATTTAGAAAATATATTAATATAATATATCTCCATAATGAAAATACATCTTTCATAGTGTATTTTCTTGCGGTCGAGTCATCTCAGTCGCCTCGCGCACAGAATTAAGTGACAGTGTGCATATGTTTCTGTTGTCTAGATTGCGATTGAAAAAAGGTGTTACAGATTATAGATGTGTGCCGCTGGTTCAACACATCACACGCAGGCAGAACCATGATAACATGGAAGTCCAGAAAATGATCAAATGTCTCTGTGTTAAAAGCACAGTCCATCTTCACAAAGGTATTTTCCTCTGGTTTATTAGTGAAACACTTGCACACAAAAGTCTTACTTAAAAAGGGTAGTCTGCACCAGTTATCAATTGTACTCGCAGTGCTATGAGATCAAACCCAACACTCCCACTCATAGTACATGCTTTTTAATTTTTTGCGCACGCCGCTTAACGCGTGATATTTGGATCTTCTTAAATCAAGCCCTAAGTCAGCAATTTTTGCCTCCATGGCTGCAATTAAACTACGTTTTTTTTAAAGTATTACTGGAGGACGAAGTGAGTGCATCAGTACACAGGTCCCACCATTGACCCAAATGTAGAATATACCGGCCCATGGGCTGATTACAAAGTTATACATCGATTAATCTACGTCTCTGCTACTGCTGGATGCTCAGTGTGGTGCTCTTTTGTCCTCTATATGTATGTATGTATATGACTTTCTCTTGCTTTGATTACGATTACAATTCAGAAGGTACTATTCGATTAAAAATGTATTATTGGTGCATCTTTAATTTATGTATTTTGATGCAATTATACATTTCTTTTCGTTTCACTAAAGAAGCGTTTATTACTTGCAACTTTAAAAAAACAGTGCATTTGTAATAAGAAGCAGTGTAATTAATTCCCACATTAAATTAACTTAATTTATTAATTAAATTAATGGAAATTTGTTTAAAACTGGAACATAAGAACCCTAAAACAATGGAGCTGGTCGGATCTCACGGTGAGGTGGCTCGCTGCAGCCAGCCAAATTTTAGAATTGTCTGCATTACTTTATTTAAATAAATGCATTTTCTTTGTGGAGTTTGCATGTTCTCCCCGTGACTGTGTGGGTTCCCTCAGGGTACTCCGGCTTCCTCCCACCTCCAAAGACATGCACCTGGGGATAGGTTGAGTGGCAACACTAAATTGGCCCTAGTGTGTGTATGTGAGTGTGAATGTTGTCTGTCTATCTGTGTTGGCCCTGCGATGAGGTGGAGACTTGTCCAGGGTGTACCCTGCCTTCCGCCCGATTGTAGCTGAGAGAGGCTCCAGCGCCCCCCGCGACCCCGAAGGAAATAAGCGGTAGAAAATGGATGGATGGATGGCATTGATTATCGATTACTGATGTTTACTAATCGATTTTATAATCGTCCATGTCCGAATTGCGATACATCTAAAAACCGATTATTTCCCCCACCTCTACTTGCAATATTCAAAGATTGCTGTCTGAGTTAGATTACCTCAAATTAGTGATTTGATAAGTATGTTTTGACAAATCTGTACAATGAGTCTGCGAAAGAGCACTTATCAGTTAGTTTGCTGTGGCTTCTCATTACAGGAATCTCTTGAAATGGGGTATTTGTTTAATTCCTTACTGACTCATTGTCTTAGTTTAATCTATTATTAAAGTAAAAACCCTCCACAAAACAATATTCAATATTTTGATACTAAATTGCAATCGCATAGTCAAGATGAGTAGTATGTGTTGAAGTACAAACTTGGTTAATATTTATGGTAGGATATTATAAATGCAGGAAATAGCTGTTGCTTAATAATAAACACTCACACTACACACACCATCGAGTTGTTGTCAGGCAAATTCACATGTTGATTTCGCATTTCAATATTAGAAATAATAAAAATACCTGCTTAAGGATTAAAAGAAGAAACAATGAAAATATAATTTATCTTTAATTTGAAAAATAAGTATTTAATGAACACATATAAACAAACAAACAACACTGACAAATTATTCATTCAGTATCTTACCTACATAGCATACAAAGGTAAACGGGGCCATTAGGAGGTAGTCCTGAATCCAATTGGAATCTGATCTTTTCAAATGTGACTGCAGTCTAAATGAAATGCAATGCGACCTGAATGGGCAAGCTATGTCACTCGAGTGTGCCGGAAAGACGTAGTCGCCAGCGGAAATTGATATTTCATCACAACATCCGGTATTGTTTTTTTATTTAAGACGACCTAATTTTCTGTGCATCACTTGTCAATACTGTGCAAATATATGTATATTTTGATTCCGAAAACATGGCGATTGTCGAAAGACCGTAATTGACACTGTGGTGCATTTGCACGCTGATTTCAGTGTCTCTTCTACTTAACAGCTATAAAAAGATTACAACCCTTCCAAATATATTACACTATATACTTCTATTTAGACATTAAATTACTTTTATTTACTTTCATATAAAGAAACACTAATTTTTAAGGTTTTGCAACTTTTATTATATTTTGTAGTAGTACCGACTAGACCTTTGTTTTCACTTTATCGAAGTGCGCGTGCAAGTGACGTTGAGGCCGCGCGTTTACACTGGAGTCTGATGAAAATCACGTTTTACTTGCAGTGTAAACAGTCAGCTGGAAAAAATCAGAATTAAAAAAAATCAGATTTGGGCCAATTTGGCCTGCAGTGTAAATCTAGTCTTATTTAAAACATGCATAAACATCAGTTTTCTTGCTTTTAAATGTTTAGATTTTTGAGGATGCTATAACATAACTACAAAACAGAACTACAGTAGGCTATCTGTGCTGTCCGGTCAGAATTACTCGCCATCACCTAGTGTGCTGTGTGCAGGCAGCAGTGTTTTGTTACAGCTGAGCATAGCAGCGGAGAAAACAGGGGCGGTATGGCGTAGTGGGTAGAGCGGCCGTGCCAGAAACCTGAGGGTTGCAGGTTCACTCCCCGCCTCTTGACATCCAAATCGTTGCCATTGTGTCCTTGGGCAGGACATCTCACGCTTGCTCACACTGGTGTTTGAATGATGAATGAATGATTGGTGATGGTCGGAGGGGCCGTAGGCGCAAACTGGCAGCCTCGCTTCTGTCAGTCTACCCCAGGGCAGCTGTGGCTACAAATATAGCTTACCACCACCAGGTGTGGATGAATGATGGGTTCCCACTTCTCTGTGAGCGCTTTGAGTATCTAATAATAGAAAAGCGCGATATAAAATCTAATCCATTATTATTATTATTATTATTATTATTAGAAAACTTAACCAAAGCCCACAGCAAAGCCAAATTACATGCATAAGATACAGTAGGTGCAAGTTCAATGATTTGTGGCTCCAGAACGATCAATTGATGCATGCTTGATGGAAACGTATTAAGTGTTAAGTACCGTGATGTGGTTCCATTGAGGAGGAAAGCATTTATAAACATTGCGGTGAAAGTGAAAGGAATGATAAAATGAAAGGAATGATAATGTAAAAGCCAAAGCTCCAGGACAATGTAAAAGTCAAAACTCCGAGACAAGTTTGTGTCAAAAGCTGCTGAAACGCCACAAATGCTTGCACAACTATACAAGGATCAACTTAACCCACCCCAAAAGAGAGACCCCAGTTGCCCAAGAAGATCAATATGAGATGTTTACTAGTGAAATCATACTATTACATACAGCAGGGTTGGCGAGCCGCATCGACTCTTTACTGCCACCGTAGTGGCTCCCTGGAGCGTTTTCAAAAATGTATGAAAATGGAAAAAGATAAGGGGAAAAATATATTTTTTGTTTCAATATGGTTTCTGGAGTAGGACAAACCTGACACAAATCTTCGTAATTGTTAGAAATCCCACTGTTTATATTAAACATGCTTCACTGATGAGAGTATTTGGCCAGCACAGTTTTGTTCGACCAATTTCGGCGGTCCTTGAACTTACCGTAGTTCGTTTACATGTACAACTTTCTCCGATGCTGCAACAGAAAGTGTTTTATGCCACTTCTTCTTTGTCTTTTTATGCTGGGCGTGAACGCACAAAGGTGAGCTTTGTTGGTTTTATAGACTTGTTGAAGTGCTATTTGTTACGGTACAGGGGGAAAAAGGAGACGGCACAGATTGCAGGGACGTAGTTTAGCTCTATTATTAATTATATACAATAACAAATGAGGTGTGTAACTAATCCAAAATGTGTGTGTGCGATTATGTGAAGTGAGTATATGTAGAGTGTTACCGGAAGTGTTGAGCGATGTACAGAAGTCCAAGGGGGCAAGGCAGACAGAAGATCAAAGACAGGCAGGAGGTTAGGGGCAAGATCGAGAAGTCAAAAGTCCGTGTCCAGGCGAGAGGGTAATACAGGGAGACCAGACACACAGCTTGAACCCGGGGAGCGAAAAGGGACTGCGGGAACACGACAAAGGACAACACACAATGAGCACAGAGGTGGGGAAACACGGAGAGAGAGAGAGAGAGAGAGTGTGTTTAGAGCTAGACGTTTCGGCTTACTATACGGAACAGGTAACTACGTTCTGGCCCGAAACGCAGGTGTGTTCTGGCTTAAGAAGCCCAGGGAGCTCATCAGCGACAGGTGTGCAGATTGCTGATTGATTGCAGCCGCCTACTGCAGCAGGAGTGGGGCGCGCAAGTGCGTGCTTGGAGGTGCGATCAGCGCAGCGCACAGATGAATGCGCATTGGAATGCGCCCGGGCCGTGACACTATTCAGGTATATAATATATTGGGTCACTGCATGACTGCAAGCTAATCGATGCTAACATGCTATTTAGGCTAGCTGTATGTACATATTGCATCATTATGCCTCGTTTGTAGGTATATTTGAGCTGGTTTAATTTCCTTTACTTAGGTCCTCTGTGTATTTAATTTATATTTGCATGTCTCATGACATATTATCTGTATGTATTCGCTGCATTTCGATAGTTTAAAATTGTAACAAATCCATTAGAAGCCTGCCGCATCCTTTAACTCGGACTGTTGGACACACACATGCATTTGGCCATTCAAAGCAAGTCATTTTCAGGAGTTCGCTCACCCTCTGAAAAGCCTCCGTTTTACATGTTTTCAAATGTTTTAAAAATGTGTTGAATAAATTTTACATTTCAACTAGGGATGTCCAATAATGGCTTTTTGCAGATATCCGATATTCCGATATTGTCCAACTCTTTAATTACCGATACCGATATCAACCAATACCGATATCAACCGATATATACAGTCGTGGAATTAACACATTATTATGCCTAATTTGGACAACCAGGTATGGTGAAGATAAGGTACTTTAAAAAAAATAATTAATAAAATAAAATAAGATAAATAAAATAAAATAAGATAAATAAATTAAAAACATTTTCTTGAATAAAAAAGAAAGTAAAACAATATAAAAACAGTTACATAGAAACTAGTAATTAATGAAAATTAGTAAAATTAACTGTTAAAGGTTAGTACTATTAGTCGACCAGCAGCACGCACAATCATGTGTGCTTAAGGAATGTATCCCTTGCAGACTGTATTGATATACAGTATGTTGATATATAATGTAGGAACCAGAATATTAATAACAGAAAGAAACAACCCTTTTGTGTTAATGAGTGTGAATGAGTGTAAATGGGGAAGGAAGGTTTTTTGGATTGGTGCACTAATTGTAAGTGTATCTTGTGTTTTTTATGTTGATTTAATAAAAAAACCCAAAAAAAAGCCGATACCGATAATAAAAAAAACGATACCAATAATTTCCGATATTACATTTTAACTCATTTATCGGCCGATAATATCGGCAGGCCGATGTTATCGGACATCTCTAATTTCAACATTTTTGTCAACGAAGATTTGCGTCAGCCTGGGACACATTGTCGTTTTGATAGTTGGCTATTGTAGCTAATATAGACACATCATGTGCTGCCTTCATTACAACACTTATATCAGGCTTTTATTTTTTGCAGCTCCAGGCAGATTTTTATTTTTGTACTTTTGGTCAAATATGGCTCTTTCAACATTTTGGGTTGCCGACTGCTGGCACACGTTAATTTCTCTGTGGTGGTAATGTACTCACAGCAGTAAAACTATATACAAAAACAGAATTCTCTTATATTATTTATTCAAAATATTTCATGTCTGCCTCTCATGCCTAATCTTTTTTCCGAGTTTATACAGCAACTGACATTGAACAAAAGGTTTGTCTGTTTAATGTTTACACTCAGTTTATGGTTGGGTGAGCAAAGCAAGGACGATTTGTAAATGTCATCCAGTCATGCTTAAATAAAAACTAGTCCTTGTTTATTAGCGATATATTTTCAAAAATGTCACCAAAAAACAGGTAAAAATGTATTCATACATACCAGATACAAAATAAGTTGAGCAAATTTGAATGTTATTAACATTATTCACATCCAAATTATGTTTGAGGCTTGTAAGCCATAATCGCCTTCTTTCTTTTTAGACATTCGCTCTGTCTGAACTTTTTTTTTCACAACTTTGTGCAGATACAGTTGTAGACTGTAGATGTGTTTATCTGTTTGCTCAATTCTGACAGCCGCAAAAACACTGCAAAAGTTAACCATTTACAAACCCCGTTTCCATAAGAGTTGGGAAATTGTGTTAGATGTAAATATAAACGGAATACAATGATTTGCAAATCCTTTTCAACCCATATTCAGTTGAATATGCTACAAAGACAACATATTTGATGTTCAAACTGATAAACTTTTTTTTTTTGCAAATAATCATTCACTTTAGAATTTGATGCCAGCAACACGTGACAAAGAAGTTGGGAAAGGTGGCAATAAATACTGATAAAGTTGAAGAATGCTCATCAAACACTTATTTGGAACATCCCACAGGTGAACAGGCAAATTGGGAACAGGTGGGTGCCATGATTGGGTATAAAGGTACCGTATTTTCCGCACTATTAGCCGCACCTAAAAACCACAAATTTACTCAAAAGCTGACAGTGCGGCTTTTAACCCGGTGCGCTTTATATATGGATTAATATTACGATTCATTTTCATAAAGTTTCGATCTCGCAACTTCGGTAAACAGCCGCCATCTTTTTTCCCGGTAGAACAGGAAGCGCTTCTTCTTCTACGCAAGCAACCGCCAAGGTAAGCACCCGCCCCCATAGAACAGGAAGCGCTTCTTCTTCTACTGTAAGCAACCACCCGCCCGCGTAGAAGAAGAAAAAGCGCGCGGATATGCCGTACGTTTCATTTCCTTTGTGTGTTTACATCTGTAAAGACCACAAAATGGCTCCTACTAAGCGTCAGGGATCCGGTTCATGAAAAGACGCAATCTCTCCATCCGCACACGGATTACTATTTCACAGCAACTGATATTCCTGTGAAACGCACTGTGGATACAACGGGAGCACGTACGGTGAATATTCGCACCACAGGGAATGAGAAGTCATCCTTCACTGTGGTTCTAGCTTGCCATGCTAATGGCCAGAAACTTCCACCCATGGTGATATTCAAAAGGAAGACCTTGCCAAAAGAGACCTTTCCAGCCGGCGTCATCATAAAAAGCTAACTCGAAGGGATGGATGAAGAAAAGATGAGCGAGTGTTTAAGGTAAGTTTAAGTTTACGCGAAGAGGCCGGGTGGCTTTTTTCACGCAGCTCTGTCCATGTTGATATACGTATGTTTGTGATTGCACATTTGCGTACATTTTGGGAGTGAACAGAGTTGTTAGAACGCTGGTTTTTAATATATTATTAAAGTTTGACTGACCTATCTGACTGTTTTTTTGACATTCCTTTAGCGCAGTTAGATGCGGCTTACAACACCGGGCGGCTTATAGGTGGACAAAGTTTTGAAATATGCCGTTCATTGAAGGCGCGGCTTTTAACCCAGGGCGCCTTATGGTGCGGAAAATACGGTAGATTACATGAAATGCTTTGTATTGATCAAACAAGGATGGGGCGAGGGTCACCACTTTGTCAACAAATGCGTGAGCAAATTGTTGAACAGTTTAAGAAAAACCTTTCTCAACCAGCTATTGCAAGGAATTCAGGGATTTCACCATCTACGGTCCGTAATATCATCAAAGGGTTCAGAGAATCTGGAGAAATCACTGCACGTAAGCAGCTAAGCCCGTGACCTTCGATCCCTTAGGCTGTACTGCATCAACAAGCGACATCAGTGTGTAAAGGATATCACCACATGGGCTCAGGAACACTTCAGAAACCCACTGTCAGTAACTACAGTTGGTCGCTACATCTGTAAGTGCAAGTTAAAACTCTCCTATGCAAGGCGAAAACCGTTTATCAACAACACCCAGAAACGCCGTCGGCTTCGCTGGGCCTGCGCTCATCTAAGATGGACTGATACAAAGTGGAAAAGTGTTCTGTGGTCTGACGAGTCCACATTTCGAATTGTTTTTGGAAACTGTGGACGTCGTGTCCTCTGGACCAAAGAGGAAAAGAACCATCCGGATTGTTGTAGGCGCAAAGTTGAAAAGCCAGCATCTGTGATGGTATGGAGGTGTATTAGTGCCCAAGACATGGGTAACTTACACATCTGTGAAGGCGCCATTAATGCTGAAAGGTACATACAGGTTTTGGAGCAACATATGTTGCCATCCAAGCAACGTTACCATGGACGCCCCTGCTTATTTCATCAAGACAATGCCAAGCCACGTGTAACATCAACGTGGCTTCATAGTGAAGTGAAGTGAAGTGAAGTGAATTTTCTCTAGTGACTCAAAGCGCTTTACATAGTGAAACCCAATATCTAAGTTACATTTAAACCAGTGTGGGTGGCACTGGGAGCAGGTGGGTAAAGTGTCTTGCCCAAGGACACAACAGCAGTGACTAGGATGGCGGAAGCGGGGATCGAACCTGCAACCCTCAAGTTGCTGGCACGGCCGCTCTACCAACCGAGCTATACCGCCCTAAGTAGTAAAAGAGTGCGGGCACTAGACTGGCCTGCCTGTAGTCCAGACCTGTCTCCCATTGAAAATGTGTGGCGCATTATGAAGCCTAAAATACCACAACGGAGACCCCTGGACTGTTGAACAACTTAAGCTGTACATCAAGCAAGAATGGGAAAGAATTCCACCTGAGAAGCTTAAAAAATGTGTCTCCTCAGTTCCCAAACGTTTACTGAGTATTGTTAAAAGAAAAGGCCATGTAACACAGTGGTGAACATGCCCTTTCCCAACTACTTTGGCACGTGTTGCAGCCATGAAATTCTAAGTTAATTATTATTTGCAAAAAAAAAATAAAGTTTATGAGTTTGAACATCAAATATCTTGTCTTTGTAGTGCATTCAATTGAATATGGGTTGAAAAGGATTTGTAAATCATTGTATTCCGTTTATATTTACATCTAACACAATTTCCCAACTCATATGGAAACAGGGTTTGTAGCTTTAGCAGAGATGTAAACAGTCGCTTTTGCTGACAATATATTGTTGTGCTTTCCTCTACCATTGCTTACGTTCTCGTTGTTGTTGTTGTTGCTACATGACAACACTTGATATTAAGCACACACCTTTTGCAAGAAAACAGTTTTGTTGCAAATCTAAAAAATGGCTGTTAAGATGTTTGCTAATATTTTTTTTCAATTAGTTTACAATAGAGAGTCTTCTGGTGTATTTAGTTAATTTAACCATTTTGCTTTACAATGTTAAAGAGCAGTGAATGAATTCATATACTTACAAGTCATTCTGGCCCTCTAATTTTCCTTTGTTTTTGTACTTTTTTTGTCCATATGGATGTGAAATGGTCTTAATATACAGTATATTCATTATGGTCTTAAAAAAGTCTTAAAAAGTAAATTTGGCTTGTTCAAACCTGAAGAAAACCCTGTATATACATAGACAGAGCTGAATATTTCAAGCGTTGAGAGTAAAACAACAATTTATTTATTGCTGACTTATGACGCTATAATATGAGGGGGTCCTTTTTTGATTCTGAGAGTAATAAGTCTGTATAGTCAGTCTTAAAGGGGAACTGCACTTTTTTTTTTTTAACAATCACAATCATTATGAGAGACATGACGATAGATTTTTTTTTAACAATCACAATCATTATGAGACACATGACGATAGATGTTGTTTTGTTTTTGTAATGTATTCTAAATATTAAATAAATGAGATCAAAAGTGGGGCAGCACGGGGTTAGTGCGTGTGCCTCACAATACAAAGGTCCTGGGTTCGATCCCCGGCTCGGGTTATTTCTGTGTGGAGTTTGCATGTTCTTCCTGTGACTGCGTGGGTTCCCTCTGGGTACTGCACCTGGGGATAGGTTGATTGGCAACACTAAATTGGCCCTAGTGTGTGAATGAGAGTGTGAATGTTGTCTGTCTATCTGTGTAGGCCCTGCAATGAGGTGGCGACTTGTCCAGGGTGTAAACTGCCTTCCGCCCGAGTGCAGCTGGGATAGGCTCCAGCACCCCCCCCCCCCCGTGACCCCGAAAGGTACAAGTGGTAGAAAATGGATGGATGGAGATCAAAAGTCTGCTTACAATGTAGGCTTGCGTGCACAGCCAAAAACATTTAATATTGACGTATTTTGATAATTTTAAGCATACGCGGCACACATTTAAAAAATGCATCACTACATCTGCTTATTTTCTTCATCATTGATTTTTGCTCACTACAGACTTCATTAGAGCCAAGAAACATAATAACACATCACTTACTGTACAAGCTCTGCTGTCATTAGGACGCCGACTGCTAGGATGTTCGTATATTCCCATTTAGATAAAGAATGTGTCATCATCCTCACGAAAAAAGGGGTGGGGGACGGGGGAACTAAGCGCTTTTAGTGTCGTTCTCGCCAGTTCCAGGTCCTAAATGGCTGTCAAAGCATCCTCAGCCATCTATGTTCCAGGTGAGATGCATGATTTATGATCTACAATAAACTTCCCAGGAGCAGGGAAGCGAGGAAAGGGCAGACCACTCGATGATGTAAACTCGGCACACGCGGTAGTGATAAATACCACCGCTATAAATAGTTTGTTTGTGTTAGCACTTAAAATAACAATATCACTAATACTTGGTTATTATTCAAGTCACGAAATATATATGAGTATTATTGGCGCTTTTTGAATGGTTATTTATCAGATTTTAAGGCCGGAATAGAGGACCTCCCATTGGCTCTGTTGTAAACAGACTTTTATTTACGTTTATTTAATATTTAAATGCATTAAAAAAATCTATCAGTCGTCATGTCTCTCATAATAATTGTGAACGATAGGCAAAATTCCCAAAAAAGTGCAGTTCCCCTTTCAGCTTGCACAATCAATCCGTGCTTGGCCCACCCAAAACACTTTAAACATGTAATATACCTTTTAAAAAGAAAAAAATATTGTTTAAAAACAATACCATAAAACACATTACAAACAACTACAGTAGTTAAATGAAGTAATGTAATGATATTGCACAACATTCATAATACTTTTTCTGTTCTGATTGGCGTCTTGGCGTCTCATTGGGTTGAGTTTTTTCTTGCCCTAATGTGGGATCTGTGGGTCCTTGTGGCTTGTATATAATATATATACAAAGGTTGATTGTTTAGGCAATAAATATTGTGGTGCATTTTTTTTGCGTCTGTTAATCCATCTTTAGTAATTACAGTCGACTTGCTGGTTATTTTAGGTTGACAAACATAGTATTACACATCAGTACACAGTGGGATTATAATGTAGCAAACTAATCACACATGTCGCTGGCTAAAATTAAACCCTGCTCATTCTACAAAATACTGTAACTGAAATACATAATCTTTTATTGTTCTGTAGTATATATTGTAGAATACCAGGTTTAATATTCCTCTTTCTCTTTTGTGTTTCCAGGAAAGCAATCGCAAAATCTGGCTTACACCATCTGCCATGTGATCCCACTACATCGTCTTTAGATCCTGAAGTGAATATTCGCAGCACTGTTGACTGGACCGTGAGTATTGTTGTAGAGCAAATGGACCAAAAATCGCAATTTGAAAGTCCCAGCAAGCTTGAGCACAGTGTGATTTCTAGTTTCTTCGAGAGAACTGATATATCGTATTTTAACATGTACAATGAAATATAAATGACAACAAAAATGTAGAATGACATAACACCATAGTTAAATCTAATGATTATATAGTGACTATTTAAATTAGTCATGTTGGTGACAGGGCTCGGCTGGAAGAATCAGGGCCAGCTGGGCTTTTTGTGGCTCTAAACAAGTTTTTGTGTGTGGCCTCATTTTAGTCTTTAATATTACTAATTTATTATTATTAAGGAGTCCCACAATAATTAAGGGCCCAGACCCTAAACCTAATGTCACCGCCCCACCTAAAAATACTCAGTATGTTTTATTAATGTTTATGTTTGTAAAAGTGATTAAGGCACGTAGAAGGCGCAACAGACACCCATTTCAGTAATAGTAATAGTTTTGGTATATGCTCTCCCCAAAGGATTTTATATGATACCTTTTTGAGTACAAATTGTGTCACAAATGGCAAATATCTCCCCAGATGACTTTTGATGCCGGCTATCTCCACCATCGTTCTTTGAATGACCATTTTGTTTTGTAACAAGCAGATGGGCATGCAACCAAATATTATAATACACTGGGAGTAAGTATACAGCTTTAAGAAGACAATAATTGTCTATAATTCTTGAGGTAGGATTATTTTACCAAAAAATATCAACAACAATCCAGAAAAAAAAATAATGGTACAGTCTAGAGTTGTACGGTGTACCGGTAGTAGTATCGTACCGTGATACTAATGAATCATATTCGGTATTATACCGCCTCTAAAAAGTACCGGTCCCCCACCCGTCGTCATGTCGTGTCATGCAGACGAGCATGTTCCAATTACCAAAGATAAAGGTGAAGCTATAACACTGAAACACCCTGAAGAAGAGGTGCTTTAAGACATGGCTAGCTAGCTAGCGGCTAGTATGTATCCCCAGTCAGCAGTGTTGTAAGTGAAGTTAAGTGAAGTGAATTACATTTATATAGCGCTTTTTCTCAAGTGACTCAAAGCGCTTTACATAGTGAAACCCAATATCTAAGTTACATTTAAAGCAGTGTGGGTGGCACTGGGAGCAGGTGGGTAAAGTGTCTTGCCCAAGGACACAACGGCAGTGACTAGGATGGCGGAAGCGGGGATCGAACCTGCAACCCTCAAGTTGCTGGCACGGCCACTCTACCAACCGAGCTATACCGCCCCAACTAACTACTTCTAAATCACTAATCCTTGTCTCTACGGCGACTAGTAAGGTACATTTATTTCAAGTATCATCCCTGTAGGACGAGAGATAGCTAAACATGCTTCACTACACACCGCAGCACCCCGGATTCATTATATAATAAATAATGATAAATGGGTTATACTTGTATAGCGCTTTTCTACCTTCAAGGTACTCAAAGCGCTTTGACAGTATTTCCACATTCACCCATTCACACACACATTCACACACTGATGGCGGGAGCTGCCATGCAAGGCGCTAACCAGCAGCCATCAGGAGCAAGGGGTGAAGTGTCTTGCCCAAGGACACAACGGATGGTAGAAGGTGGGGATTGAACCCCAGTAACCAGCAACCCTCTGATTGCTGGCACGGCCACTCTACCAACTTCGCCACGCTAATAGTTACCAAAGTCAAGTCAAGATTTCCCTACGTCCAATCATTTATTATTAAGATGATTATAAACACATGGGGGCAGCACGGTGGAAGAGGGGTTAGTGCATCTGCCTCACAATACGAAGGTCCTGAGTAGTCCTGAGTTCAATCCCGGCCTCGGGATCTTTCTGTGTGGAGTTTGCATGTTCTCCCCGTGACTGCGTGGGTTCCCTCCGGGTACTCTGGCTTCCTCCCATCTCCAAAGACATGCACCTGGGGATAGGTTGATTGGCAACACTAAATTGGCCGTATGAACAACACCAACACTGTCATAAATCTGTGCCATATAGTGAAACCACGCTAAACAACAAAGACAAACACATTTTGGGAGAATATTTGCACCGCAACACAACATAAACACTACAGAACAAATTCCCAGAATTCCCTGCAGCACCAACTCTTCCGGGACACTACAATATAAACAAACGCCATTGGTGGATGTACACCTAACATCCACTGTAATGATACCAAGTACAATAGCGTATCTAATTGATACCACTATGATTACATCGATATTTTTTAGCATCACAAAATCTTCTTTCGTTTAAAAAAAAAAATATATTATGTTTAGAAACTCAGGAAAAATGTCCGTGGACACATGAGGACTATGAATATGACCAATGTATGATAACTGCTTGGTATCGGATTGATACACAAATTTGTTGTATCATCCGAAACTAATGTAAAGTATCAAACAACAGAAGAATAAGTTATTATTACATTTTAACAGAAGTGTAGATAGAACATGTTGAATCAGAAAATAACCAGATATTAACTGTTAATGAACAAGTAGATGAATAATTCATTTTCTACTACTTGTCCTTAATAATTTTGACAAAATAATAAAATGGAAAATGACACAATATGTTACTGCATAGGTCAGCAGACTAATTAGTTGTCTAGTATGTTCACTATTTTATTTAAGGACACATTTGCAATAAGAAACATATGTTTAATGTACCCTAAGAGTTTATGTTAAATTAAAGCCAATAATGACATTTTTTGTGGTCCCCTTTATTTACAAAAGTACCGAAAAGTACCGAAATACATTCAGGTACCGGTACCAAAATATTGGTATCGGGACAATACTAGTACAGTCACACTTAGTCCGGTATTCTGGGCAGGACTAAAATAAAAAGGAGACACTTAATGGTCACTTTGAGGCAGTTTTGTTTGCGTCGGTACTTGGATTTTTGTCAGCAGACCAAACAGTCACACTGCAGGGCATGATGCCTAATTTGGATTTTCTACTCAATCAATGTTCTTCAGTAGATGTTCACGTTACAAAAATCCCCATAAAGTAGCATAGTAGAAACATTCTTCAAGGTGGTACAAGACCCATCTTTTCGGAATTCTGGGACAATTTTTTGGCATGCACTGTACTAGCAGAACAAACTGACTCTAGTCTATATCAACTAGAAAACAAAGGACCCAGATTTCCCTCTCCCTGACGCGGGTCACCGGGGCCCCCCTCTGGAGCCAGGCCCGTAGGTGGGGCACGATGGCGAGCGCCTGGTGGCCGGGCCTGTCCCCATGGGGCCCGGCCGGGCACAGCCCGAAGAGGCATTGTGGGTCCCCCCTCCAATGGGCTCACCACCCATAGCAGGGGTCATAGAGGTCGGGTGCAATGTGAGCTGGGCGGCAGCCGTAGGCAGGGCACTTGGCAGTCTGATCCTCGGCTACAGAAGCTAGCTCTTGGGACGTGGAACGTCACCTCGCTGGGGGGAAGGAGCCTGAGCTAGTGCGCGAGGTGGAGAAGTTCCGGCTAGATATAGTCGGACTCACTTCGACGCACAACAAGGGCTCTGGAACCAGTTCTCTTGAGAGGGGCTGGACTCTCTTCCACTCTGGCGTTGCCGGCAGTGAGAGGCGACGGGCTGGGGTGGCAATTCTTGTTGCCCCCCGGCTCAGAGCCTGCACGTTGGAGTTCAACCCAGTGGACGAGAGGGTAGCCTTCGGGTGGGGAAACGGCTCCTGACTGTGGTTTGCTCTTACGCGCCAAACCGCAGCTCAGAGTACCCACCCTTTTTGGATTCACTCGAGGGAGTTCTTGAGAGTGCTCCCCCGGGTGATTCCCTCGTTCTACTGGGGTACTTCAACGCTCATGTTGGCAACGACAGTGAAACCTGGAGAGGCGTGATTGGGAAGAATGGCCGCCCGGATCTGAACCCGAGCGGTGTTTTGTTATTGGACTTTTGTGCCCGTCACAGATTGTCCATAACGAACACCATGTTCAAACATAAGGGTGTCCATATGTGCACTTGGCACCAGGACACCCTAGGCCGCAGTTCCATGATCGACTTTGTAGTTGTCATCGGATTTGCGGCCTCATGTTTTGGACACTCGGGTGAAGAGAGGGGCGGAGCTTTTTACAGATCACCACCTGGTGGTGAGTTGGCTGCGATGGTGGAGAGGAAGCCAGACAGACCTGGCAGGCCCAAACGCATTGTGAGGGTTTGCTGGGAACGTCTGGCAGAGTCTCCTGTCAAAGAGAGTTTCAATTCCCACCTCCGGAAGAACTTTGAACATGTCACGAGGGAGGTGCTGGACATTGAGTCCGAGTGGACCATGTTCCGCACCTCTATTGTCGAGGCGGCTGATTGGAGCTGTGGCTGCAAGGTAGTTGGTGCCTGTCGTGGCGGTAATCCTAGAACCTGTTGGTGGACACCGGCAGTGAGGGATGCCGTCAAGCTGAAGAAGGAGTCCTATCGGGTTATTTTAGCTCATAGGACTCCTGAGGCAGCGGACAGGTGCCGACAGGCCAAGCGGTGTGCGGCTTCAGCGGTCGCGGAGGCAAAAACTCGGACATGGGAGGAGTTCAGGGAAGCCATGGGAAAACGACTTCCGGACAGCTTCGAAGCGATTCTGGACCACCATCCGCCGCCTCAGGAAGGGGAAGCAGTACACTATCAACACCGTGTATGGTGAGGATGGTGTTCTGCTGACCTCGACTGCGGATGTTGTGGATCGGTGGAGGGAATACTTCGAAGACCTCCTCAATCCCACCAACACGTCTTCCTATGAGGAAGCAGTGCGGGCTCTCCTATTTCTGGGGATGAGGTTGCTGAGGTAGTTAAAAAGCTCCTCGGTGGCAAGGCCCCGGGGGTGGATGAGATCCACCCAGAGTTCCTTAAGGCTCTGGATGCTGTGGGGCTGTCTTGGTTGACAAGACTCTGCAGCATCGTGTGGACATCGGGGGTGGTACCTCTGGATTGGCAGACCGGGGTGGTGGTTCCTCTCAAAAAGAAGGGGAACCGGAGGGTGTGTTCTAACTACCGTGGGATCACACTCCTCAGCCTTCCCAGTAAGGTCTATTCAGGGGTACTGGAGAGGAAGCTACGCCGGATAGTCGAACCTCGGATTCAGGAGGAACAGTGTGGTTTTCGTCCTGGTCGTGGAACTGTGGACCAGCTCTATACTCTCGGCAGGGTCCTTGAGGGTACATGGGAGTTTGCCCAACCAGTCTACATGTGCTTTGTGGACTTGGAGAAGGCATTCGACCATGTCCCTCGGGAAGTCCTGTGGGGAGTGCTCAGAGAGTATGGGGTATTGGACTGTCTGATTGTGGCCGGCTGCTCCCTGTATGTTCAGTGTCAGAGCTTGGTCCGCATTGCCGGCAGTAAGTCGGACACGTTTCCAGTGAGGGTTGGACTCCGCCAAGGCTGCCCTTCGTCACTGATTCTATTCATAACTTTTATGGACAGAATTTCTAGGCGCAGTCAAGGCGTTGAGGGGATCCGGTTTGTTGGCTGCAGGATTAGGTCTCTGCTTTTTGCAGATGATGTGGTCCTGATGGCTTCATCTGGCCTGGATCTTCAGCTCTCACTGGATCGGTTCGCAGCTGAGTGTAAAGCGACTGGGATGAGAATCAGCACCTCCAAGTCCGAGTCCATGGTTCTCGCCCGGAAAAGGGTGGAGTGCCATATCCGGGTTGCGGAGTTGACCCTGCCCCAAGTGGAGGAGTTCAAGTACCTCGGAGTCTTGTTCACGAGTGAGGGAAGAGTGGATCGTGAGATCGTGAGATCGACAGGCGGCTCGGTGCGGCGTCTTCAGTAATGCGGACGCTGTATCTATCCGTTGTGGTGAAGAAGAAGCGGAGCCGGAAGGCAAAGCTCTCAATTTACCGGTTGATCTACGTTCCCATCCTCACCTATGGTCATGAGCTTTGGGTTATGCCCGAAAGGACAAGATCACGGGTACAAGCGGCAGAAATGAGTGTCCTCCGCCGGGTGGCGGGGCTCTCCCATAGAGATAGGGTGAGAAGCTCTGCCAATCCGGAGGGAGCTCAAAGTAAAGCCGCTGCTCCTCCACATCGAGAGGAGCCAGATGAGGTGGTTTGGGCATCTGGTCAGGATGCCACCCGAACGCCTCCTAAGGGAGGTGTTTAGGGCACGTCCAACCGGTAGGAGGCCACGGGGAAGACCCAGGACACTTGGGAAGACTATGTCTCCCGGCTGGCCTGCGAACGCCTCGGGATCCCTCGGGAAGAGCTGGACGAAGTGGCTGGGGAGAGGGAAGTCTGGGCTTCCCTGCTTAGGCTGCTGCCCCCGCGACCCGACCTCGGATAAGCGAACGAAGATGGATGGATGGATACATCAACTAGAGTCACTAGACCAAGACAATACAAAAATATATACAAAAACAGGTGTGCCATTGAGCACACCTGTTTTTAAGATGCGCCTACTAGAGCTGCGCGGTTTGCGGGCACAACCGCGGAGTCCGCGGATTATCCGCGGATCGGGCGGATGAAATTAAAAAAAATTAGATTTTATCTGCGGGTCGGGTCGGGTGGTTGAAATAAAAAAAAATTAGATTTTAAATAGATTCAGGCGGGTGGCAGTTAAACCAATTCGGAAATATATATACATAGTTAAATGTTGTTACCCACATACGAAAAACGAGCAGGCACCTGCTGCATATGCCACAACAGAAGAAAAAAAAAAAAAGAGATGGACACTTTTACGGAGCGGAGAAGGGACGCCTCGCCGGGGTCCGGGACCGAGGCCCCTTCCCCCGAGAGGGCCCCACCGGGAGCCGTAGCTGAGGCGATCCGCGAGAAGGGCCCGACGCACGTCCAGGGTCACCACCGCGCCCACCGCACCGACACCCCGCCTCGTCCGCCTTCGCCGCGGCCGGCGTCACGCGCAGCAGGTAAGCAGCTTACGCAGTGCGCTCACGAAAGGGGTGGGGCTCACCCTGGTTGATATAGACAGCAGACGGTGGCCATGGAAGTCGGAACCCGCTAAGGAGTGTGTAACAACCCACCTGCCGAATCAACTAGCCCTGAAAATGGATGGCGCTGGAGCGTCGGGCCGATACCCGGCTGTCGCCGGCAGCGAGACGCGCTTGGAGGTGCGCTCAGCGCGGCTCCCATATGATTGCGCACTGGTGTGCGTCTGGGTCGTGACAGCGTGGCACACGAATGTCTGTGCTGCATTGGATCAGTCTCCTTTCTTTAACAGGCAAAAGCTTTATAACCTCAGTAATGCCTTGCATCGTCTATATTAGATATATAACAACGGGCGGGTGCGGGCGGGTGCGGTTCTGATCAAATGTTACATCGGGTGGATGGCGGATGGTTGACGACTTTCTGATGCGGTTGCGGATGAAATAATTGCCTATCCGCGCATCTCTAGCGCCTACCTATTTAAAAAAATATTTTTTAAACATTTTTTATTGGATTTTTGACATATGCAGTCCAGAAATACAATTCAACACATGTCAAATGTTCTGTTTTGCTCCCCCAAACAAGTAACTCACAATATTTGTATACATTTTCTACCGCTTGTTATATAAAATAATATACAAATGATGAACTAGAAAAAAAAACACTCATCAGTCATATAAGTACAGGCACATTTTGAATCTTATTCAATCGGTGGCACAGGGGTTAGTGCATGTGCCTCACAATACGAAGGCCCTGAGTAGTCCTGAGTTCAATCCCGGGCTCGGGATCTTTCTGTGTGGCGTTTGCATTTTCTCCCCGTGACTGCGTGGGTTCCTTCCGGGTACTCCGGCTTCCTCCCACCACCAAAAACATGCACCTGGGGATAGGTTGATTGGCAACACTAAATTGGCCCTAATGTGTGAATGTGAGTGTTGTCTGTCTATCTGTGTTGGCCCTGTGATGAGGTGGCGACTTGTCACTGGTGTACCCCGCCTTCCGCCTGAATGCAGCTGAGATATGCTCTAGCACCCCCCTCATCCCAAAAGGGACAAGCGGTAGAAAATGGATGGATGGATGGATGGATGAATAAGACTGTGTCTAGGACAAATAGAATACTTTTGCACTCTACTTAAAACCTCTGTCCAAATTTCCTTAGATAAGGTCACACCTAAGTCACCTTCCTAAAGTGACTTAACTGAGTTCAGCGACTCGGGGCGTAAATGAAAATTTTTATTGTAAATATGTGTACCATATTTTCCGCACTATAAGACGCACCTAAAAACCTCAAATTTTCTCAAAAGCTGACATTGCGCCTTATAATCCCGTGCGCTTTATATATGGAGCCACAACAGGCCCGACTGTTTTGTTGACATTCCCTTTAGCGCAGCTCCATCTAATGGACGCATAACGTAACCCCAGCCTCTACTGTAGCGTCTATTCTATGTGCCTTATATATAAACAAAGTTTTAAAATAGGCCATTCATTGAAGGTGTGTCTCATAATCCGATGCGCCTTATAGTGCGGAAAATTGGAGTTAGTACAAATGCCAATAAGATATAAAAAAGGTCACATTTCCACAGTGGCCCCACCGCTACGTATGCCTATATTAGTTTCAGTTTGTTAATCTACGGTGATTGCCGGAATAAACAAACCTTTGCACGATATTCTATTCTATTTTTTGAGTTTCAACTGTCTATAGAAAGTTTCCAACTGTGAAAGTTTCTCAAATTGTTTGTGCTGTTTTAAGCAGTTCCTCCAGGATTGCGTGGACTTTTTTTTATGTCGCAAAATAAAATACCGGAATTTGCGACAGTCTTTCCAAAAAAGTGTAGGCGAACGTGGCAATGTTTGAATGCTTATTTTTTCATTAACTTTGAATCAACTTTTGGTTTTATTAAGTTGCTATCAATGTTATGACTAGTTACAGGTTACCTCACATGTTCACTGCATAAAGCACAAACATTAGAAAAGTAGACTCTAGATGGCAGTAAAAGCACATACTCAGAGCTCATTGTCATATTACTGTACTGTTTACAGTAGATAGTTATAACTAATAATCTTAATAATACATTATACTTACAGAAATAAACACCACTAAAGGATTATTTACTCTCTGCTATCTGCTATGTTGTCCACAAGTTAGAGACATTCTTTATATGTTTTTGACGCCCGAAAAGTGTTTGTCCATCACTATTATTTTTTGTATTTTTCAACACATTTATGCCCACTCGTTAGGGATGGTAATTGATAAGATTTTTCCAGTTCCAATTCCACTTTTGATTCTGCTTAACGATTCGGTTCCTTAACGGTTCTCTTATCGATTCTTATGTGGAAAACAAGTATAAAAGGTGGATTAGCCTCAATTTAGTTTAGTTTAGAAGTAACAAGACCTTAGAAAGCCTACAGTGAAGTCACATACATAGCATAGAATAACAAAAAAGGTACTTAAAAAAAATAATTTAACAAATAGATATTCTTCTACTAATAAATACATATTATTCTGTAGAATTTACCAAAATTAATCATGTGGAAATTACACAAGAATGTAACATTTTGTAACATGTGATTCTAACTTATTAATAATAATAATACATTTTATTTGATATAGCGCTTTTCAGACTACTCAATGACGCTTTACAGCAGGGGTCCCCAAACTATGGCCCGCGGGCCGGATCCGGCCCCCAGCATCCAAAATCCGGCCCACAGGAAGTCCCAAGTAAAAAAAATGTTTTAATTTTTTTTTTAAATCTTTCCTTTCTAATCAATTTTCTACCGCTTGTTACTCTTGGTGCCTCCTAGCCGCTCAGGCAAATCATATTGTCTAAAAATGAATTTTCCCATCGATAACGTGACAATGTTAAATGTTGATGAACATCAATGTTAATTGATGTTAAATGACAAAACTGATTATAAAGACAATATATATATATATATATACAGTATGTATATATATATATATATATATATATATATATATATATATATATATATATATATATATTAGGGATGCAACAACTAATCGATTAAATCGATTAAAATCGATTAAATCGATTAAAATCAATTATAAAAATAGTTGGCGATTAATTTAGTCAACTATTTGCGCAGAGGCAAATTTTTTTTAAATTTTTTTTTTTAACCTTTATTTATAAACTGCAACATTTACAAACAGCTGAAAAGCAATAATCAAAATAATAGGGGTGTAACGGTATGTGTATTTGTATCGAACCGTTTCGGTACGGGGGTTTTGTTTCGGTGCGGAAGTGTACCGAACGAGTTTCCACACGGACATATTAAGTAGCGTACTGCACGCTGTGTAAACAATACTCAAAATGCCGGACATTTGAGGCATTTAAGAAACACCTCCCGACAGCCCCGCAAAAGAGGACATGTCCGGTGAAAAGAGGACGTATGGTCAGTCTATCCTAGGCCCGTTAGCTGCTATCATGCTAGCAAAAGAGGACTAGCAGCGATCGGTTTCACCGGACGTGAAACCGGTCGCTGCTAGCATAGACTGACCATACGTCCTTTTTTCACCGGACATGTCCTCTTTTGCGGGGCTGTCGGGCGGTGTTTCTTAAATGCCTCAAATGTCCTGCATTTTGAGTTAGGGTTGCGTGTATTTTCAATATACGTTCAGGGTTAAGAAAGTTAAAAACACAACAAATTGTGCGCGCAGCAACATTCATGAGGGAGGGGGAGAGACAGAGAGAGCGAGAGAGTTATGATAAATGCGCATGCGTCGCCAGGCTCGATACATTTATTAGATTTAATTTTTTATTATCTATAGCAGGGGTGTCAAAAGTGTGCATTTATGTAACATTTTCCTTGTTTTATTTGGCAAGTTGAAAGAACATGGCGCCAGTATGCTGTTTTTTTCCCAATAAAATACTGGAAAGGATAGAAATGTAGTTTGTCTCTTTTATTCGATTATTAGTCGATTAATCGAAACAATAATCGACAGATTAATCGATTATCAAATTAATCGTTAGTTGCAGCCCTAATATATATATATATATATATATACAGCCTGGCCCCCGGCCAAATGTTTTTAACCCAATGCGGCCCCCGAGTCAAAAAGTTTGGGGACCCCTGCTTTACAGGATAAACAATTTAAATATAAAACAGTACAAAGTAATAATACAAAAAATATATTACATGCAAAGTGAGATATGTCAGCCTTTATTGGTTATAATTTTGATGATTGTGGCTTGCAGTTTATGAAAACTTTGTATTGAAAATCTCAGAAAAAGTGGGGTTTTAAAAAGTGTAAGTTAAGATCATCAAAATGATAAAGGCTTGACAAATTTCACTTTGCATGTAATGAGTTAATATCACGTTTCATATTTGAAGTTAATTACTGACATGAATGGACTTGTACACGATATTCTCATTTTTTTTTATATCACCTGTGTAACAGAGAAAATCTGATGTGAGGAAACATGCAACTTTTCTCTGACTACAATTGCACATTCACCTACCGAAAATTAGGAGTGTCTCCTGGAGCAAATAGACCATAAACTTAGTCGCCGCTCGGTGACATTCGTCTAGCAGCAGACGTGAACTAGAGCGGGAACTGCCCAACTTGGAGCCAGTCAGAATCTGTTTCTCGTCATGCCCATCTAAATGAGAAGGCATAGCGCTAACATGATAGGCGGTGTATTCAGATGACGTGCGAGCGTTACTGCTACCTGGAATGAGATCAGAGCGGTTGAAAAACGGGACTTTCATTAATAATTATTGCATGCTGTATGTTCTAATGTGGGCAGCACGGTGGAAGAGGGGTTTGTGCATCTGCCTCACAATACGATGGTCCTGAGTAGTTGTGAGTTCAATCCCGGCCTCGGGATCTTTCTGTGTGGAGTTTGCATGTCCTCCCCGTGACTGCGTGGGTTCCCTCCGGGTACTCCGGCTTCCTCCCACCTCCAAAGACATGCACCTGGGGATAGGTTGATTGGCAACACTAAATTGGCCCTAGTGTGTGAATGTGAGTGTGAATGTTGTCTGTCTATCTGTGTTGGCCCTGCGATGAGGTGGCGACTTGTCCAGGGTGTACACCGCCTTCCGCCCGATTGTAGATGAGATAGGCTCCAGCGCCCCCCGCGACCCCAAAGGGTATAAGCGGTAGAAAATGAATGGATGGATGGATGTTCTAATGTTTCAGCATATTGCTCGCATGTCCTCCTCTTAATGAAACAACAGCCTTATAACTATTACAAGTAGCGCTATTGCAATCTTTTCTCGTAAAATGTTATTGTTTGTTTCGACCAGGCATCGCCATCTTGAGATTGCACGTTGCGTTATTACGCCATCCCCACCCGAAAGCATCAATAAGAGAATCGCTTGACAAAATGGCAAGTGATTCCACGGAATTGATACACTGGGAACCGGTTCTGAACAAGAACAGGTTTTTAAATCCCATCCCTACCACTCGTTAAAAGCATTTCTTAACCATTGAATGTGATCTAAAGAGATACTTTTTGTTGGTAAATGAGACTATTTCGAGTCTCATCACTTTACAATAATCTGTTTTGTAAATGCTGCCTCTTTGCTAGGTCAGCATTGCAACTTGGAAACTGTTCTCAAGAGACAAATTCAATTGGCAAAAATTACGCTGATCGGTCAAAATATGCGGTGAAGCTGCAGGCATTGGACAAAGTTTTGAGGCCACGCATAATTCGCTGAGATTAGTTGAAATTGCGTAAATTTGCATACATGGTTTATTTGCGACGTTGCAAATTCCTGGAGGGACTGATTAAGTACTAATTCTGTATTTTTTGTCTCACCATTTTATACTGTTGCTATGTGCAGGAGTCTGCTCAGTATGGAGATCATATCTGGTTTGAGACAAATGTGTCGGGAGACTACTGTTATGCGGGAGAACAACACTGTATTGCGAGATCACTGGTTAGTATTGCATTTTAGATCTATCTATAATATATTTATTTATTTGAGCCTGTTTATTTTTAGTGGTGAATGATTACATTTTCACTCAGTAAATTTTTAAAAACAAAAATTCAGTGAATTTTCTAATCTATACAAGTTCATTAATGTCATTAGGCCTATTTTAGTGTGGCTTCAGCCCTCTTAAAAAGTTTTTAAACCCCCTTATAATTATAACCAATTTTTCTTTTGCTCAGGCAGTTTTTTTTAAAATTATCATCGCAGAGATGATCATGTAGTGGAAACTCCAAGTCATTGCTTCTCTTTTAAAGGAAAACTGCACTTTTTTGGGGAATTTTACCTATCGTTCATAATGATTATGAAAGACAGGACGACAGATGGATTTTTTTTTTATGCATTCTAACGTACATACAAGTCCGCTCTCAGCGAAACGAATGGGAGGTTCTCTATTTCGCCCATATAATTCAATAAATAACAATTCAAAAACCACCAACAATAGTCCATTTACATTTCGTGATTTGAATATTGCCAAGTATTTGTGATATTGTGATTATAAACGCTAACACAGACAAACTATTTAAAGTGGTGCCGTGATCACACGCTTGTGTGCAATTTCAACATGCTCGACTGGTGAGGTGTTTCCTTGCTTCCTTTATCCATGGAGGTTTGTTGTAGATCATAAATCATGTCTCTCACCAAGATAGAAGAAGTCTGAGGACGTATTCCAACAAGTTGGTACACTTAAACAGACAATTTAGACTCGAAAATGGCAAGAAAGACACAAATAGACACTTGGGTCCACCCCCTTTTGTTCGCAAGGATTATGAATAATTTTTCATCTAAATGGGAATATATAAACATCCTATCAGACATTTTACAGTAAGTGATGTTTTATTATGTTTGTTGGCTCTCAAAAAGTCTGCAGTGAGCAATAATCAGTGATGCTGTTAAAAAAAAAAAGCAAACGTGATGCGTTTATGAAATTAATGCACCGCCTGTGCTTAAAATTATCCACATACGTAAATATACTGTTGTTATAATTGTCCCTGTTACTACATTACATATATACGTACATCATGTATATAAAACCTTAATGGAGGTGTTTTAAAGTGTTTTAAAGGCTTCATAGGCAGAATAGAGCGGCTCCCATAGTAAGTGGACATTTAATCGCATTTATTAACATTTTAGAATGCGTAGAAAAAAAAAATCAATCCGTTTTTAAATGGTTATTTATTGAATTTTATGCGTGAAATAGAGGACTCCCCAATGGCTCCGCTGTAAGCAAACTTTTATTCACTTTATTTACAAGTTAGAATGCATTAAAAAAAAATCCATCCGTTGTCATGTCTTTCATAATGATTGTGAACGATTCCAAATTCCAAAAAAAGTGAAGTTCCCCTTTCAGCAAAGGTAAAACAGAGTGTGTTTTATTAGAAGAGGGTGTCAGTAGCCGCAAAACTGAACAATACATATGTAAAATGCTAGTAAGTGTGAACAAACAAGCTAACTAAAACCCCACAATGGGGAAGTTCAAGTTTCAAAACAGTCGAGTGAACATAATCAGCACACAAAAATAAGTATCAGAATAAAAAAGGAGCATCAGCATATACAGAACTTCAGGTTTAAACCTACCAACATTTTTGTATTTTTTGTATTCGGCACAAGTACTCCCCTTATCTCTTTATTTGCCTTTGTTCACTCGCAATGAAGAAGCTAACCAACTAAATCATCAATTACTTTCATCTTAATCTATACAATTATTTATATAAATATATACATACATGGCCACTAAAACTTGGTTTAATGTCCTTTAGCAAGTTTAACCTCTATTAGAGGCTTTCAGTGATTCAAATCAATGATTTTTTGGCATAATTCTGGCGCAATATTAAACCACTGTTCTTGTTAAAATTGGAGAGTTTATTTAAATTGTATCTTTACTGGCTCAAACCCGCTCTTTAATGCATAGTCCTAAAATGTTCTACACTGGGCTGAGGGGTGGTATTCCCATTGCAGAAACTTATTTTGTGTTAAACTTGTGTTAAATATTAAAAAAAAACATTTAAATAAATTAATAAGGACCTAACTTAAATAAGACATTGTGACATTATTAATACATGTATGTATGTAGACTTTTGACCGAAACGCTACACTTTTGGAACCCCTGTATAGTATATCATGTCTCTGTGGTCGGTTTCTTTGCTTTTTGTAGTGCATAAATGGTATAGAATTAGTTCCCATAATGCTGCCATTGAAGTACCATTCATTACAGATAATTGGAAAGACACTGATTAAACATGTGGTCATATTAATATTCTCTTCACAGCAAAAGTCAGTCAGCCGGAGAAAGTGTGCTGCCTGCAGGATAGTCGTCCACACAATCTGTATTGAACAACTGGAGAAGGTAACTTATTCAGTTCTGTTCCTCATGACGAAACCAGGGTTTCATTCTGCCCTCTATTTGCTTGTCTTGGCGTGTTTTACGTCATTGAAAAGCTCTTTTTGCCAATATTTGATATATTGTACACTATTCCAAGATGCAGTTATAATACATTGCAAGCTCCGGAAAAAAAATGAATATTAGACTCGTGGCAAACATGAACATGCATTTAAAACTCACTTTCCAAGCCTCGCAGTATTTCTGATGGACATTAAAGAGGAATTTAATATTTTGGCCATCATTCCCAATCTTTATGTGAGACAAGAACACACGTCTTTCTCTTTTCTGTGAGTTTGTAATATCAAAAAATCTGCTTGGGACCTATTTCGCCTATCATGCCCTCTAAAGAAACATCCAAAAACCTCCTTTAACGTTTTATATACACAATGTAAGTATGTATGTTATGTAGTAACGGACACATTAATGATAACATATGATATATACCACCTTTTGCTCATTTTAAACATTACTGAAACTTCTTTCATGGGCACATTGATTTCACAGAAGGCATAGACACGAACATCATACTTCATCAGCAACAGAGCATGTTCTGTGTTTCCTACCATAAAATATACCGGTAGTACCTATAATACCGGTACACGGTCCAGCTGTAGTGTGAAGTGTGTGTTTTGTCTCAATACTTAGCTGTATATTTGCCCGTTGTTCAGCATGAATCTTTGCTAGCAATATCAAGATTTAGTATGTGCTGTTGAGCCTACAAGAGACTTATTCATCTCGTTTATTAATACTATTAGTTTTTACTTACTACTTATTACTTATTAAAATTTAAATTAAGGCAAAAATAAGCAAACAACATATTAAAATCTGGAGGCACTCGAAGACTATATTGAAGAGTGCTTTGATCGTCTCATCATGGGAAAGCCCTCGAAGACGGCAACATCGAAACGGAGCCTCCCGGAAGACTCACCTGGCTATGTGTCATATCTTAGATTCCATCGACAAAAGGCTGATTTGTTTGGATGGCTGCCTCACACTTGTCGAGGTGCTCCACAAGGAGTTTCAAACCATCTGAGAGAGTTTGGACTTTGGACAACAACAGGTCGTCTCTCTGGTCCAACAGAATGCTGCCCTTCGTAAGTCTGTGAAGTCGCCAACCGGGGAAAACAAGATCATGAGGGACACTATGCTGGACCTCCAGGCGAGAAGCATGATCGACAATCTGGTCTTTGCGGGTATACCGAAAAAGACAGAGGAAGATCCAGAGGAAACAGTGAAGTTTTTCACGGAACACCAGCTCAAGCTTCCAGCGTATACCATCAGGACCATCACCTTCCACCGCGTCCACCGGCTTGGAACCAAAAAGCCGGAGAATAGGAGGTCAAGACCCAGCGTAGCAAAATTTGAGCACTACAAGCAGAAGGAGCAGATGAAGGGCCGGGGCCGAGAGCAGAAGGGACCCAACTTCAGCATTAACGACCAATTCCCCACGGCGCCATCTTTTCCCGCTTCGTAAAAGTTTATCGCCGAAGGACACCACGTCGTCATCGCGGTGGATAAACTTTTTATCAACGGTCAACTTTACCGCGACCCTGTATTAACATCTGAAGCACGGTAAATGTTGTAATTTTTTTCCCCTTATGATTCATTCCCTCTTCTCTCTCTCTCTCTCTCTCTCTCTCTCTCTCTCTCTCTCTCTCTCTCTCTCTCTCTCAAAATACGCCTGTGCATCATGATAGCGCTCACGTAAACACCAACCGCTCTCTCTCTCTCGTTTTCCTTTTTATCTCACGTATTTCACTTGTCGAATCCACCACTCTCTTCTTTTTTCTTTGGATTTATTACATTTTTTTTTTCCCTTTCTATTTCTTCACCTGTTATGTGTGCCCTTGTCGTCGTCAGCATTTATCACAATTGATTTACACACACTCTACTAATACAGTACATGCACAATGACTATACACATTTACTCACTTTGCACACATAAATATATGTATGATAGGCTCGCATTAACTACTTTTTAACAAGTAGCTCAATTTTATCTGACATCTCAAACATTCACATCCACCCTATCACCATGAACCTGTCTCACTTTCCCTCACTAACAAAACTATCACTGCACCTACAAAACACTGGAGACTTAATACATCATTACTAAAGAACCCGCACTTTCTTTTTTTGGAAAAAGAATAGACATTCTTTTTAGATTTTAATGACCAAAAAACCATGGCGTGTGTTCTCTGGGAGACCGTGAAAGAAGTTATGCGAGGAAATATTATTTCCTATTCATCATGCAAGAAAAAAAAGGAACGTTTATTAGAGCAGGAACTTGGAAATTAAATCAAACTATTAGAATTAGCTTACGCTAGCTCACAAAATGAACACATTTTGAACAAATTGAGACAACTCAAATTACACTTCAGAAATAATTGATAAGAAAACTCAATTCCTGCTGCATAGGTTACGCTTGGAGAAGTTTGAGCATGACAATAAACCAAGCAAATATTTGGCTAACCAACTAAAAATATACAAAGAAAAAAGCTCTATACCATCCATTAAGGATTCAGCTGGGAAATGTACGCACGTTCCTGAGGAATTTAACTTTTACCGAAACCTATACAGTATATACCCCAGATTGACCCATTTCTTTCAGATATTGAGACATTTCTTAATAATATAGACTTATCTAAATTAAATACAGGGCAGTTATTTAATTTAGATCTCGCTATTTCAGTAGCTGAAATTCCTGATGCTCTACAACAGGTGCCAAACAATAAAGCACCAGGGCCTGATGGGTTCTCTGTGGAATTCTACAAAACATTCTGGTCAGTACTAACTCCAATATTTACAAAAATTGCTTTATAGATTAAAGAAAACGAATTCCTTCCTCCAAATAAGAATTCTGCTATTATCAATCTCTTGCTAAAACCTAATAAAGACTCAACCCTTCCGTTCAGTTACCGGCCAATCTCCCTGATTAATATTGATCTTAAAATTATCAGCAAAGTATTAGCTCAAAGATGACAAAAAGTCACTATATATATATATATATATATATATATATATATATATATACAGTGGGGCAAAAAAGTATTTAGTCAGCCACCGATTGTGCAAGTTCTCCCACTTAAAATGATGACAGAGGTCTGTAATTTTCATCATAGGTACACTTCAACTGTGAGAGACAGAATGTGAAAAAAAAAATCCAGGAATTCACATTGTAGGAATTATAAAGAATTTATTTGTAAATTATGGTGGAAAATAAGTATTTGGTCACTTCAAACAAGGAAGATCTCTGGCTCTCACAGACCTGTAACTTCTTCTTTAAGAAGCTCTTCTGTCCTCCACTCGTTGCCTGTCGTAATGGCACCTGTTTGAACTTGTTATCTGTATAAAAGACACCTGTCCACAGCCTCAAACAGTCAGACTCCAAACTCCACTATGGCCAAGACCAAAGAGCTGTCAAAGGACACCAGGAAAATAATTGTAGACCTGCACCAGACTGTGAAGAGTGAATCTACAATAGGCAAGCAGCTTGGTGTGAAAAAATCAACTGTGGGAGCAATTATCAGAAAATGGAAGACATACAAGACCATTGATAATCTACCTCGATCTGGGGCTCCACGCAAGATCTCATCCCGTGGGGTCAAAATGATCATGAGAACGGTGAACAAAAATCCCTGTACCACACGGGTGGACCTGGTGAATGACCTGCAGAGAGCTGGGACCAAAGTAACAAAGGTTACCATCAGTAACACACTACGCCGACAGGGAATCAAATCCTGCAGTGCCAGACGTGTCCCCTGCTTAAGCCAGTGCATGTCCAGGCCCGTCGGAAGTTTGCCAGAGAGCACATGGATGATACAGCAGAGGATTGGGAGAATGTCATGTGGTCAGATGAAACCAAAATAGAACTTATTGGTATAAACTCAACTCGTCGCGTTTGGAGGAAGAAGAATACTGAGTTGCATCCCAAGAGCACCATACCTACTGTGAAGCATGGGGGTGGAAACATCCTGCTTTGGGGCTGTTTTTCTGCTAAGGGGACAGGCCGACTGATCCGTGTTAAGGAAAGAATGAATGGGGCCATGTATCGTGAGATTTTGAGCCAAAACCTCCTTCCATCAGTGAGAGCTTTGAATCTTCCAGCATGACAATGATCCCAAACACACCACCCGGGTAACGAAGGAGTGGCTCCGTAAGAAGCATTTGAAAGTCCTGGAGTGGCCTATCCAGTCTCCAGACCTCAACCCCATAGAAAATCTGTGGAGGGAGTTGAAAGTCTGTGTTGCTCGGCGACAGCCCCAAAACATCACTGCTCTCGAGGAGATCTGCATGGAGGAATGGGCCAAAATACCAGCTACTGTGTGTGCAAACCTGGTAAAGACCTATAGTAATCGTTTGACCTCTGTAATATAACCTTTGTTGGCAATAACATAGTATTGAGTTGACTTTTTGTTATTGACCAAATACTTATTTTCCACCATAATTTACAAATAAATTCTTTAAAAATCCTACAATGTGAATTCATGGATTTTTTTTCACATTCTGTCTCTCACAGTTGAAGTGTACCTATGATGAAAATTACAGACCTCTGTCATCATTTTAAGTGGGAGAACTTTCACAATTGGTGGCTGACTAAATACTTTTTTGCCCCACTGTATATATATATATATATATATATATATATATATATATATATATATATATAAGGGGTGTGGGAAAAAATCGATTTGAATTCTAATCGCGATTCTCACATTGTGCGATTCAGAATGGATTCTCATTTTAAAAAAATCAATCCAACAAAACAATACACAGCAATACCATAACAATGCAATCCAAGTCCAAAACCAAACCCGACCCAGCAATACTCAGAACTGCAATAAACACAGCAATTGAGAGGAGACACAAACACGACACAGAACAAACCAAAAGTAGTGAAACAAAAATGAATATTATCAACAACAGTATCAATATTAGTTACAATTTCAACATAGCAGTGATTAAAAATCCCTCATTGACATTATCATTAGTCATTTATAAAAAAAAAAAAAAGAACAATGGTGTCACAGTGACTTACACTTGCATCGCATCTCATAAGCTTGACAACACACTGTGTCCAATATTTTCACAAAGATAAAATAAGTCATATTTTTGCTTCATTTAATAGTTAAAACAAATGTACATTATTGCAATCAGTTGATAAAACATTGTCCTTTACAATTATAAAAGCTTTTTACAAAAATCTACTACTCTCCTTGCATGTCAGCAGACTGGGGTGGATCCTGCTGAAATCCTATGTATTGAATGAATAGAGAATCGTTTTGAATCGGGAAAATATCGTTTTTGAATCGAGAATCGTGTTGAATTGAAAAAAAAAATTGATTTTGATTTCGAATCGTGACCCCAAGAATCGATATTGAATCGAATCGTGGGACACCCAAAGATTCACAGCCCTAATATATATATATATATATATATATATATATATATATATATATATATATATATATATATATATATATATATATATATATATATAGTACATCCTGATCAAAAAGGTTTTATCAAAGGGAGACAATCGTCCAACAATGTTCGCCGTCTACTCAATCTGATAGACTATTCAGTAATTCATAACCAAAAAAACCGATGTTGTTTCACTAGATGCTGAAAAAGTGTTTGATAGAGTGAATTTGAATTTTCTTCTAGCTACCCTACAGAAATTTGGATTATGAGCATGGATGAAGGCTCTATATTGTTTTCCCACAGCTTCAGTTAGAACTAACAGCCACATTTGTCCAAGGTTTCATCTTATGAGGGACACTCGGCAAGGTTGTCTGTTATGATCCACTGCCCGGATCATATTTCTGTTTGGGTTTTCGGGTCACATGTGTTTTCTGTTAGTTTTGGACTTCTTTTGTTCCTGTTTGTGCACCTCTGAGTTGGTTTACATAGCTACTTATTACTTTCACCTGCCGCTTGTGTTCCGGACGCGCACCTTTTTGTAATCACTGACATTATTTAAGCCTGCCTTTTCCAGTCAGTCAGTCTGGCTTCTTTATTTGCGTCACGCGACTGCTACGTAAGTTTTTGCTTGTCTCCTAGCCCCTGCTAGTTGTCATAGTCTGTGCTAAGTTGTAGCCTTAGTTTCCGGTGCGCTCGGCACCTTGTCCAGTCGGTTTGTTTTCTGTTTTGTACCTGTTTTGTGTTGTTTTATAATTAAATCAAGTTGTTACCTGCAAGTCCTGTCCGGATTCGTCCTTTGCATCCTCGGAGAACAAAACCCTGCATCATCATGCGCCCCGATCGTAACAGTTGTCCACTATTTTCGTCACTGTTTAAGAGACAGTTTAAGAGACTATTCGAACTACAAGTGTTCACAAAGTACACAGAACAATAATTATGATAAACATCTTGAACTCTTTTTTTTTTTTTTTTTTTTTAGATAAAGATTATTCATGTATTTAATATTTGTTTAGTTTCTATGGTGTATTATTTATTAATTGTTTATTCACTGTTCTTTTACAGAGAACAAGGAAATGGGATAAAATTACTATGTTATGAAAAAGGGTAGGATTAAATAAGCTCAGCTTCTTTGTACTCCTTTTTGGACGTGCTGTCTTGCCTCTGTTGAGGGCGGTCACATTTTTTTCCGCTCCCTTCTTCTCCCTGCTTGCTCTCTTTGTTTTGTCTTGTCTACACTTTTTTTTAAGCCTCTTTCTTTGCGCTGTCCTCCAAATCTAAACATCAGACATGGAGATGATCAGCTGGACTCTCGACTCAATTGACAAAATCTTTTCGACGAGGAAAAGAGGTTCTGGGGAGCCTGGCTGCCCTGATGGAACCATTGCTGCGGGGTACGCGAGAGATTCCTGGGATAAATGGAGAATCATGTGCCTCTCAGTCCTTTCCATCGAGGACGTGGAAGACATCTACCTGTTTGGAATCGTGATCGCGGGGCACCTGCTGATTGGGCTGGGCATTGCTCTGGTCTATCGTCAAATTCGTAAGACGATGGCAGCCATTCAAGGGGCCCATAGGCTGTTTGTCGCAATGGAAGGTTTGGGCCGGGCTGTGGGTTCACAGACTGGGGCGATTTCTGAACTGAATCGCAAGATGGATCACATCATGGAAAAGCTGGTTGAAAGGGAAAAATTGGATATGAGGGCCAGCATGGACGAATAGAACAGACAAGCCATTGTAATGTCTGCTTGCGGAAAAACAAAAATCCTAATCTACGATTTGACTCCCTCGAATGGCCTTGACGCTGCAACAACAGGAGCAGGATGTTCTGAAAATATCCCTGAGGACACCTCAATGATGGACGCTTTTTGACCTCCCTCCCTCTTCAACGACACCTGGAGTCGAACTTTTGCTCGCATGCAGAACGGCCCCAGGCCTATGGACACTACATCAACACACCCAAGACATTGGGCATATACACCCCCCCCCACCCCACGCCTTCACCACCGCTTGATTCCCCTTCGGGGTGATGGACGGCTGGCAGCGCTTCATAGCAGCAGTCGATCTCCAGGGCCCCAACTCCCCCCCCTCTGTTGCGAGTTGTCGTGATTAAGTGTAGCATGTTTATGTGTGCATGGCATGGAGGTTTTTTTCCCCACTCCAGACTAGGCCCCCTTAGGAGCCCAGTCTAGATTGTATTTTTTTACTCATCTTCTTCCCCAGCGTTTTACCTTTTTCCTACCTTTTACGGGGCGCCTCTTGGCGACCCATCAGCGTTCCTGTTCTGTAACCCTGTACACTGTTTGTTTGTCTAATCTTGAACGGGTTTGTACTGAAAACATAGTTTCGTTGTACTTGTTGCAATAACAATAAAGACCTATCCTATCCTATCCTAACTAGAAATATGTGATGCATTACTTTGTATCGTATGCATGTTCGAAATAAACTGAAACTGAATTGAACTGAACTTAACTGTTTGCTATATTTACTGAAACCTCTTGAAACCGCAATTCGACAGCATGCCAATATTAAAGGGATCCATACTGCAACCGTTCATCATAAAATAAGCCTTTATGCTGATGATGTATTACTTTTCCTACAAAATCCAAATTTTTCTCTTCAAGACACAATTTCACACTTTGATAAATTCAGTTCTATTTCAGATTACTCCATCAACTGTTCAAATCAACTGTGTTGCCTATCAATTTGGGCTTTTAGAGCACATCATCGATTCCACTGCACAATGGAGCATTAAATACCTAGTATCAATGTTTCCTCCACACTATCAGATCTGAATGGCCCGAGTTACTCCCCAACCTTAAAATCAATTGAGGATGATCTGGCGTGTTGGAAGACACTGCCCATCTCACTTATGGGAAGGGTTTCTACCGTGAAAATTATGGTCTTGCCTAGGATTAATTATCTTTTTTCAATGATTCCCACCAAACCTTCTGAATTTTGGTTTAAATCACTAGACTCACACATCAATCAGTTTCTTTGGAAAAGTAAACCAGCACGAATAAGCATAGAAACATTACAAAAACCCAAGGGATCCCAAATTGTTTCCATTACTTCCTTGCAAATAAACTACAATACATATTAAAATGGATCAATCACAACGTATTAGATCATTTATGGTTAGATATTGAACAATCACTCAGCCAGGAGATCCCAATTTCTAACTTACCCTTTATTAGCCAAATTCTTCGAAAACACAACTGCTTTAAAAGTATTAATATACGCACTACCTTATTAGCTTGTTGGAGAGTCGGGTGAGCCTGCAGTGTTTTCCCTGGTTCTGGCCTGGCGAGCTGATCTATAGGTGGTCTAGCGGATGGGGGTGCCTGGGCGGGGTTTGGGGTGCGGGTGGGGTTGGGGGTGGCCGCCTCGGGCTGTCCCTCTCGTGGATGGTTGGGCGCGGGCCTTCGCCCGGGGGGCTAGGGTCTTGCTGCTGTCGGCCGGGTGCCAGCCCATAACCCTCTGGATTTGGCTCTCCTTGGGCTTTCTCCTTCCCCTGGGAGGTGAGGGGTAGCTTGGGCCACCCTGCGCTGCGGCCGTGCAGACCCATCCGGTGTCGGGTTGGGGGTGGCCGCTTTCCCCCCATGTTGGGTGTGTATGTTTATGTATATGTCAATCAATCAATCAATGTTTACTTATATAGCCCTAAATCATGAGTGTCTCAAAGGGCTGCACAAGCCACAACGACATCCTTGGCTCGTGCCTCGGCTGTGTGTGTGTGTGTGTGTGTGTGTGTGTGTGTGTGTGTGTGTGTGTGTGTGTGTGTGTGTGTGTGTGTGTGTGTGTGTGTGTGTGTGTGTGTGTGTGTGCATGCAGGTGGATATATGGGTATATGAGTGTTTGATGGATATATATATATATATATATATATATATATATATATATATATATATATATATATATATGTATATGTATGCGTATACATATGTGTATGTCAGGTCAGGTCGGTTGGATCTGCTACTGGTAACCTTTAATCCAGTATAACCTGTTTCAGGGTCGGGCTGCCAGCGACTCAACTGGCACTCCCATCAGTGCCCAACTGGGGCTGTTGAGGTGGGTGGCTTGACACCCTGGTGGAAGCAAAAACAAGATTCACCAAAGGGCGCTCACTCAGGCGAGCCATTGGCGGACATCTAGCAGGGTAGGAAGAGCTCAACATCCTTGGCCGGACGTCTTCCTAGGAGACAGATACTCCGAACAACAAAGCTGCACCTGTCAGGGTCGTCTTACATGTGGTAGTTTCTGCACTTTTTGGACAATAATTTGGACGGTAGGCGAAAGGGTGGAGAAGGGTCTCGTTAGAGAGTAGGTAGACCTCGTAAACTATGACTAGTAATCTACCTAGGAGAAGGACAACTCTGACGACAAACCTGGGTATGTAATACCTTTGACTTGGTGTCGACACTTCACCAGCGGGCGGATGAGCTGAACAAACCAGAATACGGCCACGACGGAGGAGGTCTATACATATACATAGACTCAACGACCATGTGTAAAGGAGTAAACCTTCCGAAAATCAGGAGTGGAGACCCGAAGGCGGATCGGTGCCTTGCAAACACTGTTTCGGCATCTCCTGCAGCCAAGCTAATGCCAAACGTCATGCTCTGCATTCCTTTGGATTTCATCAGCAAGGCCTGGAGGGTCATCCTGACGACTGGGCAATCCAGGATCTTTATATGTAATGCCCAGGCTTAAGCTCTGGAGAGGACACTTCAGCTTCACTTCAACTCAGTGCGGAAACAACACGGAATATGACAGTAACGGGTTATAAGCCCCCATCCAATTGGCGTAGGAAAGGAGCGCCACGGGTCAGTTTGGACGGTGGCAGAGATCATCGTGTCTCATCGGTCGACTACGGGCCTTATTTACATCCAACACAATTTCCCAACTCATATGGAAACGGGGTTTGTAGTTCGCTGAGCTCCACATAAGGATCTGGGCTCGAGGGCATTGCAAGTCAGTCATGCAGTGAACAAATATGCCCGATTAGCACTCCACACAAGTCAATAACATCAACAAAACTCACCTTTGTGCATTCACGCACAACGTTAAAAGTTTGGTGGACAAAATGAGACAGAAAAAGGAGAGGCATAAAACACGTCCTAGAAAGTCGGAGAAAGTTGTACATGTAAACAAACTACGGTGAGTTCATGGACCGCCACAATTAGTAGGACAAAACGACGCTCGCCAAATACTCCAATCAGTGAAGCATGTTTAATATAAACAGTGTGCTTTATAACAATTATGGAGGCTTGTGTCATGTTTGTCCTCCTACAGAAAACATATTAAAACAAAAATATATTTTTTTCCCCTCATCTTTTTCCATTTTTCATACATTTTTGAAAAGGGTTCCAGAGAGCCACTAGGACGGCGCTAAAGAGTCGCATGCGGCTCTAGAGCCGCGGGTTGCCGACCCACGGGCTAAGATATACTCTTATTTATCCCACAATGGGAAAATAATGGTTGCAGTACAGATTTTTGCTTACATTAACACAAGTGAAACATAATGAAAAACTAAAACTACCAATTAATAGCCCTGTTTTGTATGTTACTGTAGCTTGTATATTGATGGGTAAAACGTCTAAAGGAAATCACTAATTGAAAGAAATGCGCCATGGTTATGTCAGCAGCCAAAAGGAAGCAGCTGAGTGGCCCAGGAACGCATGCTGACATGCGCGTCGGTGGAAGTAAGCAAGCAGAAAGACTTCGAGCACACCTCATATGCTCCGGAAGGGCCAACTACTACACCTACTCAGTGGCCTAGTGGTTAGAGTGTCCGCCCTGAGATCGGTAGGGTGTGAGTTCAAACCCCGGCCGAGTCATACCAAAGACTATAAAAATGGGACCCATTACCTCCCTGCTTGGCACTCAGTATCAAGGGTTGGAATTGGGGGTTAAATCACCAAAATGATTCCCGGGCGCGGCCACCGCTGCTGCCCACTGCTCCCCTCACCTCCCAGGGGGTGATCAAGGGTGATGGGTCAAATGCAGAGAATAATCTCGCCACACCTAGTGTGTGTGTGACAATCATTGGTACTTTAACTTTAACTTTAACCTTTGCTGCTTCCTGCAAAAAATTTAAAAACGGTTGAAAAACAACACCCCTACTTAACAGTGAATAGTGTCCTATATTGAGATAAACAGCCAGCTAAACTGTCTCTTGAATTGTATTGGATCCGAATTTAATGCAATAAGATTGAAACTACCAAAAATATAATGCCATTGACCCAATCAAAGTAATGTTGACTGCAGCAGATCAATGCACAACATGACATTGTAACCCAATTTGGTCTCTCTCATTTCGTATTTCAAATTAGCGAGCTTAAAATGCTTTAAACTCCACAATAATCAGACATATAGGCTCTGCCACACATGGCCAAAGACAAAACACTCATAGGGTCAGAAATGTGAAAATTACTTTGATGGAGAATAGATACAATTGCTGTATACCCAACTATTGTATACTGTAAATGATAGATTAGGTTCCTACTTATTGGCTGAAAATTAACCTATGAGGAAACTATGAGCCCTAGAGGCTTACAATAACAAAACATAGCAGTCATTCCAATACAGGTGTTAAAGAAGCTCTATACTGTTGAGGCATGCACAGGGCATCTGAGGCTGCAAGGTGGTGCAACCACATGCTGAATATCCCACAAGCTGCACGACGAGACTGAATCCAAGTCAACAAATGAACTTGCTTTTAATTTACAGACTCAATACAGTCAGGGGGACACTCTACAATTTGAGAGCCTAGGATAGAGTTACAATCGATTACAACATTTACAGCACTTAATGCTGAGACATTAAACATATTTAAATTATTGATCAAATATATTTTTTTCCTCCACTGTTGAGCGGAAAATAGAAAAACCATAATACGTTTTAGTAAACATGCAAATGACCGAAACTCCATACAGTTGTACCTCTACTTACAAGTAAAATTTTTTCCACGACTGAGCTCGTAACTCAAAAAAACATATCTAAAATCAGTACTGCCAATTAAAATGAATTGAAATCAATTTAATCCGTGCTTGGCCACCCACCACAATTTTAACATGCACCAAGCCTTTAAAAAGAAAAACTAACTTTTCAAATATATATATATATATATATATATATATATATATATATATATATATGTATATGTATATGTATATATATGTATATGTATATATATGTATATGTATATGTATGTATATGTATATATATATATATATATGTGTATATATATATATATATATATATATATATATATATATATATATATATATATATATATATATATATATATATATATATATATATATATATATGTGTGTGTGTGTGTGTGTGTGTGTGTGTGTATATGTATATATATATATATATATATATAATTATTTATTTATATAATATTGTATTAAAAACAATTCAATAATCACACAAAATACACCGATAATATATTCTGTACATCAGAACCACCAGCTGCCTTATGTTAAATATATTGCTGTCTATTCTTTATTTTATTGTACTCTTTTTTTTTTTTTTTTTGATTATTTTATTGTCCTCCTTTTTTGTTGCTGCCACAGACATTGTCATTTAACTATGGGGATGTTTTCTGAAGACATTAGAATGTACTACAAATAACTACAGTAGTTTCATGAAGTAATAATGTACAGCATTTACCTAGCGACTGCGGTCCGTGGGGAAGTTTGTTTCATGTTGGTTTGTTGGATGTTCTTCTCCGTAATTACAGTGGTTCACCCTCACAGTGGCTGGACTTCTCTGTCATGGTGTGGATAGCTCACATGAGAAGTGCCGCTTTAAACGCTGGTCATTTATACTTGGGAGAACAGACTCCTTTTGCGTCTCCTTTGAGCTGTTTCTGGCGCAAAAGCTTCAGTATGGTACCGAGTCTGCCAACTAGTATTACTACTGCCTCGCCAAGTCAGCCACACAGCCGGCATTATGTTCTCTCTTTAATACGATGAGTGTCATCTGCTTCTTCTTCTCAGCACTGTCCTTCACTTCCTTCCTTCGCTTATTTTCTCTGTACGCATGGTTGGAAAAATATATGACGATCTGTAGCTATAAGCTATTGCTAGCGAGGAAGACCGGTTGTTTGGGGGCGGATCTTCGGGGATCATTTGAAATTTACTATACCCACAGCTCAGACCTCAAGATAATTGTTTGTTGAGGTACTCGTATGTTGAGGTACTGCTGTACTTTGGAAACCTCTGTACATTATGCATTTGGAAAAATATAGGGTTACAGTAGAACCTAGAAAGTCAAAATACAAAATATCATGCAAATTGAAGTTTAGTCAGAAGAATTTTGGGAGTTCAAATAATCAAAATCCGAAGGATTCCCTTCACAAGTTTTACTTTTTGCAGTATTTGATTTTATTTCACACCTCAATGAGTATTTGTGTGTTTGTTGAATAAGGGGAAAAGTGTAATCTGTTTGATGCAACTGGGTATGGCTGCTCAGTGCAATGTGAGCAATACATATAATAAAATATCCCATTGCATATACTTTACTTTGAAGCATAACTATTTATGACTAGCATTCAAATGTAATAGACTATTGCCAAAAAACTTCACATATACAAAGATGGAGAAATTTTACTTTAATTGATATTGTGGCAACAGTTGCCTAGAGCTTGGGTGTCAAACTCTGGCCCGCGGGCCAAATTTGGCCCGCCGTGTAATTTCACTTGGCCCTTGAGGCGATTTTAAATTAACACTAGAGTTGGCCCGCCGATTATATTCAGCGGCGGTGCCGCGGTAACACCGCATTCACCGCTAATTTTCATACTTGCCAACCCTCCCGGGAGAGTACCAGATTCCAGCGCCCGTCACATCCAACGTGTGCTGGCCCAACGTGGTAGTGGGGGGTGTATATTGTAGCGCCCCGGAAGAGTTAGTGCTGCAAAGGGTTCTGGGTATTTGTTCTGTTGTGTTTATGTTGTGTTACGGTGCGGATGTTCTCCCGAAATGTGTTTGTCATTCTTGTTTGCTGTGGATTCACAGTGTGGCGTATATTTCTAACATTGTTAAAGTTGCTTATACGGGCACCCTCAGTGTGACCTGTATCGCTGTTGAACAAGTATGCGTTGCATTACCGTTAGTGTTCATACAGAAGCCGCACATATCTTGTGATTGAGCCGGCACGTTATTAGAAAAGATGTAAAGCAGACGTGACGACAGTTCATAGCGTACGTCAAAGGCAGTGTCTTTAAGGCACGCCCCCAGACTGTGGTCCGGGTGGGCTACGAGATATAATGACTGATGAACACCTTCGTTCGATAATGAAGGTTGCCTCAGCTCAAAGCCTGAGCCCCGACATTAATGAACTAGCATCCAAGAAAAGATGGCAGGTATCTTGCTTGGGCACATCAGATTAGATCAGTGTTGCAAACTGAGCAGTTTAAAGTCCTGATTGGTTGGTTTATTCATTGTTATTTTATTTTCAAATTTATTAGCCTGTGGAAAAAGTTAATGTTGATATTTACCTCAGAAGGCTGCAAATAGAAAAAAGGCATTACATTTTTTTTAATTGTATTTGATATGCCATTGATATTTTTGAATTATTATTATTATTATTATTTGAAACTCGATTTTGCATGTCACTATAAAGTTATATAAGCCTTGCTTGTTCAATATTCAATGCAAAACTTGTTTGGGTCCCTATTAAAAGGTTAATTTGTTCAACCTTGGCCCGCGGCTTTGTTCAGTTTTAAATTTTGGCCCACTCTGTATTTGAGTTTGACACCCCTGGCCTACAGCAATTGAATTTCTTAGTGGGAAAGAAATTAACTTGGATGTCAACTGGCGCCACAGAAAATATTTGACTGTATTGTATTACCGTTAGATTACCACATAGTATGACACATTTTAGTTCTACATAACGCTAATCTTTAACCATCAAAATAAAATAAAAAATCAAATTAATAGATCTTTGATAGCATTCGTGTCATTGTGAAGTCAACATTTTTGGATATCAGTCGTTTGTGCTCGTCCTATAATTGTGACAGCTTACATGATATATTCATTGATGTGCCAATGATACTTTTTGTTACCCTTTTTACACTTTCTCTGCTCTATTCTTAGATCAATTTCAGATGCAAGCCATCCTTCAGGGAATCTAGTTTCAAAAACATTCGAGAGGTGAGTTGATAGAAATCAGGGAAAAACCCCCCGAGGAAAATTAGACTTTTAAAGTTAAGGGCTTTTTGCCTGTAGGCATGAGCTTGTTTATGATCATTTGTTTGTCCATTTGTGTTGCATGTTTCCAGCCCAACGTGGTACGTCATCACTGGGTGCATCGAAGAAGAGAAGAAGGAAAATGTAAACAATGTGGCAAGGTGAGTAATTATAGCATTATCTGTTTTTTTACATCACTGTTGGCTTAGTGGTTAGCACAGGCCACATAACCGAGAGATCTGGGTTCAAATGTGTGGAGTTTGCATGTTCTTCCAGTGCGCTTAGATGTGTTTTCGCCGAGTACTCCGGTTTTCTTCCACATTCCAAAAATATGCACGTTAGGTTGATTGAAGACTATAAAAGAATGTGAATAGTTGTTTGTCTATATGTGCCCTGCGATTGGCTGGCGACCAGTCTAGGATTTATCCCACCTCTTGCCCCAAGTCAGCTAGGATAGGCTCCAGGTTACCTGTGACCCCAGTAGGTATATAAAATGGATGGATGGACGTTTGGTTAGCTTGGTATTTCTGGTTTATTATATATTTTTTATTTTGATTAATATATATACATTTTTTTTCATATTTAGGCCTTCCAGCAGAAGTTTGCTTTCCACAGTAAAGAGATTGTTGCCATTAGCTGTTCCTGGTGCAAACAAGCGGTGAGGATATTTTCCATTTTACTGTGTTATCAAATGAATCTTACAATGACAAATTGCTTTCTTATACATGCTTGTTTTAGTATCACAACAAGGTCTCCTGTTTCATGTTGCACCAAATTGAGGAGGTTTGTCCAATAGGAGTTCATGCTGCCCTCATAGTTCCACCTTCATGGATTGTTCGAGTTCGACGTTGCCAGGTAGAGTTGATTCACATTTCAGTGATGATTCATTCTGCACTCTTTGTACTATACAAGTCGGCATCAGTACATGGCATACATTATGGACAAAAGTATGGAGAAAATCAAAGTTGATGACAAGGTCCCTGGTTCAATCCCCACCTAGTACCAACCTCGTCATGTCCGTTGTGTCCTGAGCAAGACACTTCACCCTTGCTCCTGATGGGTGCTGGTTAGCGCCTTGCATGGCAGCTCCCTCCATCAGTGTGTGAATGTGTGTGTGAATGGGTAAATGTGGAAGTAGTCCAAAGCGCTTTGAGTACCTTGAAGGTAGAAAAGCGCTATACAAGTACAACCCAAGGTCACTTTAAAGCTTCATCAAGCGTTATTATCCCAGGTGGGATGAATTGTATCCCACCGGTGTGCAGCTTGCTTTCAAAATTAGATGCATTAGAGAGATAGCGGTCAATAAATTACAAATCTTAATTTTTTAGTTTTACCGTGTTCTGCAATAGTTTTAATTTGATTTTGTATGATCTTGTTTTGGCGATCAAGTCTGTGACGTCATTTCCTGTTCATTACGTTCTCTAGTAGTATGGCTGGGTTGCTTATGACGTCAAGTCTGCTTTGCCTTGTCACGGTGTAATTCACATGATGGTCAACAGGCTTGAGTGTAAATCAAGTGAGAGATGCGTTAGTAAATGAAGAGTTTGAGCTAAAAATGCCACTTTGCTGTGCTGTTCACATTGAAAGATATGAAATACCTTTTTATAGAGTCCCGGCAAAAGTGGTTCATAAACAGAATAAAGTCAGGGAAAGTGCGTCCAGGGAAATGGCTCATAAAATATCATTTTCATCATCTTGTGAAATACAGTCGGACCATGCTCGGGTCTGCAGCGTTAACTTAGTCAAAGGTTTGTTTGAACATTTGATTTGTTTAAGAAAATTGTATTTGTTACGATGTAGTTAGTGTTTGAGAGCAGATCTTAGTGTAAAGAAAAGACAAGTGATTGCATTAGTTTGTTTGTGTTCTTTTAAGTCATGTTGTAGTTGCTCTGCCTAACTACGAAGATCTGATTGTCGACACAAACTAACGTCATGTTAAGTCCTAGTAATAAATATTGTAATTGTTGTTCAAATCCACCGTGTTTTCGTCGATTTTCATAGCCGAAACTAAAACCTTAGTTGTTGTGCAGAAAAACCATGTGCTTTATTCGACACATATTACAACCTTATAGCGTCTGTGTTGATTATTGTTAGCATGAAAAAAATATCCTTTATAGTATTAATAAACTGTATGAATACATCTCTCGTAGGCTCAACAGCATACATAATCTTGATATCGCTAAATATTGTTGGAAATCAAACATTGCCGAACAACAGTGACATCTATAGCTAAACAATGAAACAAAATATGAACATCACCCCAATAAAACACCTGCTGACATGAATTGTTTATGACAAATACTTGTACCAGGAAATTAACTCCAAAAACTAAACTTTTCCTTTTTCTCATTAACGTCACGATCAGAGAAGGGCGATACTTGTTAATGTCATCCCAGTACGTTACGTAACAATGCACAAATAGATCCAACATTATCTTTCACCGAATAATGCTTAATTTGTGCATCCCTCAGATGTAAAGACATGATGTGCCTCCAATCTTTTCTTCTTTAAATCCTTGTGTCAAGGAAGAGGATCAAGGCGGTGATGATGAATGGTTTAAATCTTTCGAAAATAATTTTTCTTAGAAAGGTATAAATCCACTACATCCCATTTTAAATATTTTCTTAATCATAGCTTGTATATATGCTTCTAAACCTTTCAAAATATGTCCAAATTTGCACTGGGAAAAGTAAATAAACAGTAGTCTAATGGGACACTAGACAACCACCTGAATGAAACCCGGAAGGGTCTCTAGGTCACGTGATTGCAACCCAGTAATTGATTCGTTGATGGTAACTGCCCAGCACTGTTTGCGTTCTTGACCGAAATTTAAGCTCATGGCTAACATATCCTCAGCCATTCATTTTAAAATGCTTATAGTATATGTCTGTTAAATGTTGCCTTAATTGCATGTACGTTTGCAGCAATGCTTGTGTATTCAGCAGTAATTCAATAGTTAAAAGTATGCGGCCAATTAAGCTTTCAACCCAGCTGGCCGGACGTCTCCAAATACTTTTTTTAAACCTTTAACATCGAAACTGAGCCGCCAATACACATTACCGTAAGTCTTGAACTACAGAGAGTATTCTAATGATTGGAATCTGCGTTTTTGAATGAGAAACTGGTTATTACGGTAATCTATGTCATCAGCTCCAAGCAGTCAGGTAAGAAGCAGAGTGGGCACGGTTTGTTTACAGCAGCCAGCCTGAGATGTGAGTGTCAGGGAAGGACACGGAAACACATTTTTACAATAAAGTTCTGTTCTGCAGAAAAATTATATTATATGGATTATTATTATATTGAGCTGTGTTTTTTGTCCTTTGCATTAATGTTTTGGCGTGTTTGTTGCATTTTGCTTTATTGTAAAAATCTCGAGACGGTCGACTTAAGAAGTAAAGAGGAGAGACGTTCATATGTTCTTAATATTCAATGTTTTATCGTTCATAGTTAATATTGTAAATCCCGCAATTTTTATTTTCATGTACATTTTTAATAAGCAAAAAGGCTATAAAATTCCATTCAGTTTTTTGAGGTGGTCTGTCATAATCTTTTTAGCATTTATATCAGTTATATTGTGAGTGTTTGTATTGTTTCGCGTTGACTCTTTTCTATGGCATTTTAAGAATTTATTTCACTAAAGCTGAACAACATTCACACATTTCAAGTGTTCCTTAATAAGGGAACCAAGCACACAGACCGCAGGATGCTTGACACCTTTTACAGCTAAAATATTGTGTAAAAAAACATTAGACACAGACAAACTCACATTGTCATGTTAAAAATCAGAAATAAAAGAATAAAATTGGTGAATATTGTAACACGACCATCAGCCATCAGCCTCTGTTATACAGAAATGTTCTGCTGTTATCATGCCATATACATGTATACCAGGGGTCACCAACGCGGTGCCCGCGGGCACTAGGTCTCCCGTAAGGACCAGATGAGTCGCCCGCTGCCCTGTTCTAAAAATAGCTCAAATAGCAGCACTTACCAGTGAGCTGCCTGTATTTTTTAAATTGTATTTATTTACTAGCAAGCTGGTCTCGCTTTGCTCGACATTTTTAATTCCAAGAGAGACAAAACTCAAATAGAGTTTGAAAATCCAAGAAAATATTTTAAAGACTTGGTCTTCACTTGTTTAAATACATTCATTTATTTTTTTACTTTGCTTCTTATAACTTTGCTTCTTATAACTTTCAGAAAGACAATTTTAGAGAAAAACTACAACCTTAAAAATGATTTTAGGATTTTTAAACACTTATACCTTTTTACCTTTTAAATTCCTTCCTCTTCTTTCCTGACAATTTAAATCAATGTTCAAGTAAATTTATTTTTTTTATTGTAAAGAATAATAAATACATTTTAATTTAATTCTTCATTTTAGCTTCTGTTTTTTCGACAAAGAATATTTGTGAAATATTTCTTCAAACTTATTATGATTAAAATTCAAAAAAGATATTCTGGCAAATCTAGAAAATCTGTAGAATCAAATTTAAATCTTATTTCAAAGTCTTTTGAATTTATTTTAAAATTTTTGTTCTGGAAAATGTAGAAGAAATAATGATTTGTCTTTGTTAGAAATATAGCTTGGTCCAATTTGTTATACAGGTAAAAGCCAGTAAATTAGAATATTTTGAAAAACTTGATTTATTTCAGTAATTGCATTCACAAGGTGTAACTTGTACATTATATTTATTCATTGCACACAGACTGATGCATTCAAATGTTTATTTCATTTAATTTTGATGATTTGAAGTGGCAACAAATGAAAATCCAAAATTCCGTGTGTCACAAAATTAGAATATTACTTAAGGCTAATACAAAAAAGGGATTTTTAGAAATGTTGGCCAACTGAAAAGTATGAAAATGAAAAATATGAGCATGTACAATACTCAATACTTGGTTGGAGCTCCTTTTGCCTCAATTACTGCGTTAATGCGGCGTGGCAAGGAGTCGATGAGTTTCTGGCACTGCTCAGGTGTTATGAGAGCCCAGGTTGCTCTGATAGTGGCCTTCAACTCTTCTGCGTTTTTGGGTCTGGCATTCTGCATCTTCCTTTTCACAATACCCCACAGATTTTCTATGGGGCTAAGGTCAGGGGAGTTGGCGGGCCAATTTAGAACAGAAATACCATGGTCCGTAAACCAGGCACGGGTAGATTTTGCGCTGTGTGCAGGCGCCAAGTCCTGTTGGAACTTGAAATCTCCATCTCCATAGAGCAGGTCAGCAGCAGGAAGCATGAAGTGCTCTAAAACTTGCTGGTAGACGGCTGCGTTGACCCTGGATCTCAGGAAACAGAGTGGACTGACACCAGCAGATGACATGGCACCCCAAACCATCACTGATGGTGGAAACTTTACACTAGACTTCAGGCAACGTGGATCCTGTGCCTCTCCTGTCTTCCTCCAGACTCTGGGACCTCGATTTCCAAAGGAAATGCAAAATTTGCATGGTTGGGTGATGGTTTGGGGTGCCATGTCATCTGCTGGTGTCGGTCCACTCTGTTTCCTGAGATCCAGGGTCAACGCAGCCGTCTACCAGCAAGTTTTAGAACACTTCATGCTTCCTGCTGCTGACCTGCTCTATGGAGATGGAGATTTCAAGTTCCAACAGGACTTGGCGCCTGCACACAGCGCAAAATCTACCCGTGCCTGGTTTACGGACCATGGTATTTCTGTTCTAAATTGGCCCGCCAACTCCCCTGACCTTAGCCCCATAGAAAATCTGTGGGGTATTGTGAAAAGGAAGATGCAGAATGCCAGACCCAAAAACGCAGAAGAGTTGAAGGCCACTATCAGAGCAACCTGGGCTCTCATAACACCTGAGCAGTGCCAGAAACTCATCGACTCCATGCCACGCCGCATTAACGCAGTAATTGAGGCAAAAGGAGCTCCAACCAAGTATTGAGTATTGTACATGCTCATATTTTTCATTTTCATACTTTTCAGTTGGCCAACATTTCTAAAAATCCCTTTTTTGTATTAGCCTTAAGTAATATTCTAATTTTGTGACACACGGAATTTTGGATTTTCATTTGTTGCCACTTCAAATCATCAAAATTAAATGAAATAAACATTTGAATGCATCAGTCTGTGTGCAATGAATAAATATAATGTACAAGTTACACCTTTTGAATGCAATTACTGAAATAAATCAAGTTTTTCAAAATATTCTAATTTACTGGCTTTTACCTGTATATTCTAACAAAGTGCAGATTGGATTTTAACCTATTTAAAACATGTCATCAAAATTCTAAAATTAATCTTAATCAGGAAAAACTACTAATGATGTTCCATAAATTTTTTTTTTTAATTTTTTCCAAAAGATTCGAATTAGCTAGTTTTTCCTCTTCTTTTTTCGGTTGAATTTTGAATTTTAAAGAGTCGAAATTGAAGATAAACTATGTTTCAAAATTTAATTTTCTTTTTTTTTGTGTTTTCTCCTCTTTTATAAAAATGTTAGTGGCGAGCTAGTTAAAATGGGATATTAAAATTTCACAAGACTGTCTTAGAAGTGATCATTTGAAAATGTTCAATTTGAAAAATGTGCACTTCGAGAAAATATAAAAATAAAGTGTTGCATATTGATATTTATCTGTTTCTATATATATTTATTGTGAGAAATCATTAAGATGATCAGTGTTTCCACAAAGATAAATATAATTAATTATTAATCATTAATTATTAATAATAACAGAGTTAAAGGTAAATTGAGCAAATTGGCTATTTCTGGCAATTTATTTAAGTGTGTATCAAACTGGTAGCCCTTCGCATTAATCAGTACCCAAGAAGTAGCTCTTGGTTTCAAAAAGGTTGGTGACCCCTGATGGTATGTGTGTGAATTGCCCATGCCTGTTTCACACTGTATTTACCTTGTTTTACCGCTAGATGTCGTCATAGACCATGCTTAAGCTCAGTCTGACACAACTGTGTTCAAATCTGTATTGAATTCCAATGAGGTTTAAATATTTGTTATATAACATAATGTAGTGTATAGTCTGTTTTATATACTATTATACTCTATTATATATAATTGTGTCTGTTTTATATACTATTATACGCGTATATATAATTGTGCCCATTTGTATTCTTATTATTGTTTGTGTTTATTCCTTTTAAACCACAGACAAATATGTGTCCAAATAGGGCTGGGCGATTTGGCCTTTTATTAATATCTCGATATTTTTAGGCCATGTCACGATACACGATCTATATCTCGATATTTTGCCTTAGCCTTGAATTAACACTTGATGCATATAATCGCACCAGTATGATGATTCTGTGTCTACATTAAAACATTCTTGTTCATACTGCATTAATAGATGCTAATTTTAAATTTTCATGCAGAGAGGGGAATCACAACTAAGTCAATTTACTAAAACTGTATTTATTAAACAGTTATCAAGCAGTGGCACAAACATTCATGTAATTTCAAAATAGAAAGTGCAAGATTGTCAGACATTTTAAAACAAGCTATTAGTGCACTTTTGTTCATGATGTCACCAAGATGACATATCAAAACCACACTAAATTAAAGTGCACTTTTGTACAGAATGCCACTATAATATTTTAAAACAAATAAAGTGCACTTTTGTGCATGATATCCCACAAGATATTTCAAAAACTGTAAAATAAAAATTAACTAATAATAGAAAATCAAATTGTGTATGTCTTTCGCTATGTGGTAGGTTACTGCGGGCGTTATCTCCTTCTGATGTTGACTATTTTTTTCTTACGATGTTGATGTGGAAATGGAAGACGCCAGGCTCAATTGGGTCAGTGCTGGTTGCTTCGGCATTTTGTTGGGTGTGGCACCGGCCGACATGCGGAGTTTATGGGGCGGTATAGCTCGGTTGGTAGAGTGGCCGTGCCAGCAACTTGAGGGTTGCAGGTTCGATCCCGCTTCCGCCATCCTAGTCACTGCCGTTGTGTCCTTGGGCAAGACACTTTACCCACCTGCTCCCAGTACCACCCACACTGGTTTAAATGTAACATAGATATTGGGTTTCACTATGTAAAGCGCTTTGAGTCACTAGAGAAAAAGCGCTATATAAATATAATTCACTTCACTTCACTTCAAGCACTCCTTATTCTCTAGCGGGTGATTTTTCAAATGATGCTACAAATTAGTAGTGCCACTACTTTTTATAGCAACCCTTTTGCCGCATACTCACGATATAGTCATTTTCAACATCGCACAGAGACAAACCCGCGATATATCGAGTATATTCGATATATCGCCCAGCCCTATGTCCAAACATCTGTCTGTAGATTTTGCCTAAAAACTCAACTCTCTGACAGGAGTTCTAGACTTAAAAAAACTCGGCAATGGTACAAAATACAGACCATAAAACTAGCTAATAAATACTATTCTTAAAACGCTATGATTTTCTGATATACTGTATCATAATTTACAGTAGATATAACTCTGCAAACCCTTATTTTAATGCAAGGTTTTGTGACAAAATGAGACCAAGAAAAATAATCTTAACTTTTTCCAAATGTGTAATACTTTATCGAGCAGGACGTCTCATATGTCCATCCATCCATCCATCTCCAACCGCTTATCCGGAATCGGGTCGCGGGGACAACAGCTCCAGCAGAGATCCCCAGACTTCCCTCTCCAGAGCAACATTAGCAACTTCCTCCTGGGGAATCCCGATGTGTTCGCAGGCCAGAGAGGAGATGTAATCCCCCATCTGGTCCTTGACCTTCCGCGGGGTCTCCTCCCAGTGGGACGTGCAACGAGGACCTCCCTAGGGAGACGCTCGCGAGGCATCCGCACGACATGCCCAAACCACCTAAGCTGGCTCTTTTCCAAGCAAAGGAGCAGCGGCTCTACTCCGAGTCTCTCTCGGGTGACTGAACTTCTCACTCTATCTCTAAGGGAGATGCCAGCCACCCTTCTGAGGAAACTCATTTCGGCCGATCTTATTCTTTCGGTCATGACCCACACTTCATGACCATAGGTAAAAGTAGGAATGTAGATGGCTCTGTAGACCGAGAGCTTTGCCTTCTGGCTCAGCTCTCGTTTCGTCACAACAGTGCGGCAGAGAGACTGCAATACTGCCCCAGCTGCTCCGATTCTCTGGCTGATTTCCTTCTCCATCTTTCCCTCACTCCTGAACATGACACCGAGATACTTAAACTTCTTCACCTGGGACAGAGTCTCGTCCTCTACCTGGACTGTACAAACCATCGGTTTCCTGCTGAGAACCATGACCTCAGATGTGGAGATGCTTATCCTCATTCCAGCTGCTGAACACTCGGCTGCGAACCGATCCAGTGAGAGCTGAAGGTCACGAACCGAAGGTGCCATCAGGACAACATCATCTGCAAACAGCAGTGACGCAACCTTTGGCGCCCGAGACGTATACCCTCTCCGCCATGGTCCCGACTCTGCCTAGAAATCCTGTCCATGAAAATCACAAACAGGATAGGTGACAGAGCGCAGCCCTGGCGGAGACCAACCCCCACTGGAAACGGATCCGACTTACATCCAAGCACCCGGACACAACTCTCGCTTTGGTTGTACAGGGATTGGATGGCCCTCAGCAGGGTTCCCCTCACTCAGTACTCCCTCAGCACCTCCCACAAGATCTCCTGGGGCACCAGGTCATATGCCTTCTCCAAATCCACAAAGCACATGTAGACTGTAGGCCTTCTCTGGGATTCCCGCAAGAGTAAAGAGCTGGTCAGTTGTTCCACGACCAGGACTGATTGATTGTTTTTTTCCTGTTTATTCAATCTAATGGTAAAATATGTTAGTTAAATAACTATATACATTGAAAATACCCTGCGTGATATTTATAATGATTATACTGTAATCATAATAATTGTATGAATAATTTTTGTGATGGTTCCCTTTTTTCTGGCTTGAGCACTTGCCCCCCAAAATGTCAGTACACGTGCCTGTCCTAATGAGTGTCTTCCTGCCGCGGCTGGAGCGATGTAATTGGGGAAGTTCTAGCTTTACGAAAATGTTCTGGTTGTGTCACATGTTCACATCCTTGCGCATTTTGCAATACTGCCGTCAAAACTGCAAAAAAAACCAGAAAGACCTTACAAAATGTGAAATAATTGAGGCAAACTTGCTGCTTTGTATTTATTTTGAGTTTGTGTGTTACTGGAAAGAGAAGGAAAGCCATCTGTCACCACATTTATCTCTAGCTCATAGAAATAAACCTTGTAATTTTCATACATAATATAATTTACGACTTAATTTAAAGGGGAACTGCACTTTTTTTGGAATATTGCCTATTGTTCACAATCATTATGAAAGACGGCTGTTTCTTTGTGAAGATTACGAGACATTCTTCACCTAAATGGGAATATATGATTATCCTATCAGTCATCCTAATGACAGCAGACCTTGCACAGTAAGAGGTGTTTTATTATGTCTGTTGGCTCTCATGAAGTCTGCAGTGAGTGATAATCAGTGATGAAGGGAAAAAAACAAACGTTTTGATGCGTTTTTTAAATTAATGCGCCACGTATGCTTGAAATGATCAAAATACTTAAATATTAAATGTTATTATAAATGTGCCCGTTACTACATTGCATATATACTTGTATCATATAAAACTTTGCTGGATGTGTTTGGATGTCTTTTTAAGAACTTTACAGGTGGAATTGCGTGGTTGCTATATGCTCCATTGTAGGCTGACTTTCGACCGCATTTATTTAATATTTAGAATGGGAAAAAAATACAAATAAATAACATCCATCGTCATGTCCTTTATAATCATTGTGAACGATAGGCAAAATTCCCAAAAAAGTGCAGTTCCCCTTTAATACTTTTAACTACTTAACACTTTTATTAATAACATAACTAATATTATGTATTATTGTTTTTGTAATGTATTAATATGTACTAATAACTCATATTTTAACTAAAGGGATCATGATTCCCTTATAAGGCAATAAAAGTATTTTAAAGCTATTATTTCTATTTAATAGTTATGAAATAGTTTGTGGAGGATTTATAATATAGAATAGAATAGAAAGTACTTTATTGATCCCTGAAATTCAGCACCACAGTTCGCTCACAAAAGACAATAAACACTTAGGTATTTTTTACATGTGAATAATATAAATACAGTCTATTATACAGCATTATTCACATGTGAATAATATAAATACGTTATACATTTACAGTACATGTACAGTCAAAAGGAACATTTGCATTATACAGTCTGATGGCTGTCGGTATGAAGGACTTCCTGTGTTGTTCCGTGTTGCCTTTTGGGAGTTTGAGCTTCCCACTGAACGTGCTCATTCTCTCCGCCAGGTCCGAGTGTAGTGGGTGGGAGGTGTTGTCCATAATGGCTAGGAGTTTTGCTAGACTTCTCCTCTCTGACACCACCGCCAGAGAGTCTAGCTCCACTCCCACAACGTTACTGACCTTCCTTACCAGCTAGTCCAGCCTGTTTGTGTCCCCCGCTCTGTTGGCTGCCCCAACAGGCCACGGCGTACAAGAAGGCGCCCGCCACCACCGACACGTAGAACATCTTCAACATCAGTGTACAGACGTTGAAGGATCCTAGCCTCCTGAGGAAGTAGAGGCGGCTCTGACCCTTCTTGTAGAGTGCCTCAGTGTGTTTTGACCATTCAGCTTGTTGTCGATGTGTACTCCGAGGTATTTATAATCCTCAACCATGTCCACATCGACCCCCCTGATGGAAACAGGGGTCCCTGGAGTACTCCTCCTCCTTCCCAGGTCCACAACCAGCTCCTTGGTCTTCATCACATTGAGCTGGAGGTGGTTCTTTCCACACCATGTGACAAATATGATGATTACTTTGTCTTGTTTTTTCTGTTTTATCATCAGTGGCATGGCAGACCTACTTGATGGATGATGTAGTAGGATGATGTAGTTGACATGTCTTCGGTAAATGCCCAAAATATTAAAATAATCGCTTGTCGCTACAATATAGCACTTGATGTAGTTTTCTAATACTTTTATACTGTACTTTAGACTATACCCTGAATTTGGACTCAGCTAACATGTAAACTTTACTCATGGCTTTAGAAATGCGGATGCACAGTAAGGTAACGACCATTTTCTTTTAGCTCAAATGTTAGTGCTGCTGGACTTACAGAAACTCTCAATTAGTGAGGACATGTGGTTGCCGTTCAAAGTTAGACATTGTAGGATGAACAATGTAACACACATCACCAGTCAGAACTTTTTTCAAATGCACATTTTCTATACGCCTTAAAGGGATCCGCCGCATACAGGCTGAATCGCTGCAGGTTGTCGGACCCTGCACTAGATGAAAGAGAAAAGTTGCACACAGAATACAAATGGAAGAATACAACAATTGTTTCTAATGATGATAAGGAACATCAAAAATTAAAATGACCCCTTCTTAGTGACGCGTGGATCCATAACACAAACGTATGATTTTCAGGGCATTCAATCGATCGCAGTAGTCTAGTTGTGATCGATTGAATAGCCTGAGAATACAAAGCCCTGAATGAAGAGAACATCCATTGCCAAACCCATGATTGTTTATTGTCCCAAAGTATGTCCAATAATATTCCATCTTCTGAGCTGGGTACAAAGAACACTTTTCTGAAGAAAGTGATTTGCTATCCTATGATCCATCCACTTAGTTTATGGTCTATCACAAAAACATATGCTGATGTATTTTGCGAGAAAAAGAAAGTGCGTAATTTCTATTAAACCAAAAATAAAATGACAACTGCAAGGTTCCTTTATGTGTTTTTTTTATTCCAGCAAATTATTATGATTAATTTCATAAAATATATTTTTTTAAGTAATAAACGTTGACACAACATTTCTCCCCTATGCTCTGCTTTCAAACAGACGTCCATGAAGACAAGTAAGAAGAAGAAAAGAACATCCTTCAAGAGAAAAATCAATAAAAAAGCCACTGAGGTATGCCAGCAATATACTTTATGATTATGATCATTGACCATTCAACACTTTAGAAACTTAAAAGTCAACTGCTGAACTGTTTCAGTGTAGACATTTACTTTTGATCTCTTTGCAAAAGGGGATCCATTAGTTTCACAACAAAGAAGTCTTTGCTATGAAATAGACACAAATGACTAGACGGAAATTTGCAACTATGCACATAAACAAGCCAAGACTTTCTGGACAAAAAAGGAATTTGAGCTATTTCACTATGATGATGGCAAAACATATTTATGGATGAGTCAAGGTGACGCCTTTAACACTTTAAACACTGTAGCAGCTGTTGCATGATGATGGAGCATCATGCTCTCAGGCTGTTTTTCTTTTCAGTGGTACTAGTTCACTGCACAAAGCCGATATATCAATACAGAAGGACTTTAATTGTGTCAAAACAGTGTCAAAATCTGCGCACATATAGACCACTCTGTGCGGACTATGTTTGCGCTCGCACTAACTGTTAACACTTTCCCTGTGGTTGTCTGTTTTTCTTTATGTGCCGTTCTACTCCTTGTTGGCATTGAATACATGGCACGCCAACTCCCCTCGTTTGTGATTCGTCACTTTAGAGGGGATTCATAAAAACTGAAGAACAATACATTTACATATAAATACGCAGTGCTTACATAAATACATTTTAACTAAATAAATAATAATATATGTTTCTTAATTAAACTTGCACTTAAAGTGCAAATTAAATTACAGCTTCACCACTTTAGTCATATGTTTTGCGTTTAACAAACTTCTGTATGACTTTAGCGTCAGACTTTTTTGATATTGTCAATACTGCCACAAGTGGTGAAAAACTGTATTACAACTGAGTACTGCTGTAACTATTGTTACAAATGAATATTACACTCAAACTGGCCAGGTTGGCAGAGATCCACTGTATCTAAAGACTGTTGTTTTGCTCACAAGAGTGAACCCATTCTTGTTAGATAAATACTTTAAATCCTGTGTCATTCCATCAGACTAGAGCGTTCCTATTTGGTCCTTGAGCATTAACTGATGAAGCCTTCTCGGAGTTGCAAAACCTCTTCCAAGACAAACTAAACTCTAAAGTATTTTTGCGTTCCTTTCAATGCCCTTGATACATGAATATAATCAAAGGCAACAGCCTTATTGATTCTATAATGTACCTAATATGCTCATGGATAGCTAATATAGGACTCTATTTTCAGATTTGCAACAATTTGTTAATCAATGTGGAAATTCTGTTTTTATTTTTCTGACATTTTGACTTGGCAAAGTCCTGTCTCACACATTCACACACAATGTGTGAGAACTGCAATGTGTAGTTCCAGCGTTTTGGTTATTTACAGGATGGACGACAGTGGAAGCCCTTCACTATCCGGGCTATCGATTCTCCTTTGATGAAACCACTGATAGTGTTTGTAAACCCCAAAAGCGGAGGAAATCAGGTATTAAAGAATATTTGTAGTAGGTTCCGTTTGTCCTCGAATTTTCTGGTCTGCACATATTTATTTTATTTTACATCTGACAGGGCACCAAAATCTTTCAGTCCTTCATGTGGTATCTGAACCCAAGACAGGTGTTTGATCTGAGCCAGGCAGGGCCAAAAGATGGGTAAATATTTACAGGAACATTTTTAAATATGTTAACAAGTTAACCTTTAACCTTTTTTCAAACATATAGTCTAGAGCTGTATCGTAAAGTTCATAATTTGAGAATTCTGGCCTGTGGAGGAGATGGAACTGTGAGTATTTTTTCGTAACACAAATGTATTTTGATCCCGATAATTCTTAGTACTTACGCACACGAACACACAAAAATGTAAATGACTAATCACTATTTTCCTGATATTCATCAACCTGAAATGAAAACATTCAATTAATGATTGATTATAATAACATTTGTACATTTTATTTATGTGTATCTGTGTATGAGTGTTTTTATATGTCCATGTGTAAAACCAGGTGGGATGGGTCCTATCATGCCTTGATGAACTTGCTTTGAATCCTCAACCTCCTGTCGCAGTGTTACCACTTGGGACAGGAAATGACCTCGCTAGAACTCTCAACTGGGGAGGGGTGAGTCCAAATAGACAACTTTTGTGGGTGAATTCGGACAATATAGCAAAGATTCTCAAACTTACTTTTCAAATGTCCATATTAGTGTGTGTGAGTGTGAATGTTGTCTATCTGTGTTGGCCCTGTGATGAGGTGGCGACTTGTCCAGGGTGTACCCCACTTTCCGCCTGAGTGTAGCTGGGATAGGCTCCAGCGACCTGGTAGAAAATGGATGGCTATTTACTTGTCATTGAGAGCTCGAGTTACTGGGCAATTTGCAATAACGTAACATAATTGAACTTTTCCAAAGCACTATCTTTTGTCATGTTGAAACGTCTTATAGAAAGTGTGACACGAACAATGTTAACAATCACCAAATTATTTTGATTAGATTTTTTTTTAATCATATTCTCTGTGGAAAATACAGAATTATGTGAATAAGGATGTTATGTTGTCCTCAACAGTGGACACTTCTGTTGGAAATTGCTATGCTTATTGTTACAATAGCGTTTTACATTGGCACGATAGGACAACAGAGCAAATTAACACATCGGCTTTGTACGTGATTGGGCCAAAATAAAGCAGTATGTCTGTCTGTTTTCATGGTTCACTTTTCTTTTCTTGCTAAACTTTGAAATAGTTTAACCTTGTTTGACGTGTCTTACAAGTGTCATTTGTTTTGGATCACTGGTTTGCTAGGAGAGTTTTATTGCAAATACCTGCCCATTTCTGCTTCTTATTGAATAATTCAAGGAACTTTAATGTCATACCAGTGCACAATAGACGGCACAGAATTTATTATCCATGGTCCCAAATGTAACTTTAAAACACTGGTGTACATTCATATGAATGGCCTATCAGAAAACAAAATACCTATCACTAGCCAACTGGGGCACTCCACTCCACCCTCCTTTGTGTTTCACAGCGGGTGGGACTTCTACAGCATTCATAAACACAGCAGCGATTCGATTCGATTGAATACTGTAAATGTCTTAAGTCTATCACAAAATACAAATATATATGTTGTATGTAGGGCTGAAATGTTTTTCTCTTCACCATAAACAACTTTGGACAGTTTAGACTTGAACTGTAAACATGTTTCATTTCAGAAGTGGAATGTCAAATTTAGGATAGACTTTATTCATCCCACAATGGGGAAATTATGTGGTTGCAGTGCAGATACAAAAAACTCACAAACAATTAGATAAACACACATTGAAAACAAAGAGGGAAACATCAAACAACACAAAGGACATAAAAGCCATTAAAAGCACACAGAGCCGATGCAACCAGCTGCCACTTCAGTGCCACTATTTCTACATACAGCTACAAAGTAAAACACACAAAAAAATTAGCAATAAATAATACATATTGCGCACATTTGATTGCACCATGTATAAACAAACAAAACAGAAACAACATTTCAACACCCACATATTGTACACCGCAGTGCTCCACTCCATCATCTGCTTGGGTGGGGGGGTCATATAGGCCAGAGACAGGAACAGACCCAACAAAGCAACCAAGAGAGCCGACTCCTCCCTAGGCTACCCAGCAGCCCTCGGTCAATGTCCGGTCTGCACGAATGAGCGAGAATCTGTCTAGGGAGACCAAAGTGTCTGATACATGCTCATTCTGCTCTGTGAAGCTTGTCCATCCCAAAGCTCAACGCTGGTTCCCCAGGCCCTGTCTCTTCCTCCACATCTCCTCCGGTCTTTCCACGCAGACTCCGGTGTGGCAGAGACCCAGCAGCTAATCTCAGGTGCAAACATGTGCATGGCCAAAAGGCTCCCCCAGGCAGATCCAAAACTTCACAAAAAAGCACCAAAAGGCACTGCCGAAGTCACAGAAACGCCACCCCTTGTTGCGCAGTCCCTAATGGGCTTGAACCAAAGCAAATAACACATGGAGGGAAACATCAAGAAACACAAGAGGAGGACACACAAGAGCGCAGAGCTCCCGCAACCACAGCCAACTTGAACACTATAATTGCAGTCGCCTAAAATTTCATGCCAGGTCTGTATGTCATAACACGCATTACATTCCTCATTACAGTGCTTAAATAAAACAGTTGATCAATTATATGAATGTCAAAAGTCTTTGCGTCACTTCCTGTCAATGGGAGAAGACGCAAACAAAAAGGCTATGCTTTTGCTACCAAAGTTTTTGATGAGTTTGAAGATTTTTGACCACTGATTTGTGATCACAGCCACAGGAGAGTTACCTGGCATCTTCGAAATGATTTTGGTCCGTTGAAAGGCACTGATACGCTGAAATAAGGCGAGTTGGAAGAGCCGTTAGCCTCAAGCAAACGGCCCCCTACCGCAATTCAAAGCAGTTTCCTGGCAACCATAAGCTACAGCGAGAGTTTGAAGCGGTTTTAAGTGCTTCCGATGACACAGAGTAATATAAGTTGACAGGCTGACACCTCAAGTTGATCTTCGAACGGCGCAAGTTATGAAATTGTTGAAATATACAACTTAAAAGTGCTGCAAGTCCGTTAGAGAGCTGATACAAGAGGCACTGACGTCAGCGACCTGCCGCGATGTCAAAATGTAAAAGAAAAACTCAAATCCCAAAACCTTCGGTGTCATCTGAATCAAATGATTCTCTGAACACAGGACACGAGGGAAAGTAAGATTTGATGTTAGACACAGGTAATGATGGGAATCAAGACGTGATGCTAAATAAATAGATGCTGACATAGAAAGTGCAAGAAAAGAACACAAAGTAGACCTGGAAAAAGCAATAAAAGAACTTAAAGAAGATTACAAGGCAGAGCAATAAGAGAACTTAAAGAAAATCAGAGAAAATCAACAACAGAATACAAAGAAGATCTATAAAATACAGAAACTCTGCAAAGTCAGAATAACAACATGAGAAAGGACTTTCAGGAAATGCGCCAAGAAATGAGGATTCTTCAAGAAGAAGTTATTGCAGTGAAACGAGACAACAACACGCTGTGGAATATCATAGATGATATGTATCAGGATAAATGAATGAATGATATCATCGTGACAAGGCACCGAATTAAACCAAGATCCTACGCAAAAGGCTGCTAGCTCTGCAATGAACTTCCAGGTCATGCCTTTTCCTAAATAGAACTCCAACAACTGTGTCTTTGATAACTTTCTACAGCTTCTTTAAATCCTGATCAGCTTTCTTAAAGGTTCTTGGCCCTCGTATTTAGTGACAATCCATAGGAAGCTGGTGCAACTGGGTTAGCTCTGAACAACTGTTGCCATTTTACTGTCAGATCTGGTGGTAGCTCCTCATCCCAAGACAGCCCAACCGCTCACATCTTCTAAAACAATGCTTTTCATTCTGACTGTAAAGTGGGTCATATGTGCGTGCTGAAGACAGGAGAACACTTTGCTTTGTGTTGCTGTTGTGCTTTAGGATGTTCACTCGTGGCTTGAGGATCTTAGGTGAAGTCATTACTTGTTCTCTGGATTAGGACAAGCACATTCAACACTGCTTCATGTGTCTCTGCTACTACCATGTTGCTCAGGGGAATCTCCTACCATTTCATCTTCAATTCAGCATAATTTGTCATCCATTTGTAGAACTCCATTCCTGCCACCTTTAGTATTTGTTTGACCTCTGTCGTTACATGGTCAGCCTCTTAGGCTGTACGTGAGCTAGCGATGAAATTGTCAACATAGTGACTCTCTTAACAACTTTGCAACTTGTGGTTGTTTTGCTTCATACTGTTTCACACAACTTTGGATGGTGACTGTGAGCAGAAGTGGGCTGGGCGTGGCTCCAAAAAGTACTCTTGACATCCGCAAGACATGTAGTTGATTGTTTTGTTCTCCTTGTGGACCTGTCATCTACAGGAATGTCTGTCCCTTTCTCAGAGGGACATCTGCAAAAATGACTTGGTTATATCTGACAAATAAGCTATGTTAGAAGATTTGGATTCAGGTTTGCGCCTCTATATAAGCAATCCTTAAGGTAAGCACAGCATTTTCCATCTGTTGTCATCCATCTTTAAAGATTTTTGTTTTCTCAAACATCTAGAGTCTCTTCCTTGGCTGGATTTTGTACGGATTTTGTAATACCCAGCGACTCAATTACGCAGAATGGACTAAGTTGTTTGGAAATTAGAGCGCTCTTTTCAAGTGAAATGAACATGCAGGCTACTTCGATGACACTTGACATAAACTCCAGTCCCTGCACAGAGCATCCATATCTGCTCTCCAAAGCCAATAATGTTTCTGTTTTCTTGGCTCTTTCTGTCACTATCTGCCAATTATAGCTATTAGGATAGCTAGTTCTGATTCATCATAATTTTCTGGAAAATCTGCTAGCTGTAGTTCTTTTTTCTTAAACTCATGTTGAAGCTACTCACCAGTTACTTTCATCATTGCTGAGCATATCTGAGGCGTTTCCACAGTTTTTATTTCTGTTTTCTGACCAGAATCCCACACATTTTGTACAATGACATTCACTGTGCTGCTTTGGTTTATTGTGGGAGCAAAGGAGCCAACCGTGTGAAGAGTGATTTTTTCTTGTCTCATTACTGGTAACTTAAGCCTTCTCAGCAGCGTTTCATGGATGAAACTCCTCTGATTGCTTTCGTCCATTAGTAGGATTGGGAATTGATAATATTTTTTCTGATTCCGATTCAACTTTTGATTCTGTTTAATGATTCGGTTCTTTATCGGTTCTCTTATCAATTCTTAATTGGATAAAAAGAGAACAACAAGGTGGATTAGCATCAATTTTGTTTAGTTTAAGGGTTTTTGAAAATAAGTACAATAAATAAATATATATCTTTAGAATTTAACAAAATGAATCATATGTGGAAATTACACAGAATATTACACTTAATGTGAAAATAATTAATTAATTGCAAAGTAAGATATTACAAGCCTTTCTTATGATTTAGATGATTATGGCTTACAATTTATGAAAGCGGCAGCACGGTGGAAGAGGGGTTAGTACATCTGCCTCACAATACGAAGGTCCTGAGTAGTCTTGGGTTCAATCCCGGGCTCGGGATCTTTCTGTGTGGAGTTTGCATGTCCTCCCCGTGACTGCGTGGGTTCCCTCCGGGTACTCCGGCTTCCTCCCACTTCCAAAGACATGCACCTGGGGATAGGTTGATTGGCAACACTAAATTGGCCCTAGTGTGTGAATGTGAGTGTGAATGTTGTCTGTCTATCTGTGTTGGCCCTGCGATGAGGTGGCGACTTGTCCAGGGTGTACCCCGCCTTCCGCCCGATTGTAGCTGAGATAGGCTCCAGCGCCCCCCGCGACCCCAAAAGGGAATAAGCGGTAGAAAATGGATGGGATGGAATTTATGAAAGCCTTAAATTGAATATCTCAGAAAATGTGGGGTCTCAAAAACTGTAAGCCATGATCATCAAAATTATAATAAATACAGGCTTGACATATTTAACTTTGTATGTAATGAGTTAATACCACATATTAGTTTCACATTTGAAGTTGAATTGCTGAAATCAATGGACTTTAACACAATTTTTTTGAGTTTCACTTGTAAAATAAAATGAGTGAAAATCTGGTGGGAGGAAAATATGCAACCTTTCTGACTACAATTGAACATTCACCTACTGAAAAAAGAAGCGCCTTGTGTGGCAAATTTTGTGCAAGCTTTTGACCACAAACTTAGTCACTGCTTGCTGACACTAGCAGCAGAAGTGAACTGGAGCGAGCAGCTACTGCCCGCCTCAAAGTCAGAATCTGTCACTCGTCATTCTCATCTGAATGAGAAAATAATCATTTCAATTTAACAAAAACTAGCACTAAGATTATAGGCGGTGTTACATAGTACCTGTTGTATTTACGACAGGTGACTGCTGCTGGGATGAGATCGGAGTTCTTCGAAAACAGGACATACGTTTATGGTTGTTGCATGCTGAATGTTCAAACATTCCAGCATATTGCCCACATGTCCTCCTTTTGATGAAATAGCTACTTTGCAATTATTACAAGTACCACTGTTGCAATCTTTTGTTGTAAAAAGACTTCTGAGCGTTTCTGCCGCCGTTATTACGCACATTGCGTAATAACGTCATTCCCGCCCACGCTAATTGTTTTGAGAACGGTCTGAAAAAATGGCAAGCGATTCCATGGTATTGATAAACTGGGAACCGGTTCTGAACAAAACCTGATTTTGTTTCCCATCTCTATCCAGTAGGCAAACAGCTACTTTTTTCCCTTATGGATCTTTGACCCATGCCGCAAGTTTGTAGCAACACAGCATTATGTATTATGTGTGGCTTGGTCATTATCTACTGAATGGGGAAGAACTGAGGAAACTATGGCCTCTTCTCATTCAGAGGGGGACTGCATCTTCACTCTTTTACCGGTCCACACAGCGACATGTTGTCCCCTTTCGCATTTCTCACACACATTCTTGATTTTACAGAATTTTGCATTGTGTGTCTGCCCTAAACACACACAGCATTTTTCCATTTTCTTCAGTTTTTATTTTCTATCAGCAATGTCATAGTCTGGACAATTTTCAGATTTGTTCTGTTCACAGTTGCAGAACAAACAATTGTTTTCCTTCTGTGCAGTGCTGCAGCAGATTTTGCGTGATGCCTTCTCAATTTAAAATCATTAATTTCATGCTTATATGGCTTGTTCTCTACTTTTTGTGGAGTGTATGGCCATGTAATTTCTAACACTTTTTCTCTGCTATGGACCTATTTTTGCAAGAATGTGACTATTTTGGACACTTTCCATTTATTGTCGTCCTTCAGCGGCGATACTCGTACTTAAAAGCTATGTAATTTGAAATCATCTTCAACAGGATTGGGTATAAAAGGCTTCCATACTCTGAGAAGTCACCCAATGATTCCAGACTCCTGATTTGAATCTCCCGTTAATCATATAGCTCTCTCAAAGCATGCACATTAGATGGCCTTTTGACAAGGGTTTTAACAACTTTGACATGTGAGCGCTTATCACTAAATAATTTCTTCCAAATCTGTTGTGCAGAAACTCAATTGCAGCATCATCATTTTCAATTGTCAACATTAGTCCTGCCACTGCCTTTATAGCTTGTGAAGTGGGTTAAGCTTTCAAACTTCTCTCTTTTGCACAGTGCATTATTCTGGTGACTAGCAGCCTCATACTGACTCCAAAACTCCTGCTATTAGTTGAGATCTTCATCATATTTATTAATGATCAGCTTTGGCAAATTTACTGATGCGCTGTGTCCAAATACACTTGATGAAGAAGCGTCATTTTCACCTTGAGGTTGACGTAATTGTTGCGGCTTTTGGACAACATGATCTGCTCCTCGTTTTCCTCTGAAATTTAAATCTCCAACCAAAGGTTTTACAGTGAAGTTAGTAGTTCCATCTCGCAGTTTAATTCGAACAAGATTTGCTCCTTGGCGGACAACATCTCTAGAAAGTGCTCAAGTGATCAATATCCGGTTCCTTTTTAGCCATTGTTGCAGCTTCCGCGGCGTCTTTGTTCTCCTGTGCGCTCATCATATCCTGGGTTATGGCACTAATAACTGTAGTATTTCTCCACATGATCGCACTTCAAGGAGGAGACAGAATGTCGATTGACAAAATCTTTATATTGAAAGTGTCAAGTTAACAAGATGTTGTTACATACGTCTTTCGTGTTTCATGAACAATTTTAGCGCTTTTTCTACATCAACTTCCTGCTTCCGTTCCTCCATTATCATGCAAAATGTAGTTCTTTTGGCCCAAAACAATCCTACTTTTACCATCAACAGTCTTATTAGTCCACATATGAGCACACATTAACATAGAAAATATTAACCGCTGAACTGTAATAATATTAACATGCAATTTAAAATAGCTGTTAAACAGTATACTTACTTACAGTATACAACAAAAGTCGCCTCTGATTGGCTTTTGCAATGAACATTTCTGGCATGTTCGATCGAGTAAATATGACGCGACATCTGACCATCGTGATCGACCTGAAATTTATTAGGATCATCGATCACTATCATATAATCACCCAGCTTTATTTTCTACCCTTAGCTCAAAGTACGAACTGTTATATTGTATTTCTTCCAGATATTTATTCATCACGTCACCTGTGGTCTGTATTTCACTACGCTTCTTGCTGTCTCGACAGGACAACAGTTTGTGTGCCTGATTTGCACAAAATTAGTCTGTAGAGGGTCAGCATTCTCCTAATAATTGAGCTAAAATACTTTTTTGACACCAAAAGACAGAATGAAAAATATAGCACTGACAACTCAGCTGCCTGTGTGCTGCACTAGGGCAGCCATAAAGCAGGATGTGGCTCACAAGCCACGTGTTAGCCTCTTGTTGTGTAAAAGTACAATCTAATTCTACCCTGTGCTTTTTTTTCAGGGCTATACAGATGAACCTCTGTCCAAGATCCTGTCTCATGTTGAGGATGGAATTGTAGTGCAACTTGACCGGTGGAATCTACAAATTGAACCCAATTACAGTGCAGGGGCTGAAGTCGATGAGCAACAAACTGATAAGGTTTGGCACTTTCGTTTGGCTATTCAAAGGTTAATTGCACACTCGGGGCGCTGTTGCGCAGAATTCAGCCTGAGAGGCAGAAAAACACACTAAATAAAACTCGGGTTCATCAGAAATATGAATGTTGCGTTGTAGATTGAATTCCCCTCTAAATCAAAGGACAATACAGTATTCCCTCACCACGTCGTGGTTCACATTAGGGATGTCCCGATCCTGGTTTTTGCACTTCCGATCCGATACCGATGTTGTTTTTGCACTTCCGATCCGATACCGATACTGGCCGATACTGGCCTATCCAAGCATGTATTAAAGTTTAAAAAGTTTTTTAGCCTACTTAGTTGTCAGATTCATGTTGAAAAGGGTTTTAGTACTCTTGATAACAACTAGCCAGCTGAATTAGGTGAGTTTGAATAATACACAATGGTTGGTAACAAGAAACTGACCTGTTTATTCAAGGATAAACACAAAATAGACAAAATTATACATGACAAACAGAAATGGCATCATTGAGCAGTAAAAAAGTGAACAGTATAAAGTGCAAATAATGCTGTAAACCTTATTAAAAAAAGCAAATCACACAAACAACCTGAGTGGGATAAAATGTCTATAACTCAGCATCAATACTTGCTCTTGAACAAGTGTAAACTTAAAAAAAAAAAAAAAAAAAATCTACACACTCCCTTCAATTGTTTGCCCCCCCTGACTGCAGTCTGAGCATAATGGGGATCTCCCCATTATGCTCGGACTGCAGTCCAACACAGCTGTGTTGGATGGTGCGTCGAAAGCCCACTTTACTCACGAGAGATAACGGCTCATCATACAGAATTATTTCCTCGGCAATGACTCTAGTTATCCCCTGGGCTTTAGCACTGTTCAGTGGCAGTATGTCACGCTTCGCGAACGTTTCTGTCAGAGTTAGTTGGGTAGGACCTTTCTTTTTCTTTTCGTCAGTTTTCTTTAGAAATTCTTCATATTCTTTACGGTGGTATTTCGCTAAATGCTTGATCAGATTTGTTGTATTAAAATGTCTTACAACTTTACCGCCACGCTTGACTTTATTGTGGCATGTTTTGCACTCCGAATATCCAAATATCGGATCGGGACAACCTAGTTCACATACTACACTACTTACTACTACACACAAACAAACGTTTATCTCACACACGTTTACCACTATAGATGGCAACAAAACAAATTACCTATAGGTCTTCAGCACCGTCTCCATTACAGTGGTGGGTAGGACTGGGCGATATGGGCCAAAACTGATACCGCGGTATTTTTAGTTTGAATACCGCTATCCAATATATACCGGCATATTAAAAAAAACATTCAAAGTGCTTAAGGTTTTATGGCAGATAACCAGTGTCGAGAGCACTCAGATTATTTTTTGTTGTAAGTAGTAATGTGTTGTTTATTCTTTGAAAAGTAATACGTTGGCCGTTACTATGTCAAAGCAATTTTCGTTCATTTTGTTTATGAATGTTAAGTTTATATCCTCACGCTTGTGCGTGAGATAGATGGAGCTTCTCACTGCGGTGAAGCCGCTGGTTGTTTAGTTTAAAATGACTTTTCAGCTTTACATAGTGAAACCCATTATCTAAGTTCTATTTAAACCAGTGTGGGTAGCACTGGGAGCAGGTGGGTAAAGTGTCTTGCCCAAGGATACAACGGTTGTGACTAGGATGGCGAAAGCGCGGATTGAACCTAGAACACTCAAGTTGCTAGCACAGCCGCTCTACCAACCGAGCCACGCCGCACCAAGGTAGCTGTCAGCTTCTGAAGACCTTATTTGTCTCTTTATTGATCTTCACGGGTCTTGTCTGAGCATAGTGCTAACCAGTGCTTTGATCAAATTGATTTTAAACAGTGACTCAGCAAAGTCCATGACAGTCTATTGAAGGACATAATATGCCTTTTTTTAAATCTTACTCCTATTCAAACATAAATGTTAAACAGCAAGAAATTGTATGTTAAACTATATGTTAGTCAAAGCTCTGTGCATCCGCTCAGTCATTATTTAGAGTCAGGTCATAAGTTTCAACAAAAGTTAATCTCATATTAGAGGTGGGTAGAGTACCCAAACATTTTACTCAAGTAAGAGTACAGTTACGTGTGAATAATATGACTCAAGTAAAAGTAAAAAGTAGTGATCAAAATAATTACTTGAGAGTAAGAGCAGGAAAGTATTCCGGGAAAAACTACTTGTAAAGTATTGAGTAACTTGTGACTAACTTCTCATTTATTTAGCAGATATTTTTTAATGGTTCGTGGACTACAATTGTAGTTGATGTGGACCGTGCATGTGTAAAACATAAAAATCATATACAATATGTTGCAACATGTTTTCTTTTGTCAGAGGTGTAATTTCTGTAAGTTGAAATGGGAACATTTCTACTGACACAGATGACAGCACATTATATAATATTATTTTTATTAGTTTGAAAGTAATCATTGAAGCTTTGTGCTGCCTTGTCTGACGTCATGTCAGTTCTCTAAAGTCAGTACGTTTCTATGAACAAAATGATTCTGATTTGTCAAATAATTCAGTTCTTTCTATTTTCACGGCCCCATTTGGGGTTCTCGTTTCCATGCTCTTATCTCAAATGTGACTGATGGCCATATGCAGTATGCCTCTCGTACACTGGGGGGGTGATTGTGGTCATTTCAGCCTGTTTAACTATGTGGAAATATAAATACAGCAGAAGATGAGAATGCTTCATGCTAACAAGCTAGCACTAGTAACTTTCAAGCTCCGTATCTAACAGATAACTACACATTTCCAGTGCTATTTAGTTTTGTTGTTAATGTTTTAATGTGCTTAAATGACACGTGTGGTTAATAGGATAATCAGAGACATTTACTGAATAAAAACATAAACGCACCACTTTTGTTTTTGCTCCTATTTTTTATGAGTCGGATGCAAAGATCTAAATCAAACATAGTCTGACTTCCTTTTTAGCTTTTATTGCCAATTTTCTGATAACAACGGGCCGAATTCCGTACACACACAGAAGTCTATCAGAAATCACAAAAAATGTTTAACAACATTTTTATATTTAACAACCATATTGCTACAATAATAAACATAAAAAAGTAACATCCACTCTCATTAACATAAACAGAAAAAAACAGAGAGTGTTCAGCTGTAAAAGTGTCACTGCTGAATGTGTGCTTGGTTCTCTTTTTTAAAGAACATTTTAAACATGTGGAGGTTATTGTGCATTAGTGAAATTAATTCTTAAAATGCCATACAAAAGATAAAAGCTGACCACACAATACAAACACTCACACAAAATTACTGTTAAAATGCTAAAATTGTAATGACAGACCACCTCAAAATCTGAATAGACTTTTGAACAGTTTTTTTTTCTGAATTAAATGCTCAGAATGTAAATGAAAATAAATATTGTGGGATTTACAATATTACCTATAAATGATAAACCACTAAATATTAAGAACATGTGAACATTGCTCCTCTTTACTTTGCAGACCACCTCCTGAATATTGATTTTTTATTAAAAAAAAGAAGCAAAATGTAACAATTGTTCAACAAACACAGCAAAATATGAATGCAAAGGATAAAAAAAAACACCCACATATCTGATGTATCACTTTTCTGCAGAACCAACAGTTGTAGAAATCGGCTTTTGTATCCCTCCCTGACGTTCATGTCTCACAATGGCTGTTTTGTAAACAAACCTCTCCCACTCTGCTCCTGCCTTGTCTGCCTGGAGCTGCTGTGACGGAGATTACCGTAATAACTCGTAAATCACTCAAAATTGCAGATTCCAACCATTGGAATGCTCTCAGTAGTTCACAATTCATGGTAATTTGAAGACTGCACTGCACATCACATTGGCCAGTTTTGATGTTAAAAGGTTAAACAAAATATTACGATGCCATGCTGTGGGTTGGGATGAAAAAATAAACGGACCATATGTGGACGTATTTTGCATTGCACGTTTTTATTTAAACATTGCCAGTCTAAATACTGGGACAGACAAAAGGGAAGCATATCGAGTAGGACTACAGCTTGAGGACATTTTCTTTATCTGGACCTATTTGGATTTTAGTTGAATACACCTGGTCCATAAGGAAGACCATATACCGTATACTGAATGTGTTGTTTTTTTGTGTGTTTTTGTGCTCTCCCAGCTTCCCCTGGACGTTTTTAACAATTACTTCAGCCTCGGATTTGATGCTCTTGTGACCCTAGAGTTTCATGAGTCAAGAGGTATGTCCCACAATGAGAAACCCTTTTCTTTTTCATAAAAAACTAACCTGAACACTAATTGGACTAAGATTTTATGTGTCACCATTATTATTGGCCCATTAGATGAGCTAATAGAGTGAACAACACTACCAGGCAGGGGTACACTGGTGCACCACCTGCATGTGTTGTATACTGAGGAAAGTTGTTCTTCCCAATGGTAATGAATGAAAACAGCTACCGAGCATAATGGAAAAAAAACTAAACAAATTAATAGAGTAATTTACAAATGTGTGTGTGTATATATATATATATATATATATGTATATATATATATATATATATATATATATATATATATATATATATATATACACACACACACAAACCCCGTTTCCATATGAGTTGGGAAATTGTGTTAGATGTAAATATAAACGGAATACAATGATTTGCATATCATTTTCAACCCATATTCAGTTGAATATGCTACAAAGACAACATATTTTATGTTCAAACTGATTTTTTGCAAATAATCATTAACTTTAAAATTTGATGCCAGGAACACGTGACAAAGAGGTTGGGAAAAGTGGCAATGAATCTGGAGAAATCACTGCACGTAAGCAGCTAAGCCCGTGACCTTTGATCCCTCAGGCTGTACTGCATCAACAAGTGACATCAGTTTGTAAAGGATATCACCACATGGGCTCAGGAACACTTCAGAAACCCACTGTCAGTAACTACAGTTGGTCGCTACATCTGTAAGTGCAAGTTAAAACTCTCCTATTGAAGGCGAAAACCGTTTATAAACAACACCCAGAAACACCGTCTGCTTCGCTGGGCCTGAGCTCATCTACGATGGAATGATACAAAGTGGAAAAGTGTTCTGTGGTCTGACGAGTCCACATTTCAAATTGTTTTTGGAAACTGTGGACGTCGTGTCCTCCGGACCAAAGAGGAAAAGAACCATCCGGATTGTTATAGGCGCAAAGTTGAAAAGCCAGCATCTGTGATGGTATGGGGGTGTATTAGTGCCCAAAACATGGGTAACTTACACATCTGTGAAGGCGCCATTAATGCTGAAAGGTATATACATTTTTTGGAGAAACATATGTTGCCATCCAAGCAACGTTACCATGGACGCCCCTGCTTATTTCAGCAAGACAATGCCAAGCCACGTGTTACATCAACGTGGCTTCATAGTAAAAGAGTGCGGGTACTAGACTGGCCTGCCTGTAGTCCAGACCTGTCTCCCATTGAAAATGTGTGGCGCATTATGAAGCCTAAAATACCACAACGGAGACCCCCGGACTGTTGAACAACTTAAGCTGTACATCAAGCAAAAATGGGAAATAATTCCACCTGAGAAGCTTAAAAAATGTGTCTCCTCAGTTCCCAAACGTTTACTGAGTGTTGTTAAAAGGAAAGGCCATGTAACACAGTGGTGAACATGCCCTTTCCCAACTACTTTGGCACGTGTTGCAGCCATGAAATTCTAAGTTAATTATTATTTGCCAAAAAATTTTTTTTTTATGAGTTTGAACATCAAATATCTTGTCTTTGTAGTGAATTCAATTGAATATGGGTTGAAAAGGATTTGCAAATCATTGTATTCCGTTTATATTTACTTCTAACACAATTTCCCAACTCATATGGAAACGGGGTTTGTATATGTATACATGTATATAAATATGTATATGTGTATATATATCTATATATATGTATATCCATCCATCCATCCATTTTCTACCGCTTATTCCCTTCGGGGTTGCGGGGGGTGCTGGAGCCTATCTCAGCTACAATCGGGCGGAAGGCGGGGTACACCCTGGACAAGTCGCTATCTCATCGCAGGGCCAACACAGATAGACAGACAACATTCACACTCACATTCACACACTAGGACTAATCAACCTATCCCCAGGTGCATGTCTTTGGAGGTGGGAGGAAGCCGGAGTACCCGGAGGGAACCCACGCAGTCACGGGTATATATGTGTATATATATATATATACATATACATATGTGTGTATAAATATATATATATATATGACTTAGTGCAGGAGTCATAGATGGTGTCTGTAAGGGACCCAGAACTCGGAGCCATACATGAGGGTGGTTAGTACCACGGCTTTAAACACATAGTGTAAATGAAGTGTTCTAAAACTTAGTGAATTTACAGTATGTGTGTTTATAATGTTAAGTTTTTTATGCATTGTTGATGTACTGTTTTTATCTCTCTGTTACTGTTTTAGAAGCCAATCCAGAGAAGTTTACCAGCCGTTTCAGGAATAAGATGTTCTATGCTGGGGTGAGTCCACACTGGCTTTTAAATTGTGTTTGCTTAACACTTTATCTTGTCTTATTTTTTAAGGTATTGATCTATTTGGAAGATCATGATATATGTTATATTTCTATTTTATTATGATTTAGGTTGCATCACTTGTTTAAGTTAAAACATTTTTTTTGTGATGATTCTTGTCTAAAATTCCTACTGTATATGAATATACAACTATTAAATTATTGAATTATTTACTCAATCTAGGCTTTATTATTATGTGCCATGTTTGGTTTGTTTAAAAAAAACAACCTATGGTCTGATTGCTTTGTTAGTGCAGTTCATTAGGTCAAGTGTGAATGTTATCATACAAGTCTTGGTGTACAGTTTTCCTCGTTTATCGTGGTTAGTTGGGACTGGAGGATTATTAATGATACACTTAATATTTTCATAGTTACCTTCTGAATACATTTTCGAACATTATCAGATCCCTTTTGAATACAGGATTACACCCATATAGCACCTTTACACTCATTTAATCTGATACAACAACCTTGAGTCTGTTCTATTTTAGATTACTGTACTACCGGTAGCCGAGAGGATCTTTGAAGTGTCATTACTATGGCCTTCACCTGGCCACTAAAACATGGCCACCACGTGGAAATGGAAGTACTTCAATTACGTCCTAGGTAATTCCTCTAAATTAGAAATGGGCTTTTAGTGCTGAAACCAGTGGTGTATAATCTGCAATTGTTCTGTTGGTCAACTTGACAATTGTGGCTACGACATTTTAGCATTGTGTGCCTGCGTTGTCATTCCACATCCATTACGTCAGAGCTGTGTTATTGATGTCAAAGATGAAGTGCATTAAAATAGTTAATCTCCACTTTGGTCGGGCAGTTCAGGGTTTCCCCTAGATTGCCAAGATAACTCTGGCGGTAGGGGCGTGGTTACCATGACATCATTGCAGAATTTGCTATGATGATATGATTTTCTTTAAAAAGGCAAAAAAATTGTATACATACATTTGAAAACAAATGTTTTATTGATTATCAATAACATATATTTGATATCGTTTTGCCATATTAACAAATCTTAATGCTTATTGTATAATGTGCTTGGTTGAGAATTTTTCAAGTGTCTAGAGACTTTCAGTGACTTTTTTATTAAAAACGACAAAGCAACAAATCTAGCGTCTTTTTCTGCTGTTATAATAGAGTGTACTTGTGTTGGGAGACTTCACTTCTGTCCCTCTATATCCCTGACGAAGAGGCAAGCTGCAGCGAGCATGATGCCACACTTGCTTCGCACTGCTGCTCCAGTTAGAATTTTTTCCTTAAAAGCCACCACTATCTTAATATTTTCACATTTTGTAGATCGATGTCTGATATATATTAAAGTTACATCCACATCGCAGATATGTTGACAACGCTCCAGATAATGGCGTGCGTCTCGTTTACATCCGGGTTTCGGCAGCCCTGTTTTCAGTGATCAAAGTATTTTTTTGGTGGCCGGATTTTCAGTGCATCACTATTCCATAGTGCACACATAATAGGCTATATATTTTCATTCATACTGTAAAGATCTGATGGTGGTAATGTTTTATGTTTATGTGGTTTTGATTTGATGTTAATTTTCCCAAGATTACAAACACACCGTCTATATCTGAAAGTTGTTTCAGAGAGAATGTGTGTCTGGGTAAGCACAGAGATGAAAGCACAGGAGTTAAAACCTGTTGGAATTGTGCCGGTTGTTGGCATAAGATTGGCAATAAAGGTAAAAATAGCATCGGACTTTGTGTGACTTCTTCTCACGGTTACAATACATTATATTACTTTCAAGACATGCACCTGGAGATAAGTTGATTGGAAACACTAAATTGGCCCTACCATGAGGTGGCTACTTGTCCAGGGTGTACCCCGCCTTCCACCCGAATGCAGCTGGGATAGGCTCCAGCCACCCCGTGACCCTGAGAGGGACAAGCGGTAGAAAATTATTGGGATAGATGGATCATTTGTTTTCATGTAAAACAAAACAAAACAACAACACAATTTCCAAGGTGTGGCGGCTATGAATTTGACGTAGCAGTGCGCCACATTCAGTTACATTAAGGGGCAACCCTGCAGTTGCTGATAGCTGATACAGTAGTTCATAAACATGATGCTGCTGCACATTGCAAACCATCTTAAAAACAAGTCATGATATGAAACAATGGTTTCAGTTCATTTTCAGTATGTTTTTTGTGTTTAAGGAGAATAACTTTTTTCCTATCAACAATGTCTCTTTATTTTCTTGCAGTAAACAAAGTATTGCTAATGTACTGAATAGTCCAAGACTTTTCTTATGTTAACGATAACTAAACACTACACTTTCAAATGGTAAATTTCCTCTTATTCCTTGACTACCCATCCACGTGGCACACACCATCACACCCTTGATGCAAGTGGTGACCCAAATTGTGGACATTTATTAGCTCAAATATTTAATAAAAATACATTTAAGTACAGTTTAATTTTGAGGTAGTGCAAACTAGCATGTGTGCCGGCATGAAACAAGGTCAATGATCATTTCAGGAAGTTTTTATCCATATATTGTGTATTAAAACTTATTTTGTGGCAAAACACAAACTTTAAAGTGTCTGTAGAGGTTTTTAGTACAAGGCATATCAGAGGAGTTGAATCAGAACAAACACAAATAAAAAGTGTAATTGAAAATTTTTTTTTTCTTCCGATTAACTCAGTAGGTAAATTTAATCCCCAGTCTGGCCCAACAGTTTAGTCACATAGTCTTACCTGCGAGTGTGCGTTGTGGACGGAAATTTTTCAATTAACGTCAGCTTTCAAAATATTTGAATGAAGCTTCTTTAAATTGTTGTCTTTCAAATTCTATGTTTGTGCTGAAGCAAAATCTATTTTTTTTTTTTTCTGTATAATGTGAGTGGAGAGGGGTGGAGGAAATGGTACTTGGACATTACACAGCGGAGAGGGCTTTTCTCTACTCGCACAGGAACATGCGCACTTAGACACACACACGCACACAGACACACTACAAAATTACCGTATTTTCCGCACTATAAGGTGCACCGGACTATAAGGCGCACCTTCAATGAATGGCGTATTTTAAAACATTGTTCATATATAAGGCGCACCGCATTATAAGGCGCACCACATTATAAGGCGCATAGAATAGACGCCAATAGAGGCTGGGGTTACGTTATGCATCCCGTAGTTGCGAGACCTGTTGTGGCTCAATGTTGGTACATATATAAGGCGCACCGGATTATAAAGCGCAGTGTCAGCTTTTGAGAAAATTAGAGATTTTTAGGTGCACCTTATAGTGCGGAAAATACGGTAATTACAAAACTGCGGCCTATAAAGACAGGGTGGACCGTATTTGACCATGTATCGTTGCATTTGTACTATAGAGCAGAATGATATACCAATACACAAGCGGGACATTTAATAAATTGCCAAATAATGTTGTTTATTCATGCTGAAGCTTCTTTTATAATCTAGTAATGCTGTATATGTCAATTATGAAAGTTTAAGATGTATAAATGGGATTATATTTACGGAATGTGCAAATAAGCACACACTTTGCCTCTTGTTCAATCTGTAGATTAAAGGTTGCTATTTCAGCTAAAGCTATATTATATTTACAGATTCTAATTTGGTCTGGATCTTAGACCATTATGGACATTTATAAGTGTGTGTGTGTGTATTTGTTTGGTTGACTGTTATACAGACAGCTTTCTCAGATTTCCTGATGCGAAGCTCCAAAGACCTGTCTAAGCACATCAAAGTGGTGGTAAGAATTTGTCAATGCAGTCAGCTCATGTTTAAAAGCACCACCCCTCACACACACACTGTGTGTGTCTGCTTCTGCTTGTCTCCAGTGTGATGGGACTGATTTAACATCAAAGGTTCTGGATTTGAAGCTTCAATGTCTGGTTTTCCTCAACATCCCCAGGTTGGTTTCTACGACTCCTACTCCTGACAACACACACTTCTCACTTGATCTGCAAGGTCTGGGCAGAAGACAATTATCACAGTTGTTGAATTCCATTTTATAGACGTTCTGGCCATACTAATTAGAGTCGGCATGTCTGCTGTGAGCGTCTCACAAACTTTACAATTAGTTACAATACCCAAGTATTACAAAGTATATTATTTGGCATACTCAGGACTGTGCTCGGCCTTCCCCCACTCACTCTGCTCACTCGCGACTGCATGGCCACCTCGAGCTCAAACCACATCATTAAATGTGATGATTACATAACAGTAATGGTCCTCATCACCGGTGACTAATGAATCGTTGAAGTCTTTGAATATCATGCAAACAAAAGGTGTAGCATCTAGCTTTGTGGTGTGGTGAAAACAATCTGTTCCTAATTGGGGACAAGACAAGAGATGTTTGTTGACTACGATAATGGTTGTCATGTGCAAGCCCTCAACTTCCTGCGTAGAAGGAGAAGAAGGTGAAGAAGGTGAACCCATCCATCCCACCACCTTTTCACTGTTTTGCTCTCTTGCATTAGGAACAGTTGTTTCCTTGAAGCAATCAGAACACTAAACTCACTCCCTGCCATGCCACAAGACGTTGTAAAACTATTCCTATTGGAATATCCATCCATCCATTTTCTACCGCTTGTTCTGTTAGGGATCGCGGGGGTGCTAGAGCCTATCTCAGCTGCATTTAATGCAGCTGTAATTGGAATGAGTACACTCTAAATCCTTTAACGAGGATCCATTGGAGGGCAATGATGAGCCATCAATCTGTCAATCCTTTCCGTGTCCGGGCCAGGTAAGGTTGTTATGCAGCTGAGAGGCATATCATGCAGTCCCGCGTGCTGCTCTCGGACCATCAGATCACGTGATGGTGCATTTAATCCCTTCATACAGACAGAGACTGAAACTGGCTGAACCTGTTATGAGGACCATTAAGTTTTTCACCGCCGAGGCTGTGGAGGAGCTGCGTGCATGTTTGGAGATGACAGACTGGGAGGCAATTTTAGCAGCCATGGACAATCTGGACGAGTATACGGACACTGTGACCTCATACATTCAGTTCAATGAGGCGCGCATCATTCCAACGCGCACCAGGGCTTGTTATAACAACGACAAGCCCTGGTTCACACCCAAGCTCCGACAGCTGCGCAAGAAGAAGGAGGCTGCGTGGAGATGTGGGGACCGGAGTACCTACAGCGAAGCGAAGTACCACTTCAACAGGGAAAAGGAGAAAGCTAAATCTGTGTACTCTAACCGTCTACAGGAACAGTTTCGCTCCAATGATTCTGCGGCCGTTTGCAGAGGGCTAGGGGCCCTTACGTACCATAAGCCCAAAGCCCCCCAGGCCCTGAATGACCGGACTCTCGCTCAGGGCCTCAACACACATTACTGTCATCATGAACGGCCTTCAGCTAAATCAAAGCTCTGCTCCTCCCATCATCACCCTCCCCACCAACGCCAGTACTTCATTAAAGGATTTAAAGGACTCAAAGGATTCCAAGGACATCACAGGACTGTAAAAGCCCTCTCTATCCGAGAGGAGGATGTACGCCGGCAGTTCTTGAAGCTGAATACGGGGAAGGCCCCCGGGCCAGATGGTGTCTCCCCCTCCACTCTCAGACACTGCGCGGATCAGCTGGCTCCTGTCTTCACTGACATTTTTAACACCTCTCTGTAGCTATGCCGCGTGCCGTCCTGCTTTAAGACCTCCACCATTGTCCCTGTCCCCAAGAAAGCACGGATCACAGGACTTAATGACTACAGGCCGGTTGCGCTGACATCTGTGGTCATGAAGTCCTTTGAGCGCTTGGTCCTGCCCCTCCTCAAGGACATCACCGCCCCCCTCCTGGACCCACTGCAGTTCGCCTACAGAGCCAACAGGTCTGTGGATGATGCAGTGAATCTGGCCCTCCACTTCATCCTGGAGCATCTGGACTCCCCAGGAACCTACGCTAGGATCCTGTTTGTGGACTTCAGCTCTGCCTTCAACACCATCCTCCCTGGACTGCTACGAGACAAGCTCTACCAGCTCAGCGTGCCCGACTCCCTCTGCAGTTGGATCAATGACTTCCTGACAGACCGAAGACAGCACGTGCGGCTGGAGAAGATTGTCTCGGACAGTCGAACCACGAACACTGGTACTCCTCAGGGCTGTGTACTTTCCCCCTGGCTCTTCTCCCTGTATACAAACTGCTGCACCTCCAGTCACCAGTCCGTAAAGCTGCTCAAGTTTGCGGATGACACTACCCTCATCGGGCTCATCTCGGATGGCGATGAGACCGCCTACAGGAGAGAGGTGGACCGGCTGGCGTCCTGGTGCAGCCTCAACAACCTGGAGCTGAACGCCCAGAAAACAGTGGAGATGATCATGGACTTCAGGAAAGTCACAGCCCCACCATCCCCCCTCACCCTGATTGACTCTCCCACCCCCGTCTCCATTGTGGACTCCTTCCGTTTCTTGGGCACCACCATCACTCAGGACCTGAAGTGGGAGCCGACCATCAGCTCCCTCATCAAGAAGGCCCAGCAGAGGATGTACTTCCTGCGGCAGCTGAGGAAACTTAAGGTGCCGACTGAGATGCTGGTGCAGTTTTACTCAGCCATCATCGAGTCCATCCTCACCTCCTCCATCACCGTGTGGTTCCCCGGCGCCACAGTCCAGGATAAGCATCGACTGCAGCGCATGGTACGTGCTGCTGAGAAGGTGATTGGCTGCAAGCTCCCATCCCTCCAGAACTTGTTCTCCTCCAGAACCAGGAGGCGTGTGGGTGGGATCACAGCTGACTCTTCTCACCCTGGACACAAACTATTCTCCCCTCTCCACTCAGGCAGGAGACTATGGTCCATCCAGACCCACACCTCCCGCCACCTGAACAGTTTTTTCCCCTCGGCCATCAGGCACATGAACAAAAACTCCTAACAGTAGCTCCTTTGAATTCCTTTCTAAGTCTATAACAAGATCTGATAGCTTAGTTAGAGCTCTTGTTATTACTAAATCTGTGTTATATATGTTTTGTGTTGCACAATTGCACCAAGAAAAATTCCTAGTTTGTGAACCCGTTCTCAAACAATAGCAATAAAAACTCTTCTGATTCTGATTCGGACGGAAGGCGGGGTACACCCTGGACAAGTCGCCACCTCATTGCAGGGCCAACACAGATAGATAGTTTATACTAATTCTATTTGATTCATCATATTATTTATTACTATGTATGTCCATCCATCCATTCATCTTCTTCCGCTTATCCGAGGTCGGGTCGCGGGGGCAGCAGCCTAAGCAGGGAAGCCCAGACTTCCCTCTCCCCAGCCACCTCGTACAGCTCTTCCCGAGGGATCCCGAGGCGTTCGCAGGCCAGCCGGGAGACATAGTCTTCCCAACGTGTCCTGGGTCTTCCCCGTAGTCTCCTATCGGTCGGACGTGCCCTAAACACCTCCCTCGGGAGGCGTTCGGGTGGCATCCTGACCAGATGCCCGAACCACCTCATCTGGCTCCTCTCGATGTGGAGAAGCAGCGGCTTTACTTTGAGCTCCCCCCGGATGGCAGAGCTACTCACCCTATCTCTAAGGGAGAGCCCACAGCGTCCGCATTACTGAAGACGCCGCACCGATCCGCCTGTCGATCTCACGATCCACTCTTCCCTCACTCGTGAACAAGACTCCGAGGTACTTGAACTCCTCCACTTGGGGCAGGGTCTCCTCCGCAACCCGCAGATGGCACTCCACCCTTTTCCGGGCGAGAACCATGGACTCGGACTTGGAAGTGCTGATTCTCATCCCAGTTGCTTCACACTCAGCTGCGAACCGATTCAGTGAGAGCTGAAGATCCTGGCCAGATGAAGCCACCAGGATCACATCATCTGCAAAAAGCAGAGACCTAATCCTGCAGCCGCCAAACCGGATCCTCTCAGCGCCTTGACTGCGCCTAGAAATTCTGTCCATAAAAGTTATGAACAGAATCGGTGACGAAGGGCAGCCTTGGTGGAGTCCAACCCTCACTGGAAACGTGTCCGATTTACTGCCGGCAATGCAGACCAAGCTCTGACACTGATCATACAGGGAGCGGACCACCACAATCAGACAGTCCGCTATCCCATACTCTCTGAGCACTCCCCACAGGACTTCCCGAGGCGGTTGAATGCCTTCTACAAGTCCACAAAGCACATGTAGACTGGTTGGGCAAACTCCAATGCACCCTCAAGGACCCTGCCGAGAGTATAGAGCTGGTCCACAGTTCCACAACCAGGACGAAAACCACACTGTTCATCCTGAACCCGAGGTTCGACTATCCGGCGTAGCCTCCTCTCCAGTATACCTGAATAGACCTTACCGGGTAGGCTGAGGAGTGTGATCCCACGATAGTTAGAACACACCCTCCGGTTCCCCTTTTTAAAGAGAGGAACCACCACCCCGGCCTGCCAATCCAGAGGTACCGCCCCCGATGTCCCCGCGATGCTGCAGACTCTTGTCTACCAAGACAGCCCCACAGCATCCAGAGCCTTAAATAACTCCGGGCGGATCTCATCTACCCCCGGGGCCTTGCCATCGAGGAGCTTTTTAACTACCTCAGCAACCTCAGCCCCAGAAATAGGAGAGCCCACCACAGATTCCCCAGGCACTGCTTCCTCATAGGAAAACGTGTTGGTACTACACATACATACCATGTATGTATGTATGTATGTTATATCACAGTTGCTTTTTCCTTGCTCTTGTCACTTGCACTGTCATTGTTGCACTCAATGTTGAGAAACATAGGTTTGTTCGCTGTAATGTATGCACTTTATATTGCCAAAAGTATTTGGCCACCTGCCTTTACTAACATATGAACTTGAAGTGCCATCCCATGGAATTGTCCAAAATGTTTTGGTATCCAGGAGCATTCAAAGTTCCTTTCACTGGAACTAAAGGGCCAAGCCCAACTTCTGAAGAACAACCCCACACCATAATTCCTCCTCTACCAAATTTCACACTCGGCACAATGCAGTCCGAAATGTAGCGTTCTCCTGGCAACCTTCAAACCCAGACGGAAAAGCGTGATTCATCAGTCCAGAGAAGGATTCTCCACTGCTCAAGAGTCCAGTGGTGACGTGCTTTACACCACTGCATCCGACGCTTTGCATTGGATGGTGATGTATGGCTTAAATGCAGCTGCTCGGCCATGGAAACCCATTCCACAAAGCTCTCTGCGTACTGTTCGTGGGCTAATTGGAAGGTCACATGAAGTTTGGAGCTCTGTAGCAACTGACTGTGCAGAAAGTCTTTGCACTATGCGCTTTAGCATCCGCTGACCCTCTCTGTCAGTGTACGTGGCCTACCACTTGGTGACTTGCTGTTCCCAAACTCTTCACTTTATTTTCTTATAATAAAGTTGTCTTTGGAATATAGGAGCGAGGACATTTCACGACTGATTTTGTTGCACAGGTGGCATCCTATGACAGTTCCACGCTGGAAATTACTGAGAGCGGCCCATTCTGTCACAAATGTTTGTAGAAACAGTCTCCATGCCTAAGTGCTTGATTTTATACACCGGGCCAAGTGATTAGGACACCTGATTCTCATTATTTGAATGGGTGGCCAAATACTTTTGGCAATATAGTGTATGTATCACACAGAGACAATTGTATAAAAAAAAACCTTGAACCATTATATCCTTAAAGGGGAACTGCACTCTTTTGGGAATGTTGCCTATCGTTCATAATCACTATGAAAGACATGACAGCATGTATTTTTTTATGGATTCTAAATATTAAATAAATGCGACCAAAAGTCAGCTTACAATGGAGCCTATGGGAGAAGCTCTATTCTGCCTATAAAGCCCATTAAAATAACCTCCAAACAACTCCATTAAGGTTTTATACACATGATGTAAATATATACAGTCGTGGTCAAAAGTTTACATACAGTTGTAAAGAACATAATGTCATGGCTCTCTTGAGTTTTTCAATAATTTCTACAACTCTTATTTTTTTTGTGATACAGTGATTGGAGCACATACTTGTTTGTCACAAAAAATATTCATGAAATTTGGTTCTTTTATGAATTTATTATGGGTGTACTAAAAATGTGACCAAATCGGCTGTGTCAAATGTATACATACAGCAATGTTAATATTTGGTTACATGTCCCTTGGTAAGTTTCACTGCAATAAGGCGCTTTTGGTAGCCACCCACAAGCTTTTGGCAAGCTTCTGGTTGAATTTATGACCACTCTTCTTGACAAAATTGGTGCAGTTCAGCTAAATTTGTTGGTTTTCTGACATAGACTTGTTTCTTCAGCATTGTCCACATGTTTAAGTCAGGACTTTGGGAAGGCCATTCTAAAACCTTAATCCTAGCCTGATTTAGACATTCCTTTACCACTTTTGACGTGTGTTTGGGGTCATTGTCCTGTTGGAACACCCAAATGCGCCCAAGAACCAACTTCTGGGCTGATGATTTTAGGTTGTCCTGAAGAATTTGGAGGTAAACCTCCTTTTTCATTGTCCTGTTTACTCTTTGTAAAGCACCAGTTCCATTGGCAGCAAAACGGGCCCAGAACATGATACTACCACCACCATGCTTGACGGTAGGGTAGTGTTCCTGGGATTAAAGGCCTCACCTTTTCTCCTCCAAACATATTGCTAGGTATTGTGGCCAAACAGCTAAATTTTTGTTTCATCTGACATCACATGGACAAAAATAAGACCTTCTGGAGGAAACTTCTGTGGTCAGATGAAACAAAAATTGAGCTGTTTGGCCGCAATACCCAGCAATATATTTGGAGGTTGGGTCTTGGGCGCAGTTGGGAATTCCAACAGGACAATGACCTCTTTACAAGTGTATGTAAACTTTTGACCACGACTGTATGTTATGTGGTAACCGGCACATTTATATTAACATTTAATATTTATGTTTTTTGATAATTTTAAGCATTGGCGGCGCAATAATTTCAAAAACGTTCGCTTTTTTATTTTATTTTTTATTTTTTATTTTTTGCAGCATCACTGATTTTTACTTGCTGCAGACTTTATAAGAACAACAAACTTAAGAAAACATCACTTACTGTGCAATGTCTGCTGTCATTAGGATGCCGGCTGCTAGGATGTTAATACAGTTCCGTATAGAAGAAAAATGGCTCATAATCCTTGCGAAGAAAAGGGGGATGGACCCAACTGTCTTTTTGTGTCGTTCCCACCATTTACGGGTTTAAATTGGCTGTCAAAGTGTACCAACTTGTCGGACTACGTCCTCAGCCTTCTTCTATCCAGGTGAGAGGCATAATTTATGACCTACAACAAACTTCTAGGGAGCAAGGAAGCGAGGAAACACCTCACCAGTCGATCATGTCTAAATTATACAGAAGCTTGGGATCACGGCGCTGCTATAAATAGTTTGTTTGCATTAGTGCTTATAATAACAATATAACAATACTTAGTTAATAGTAAAATCACGAAATGTAAATAGAGTATTGTTGCCGGTTTTTGGATGGCTTTTTATTGGATTTTCTCGGCGAAATAGACAACCTCCCATTGGCTTTGCTGTAAGCAGACTTTTATTTATGTGTATTTACAAGTTAGAATGCATTTAAAAAAAATATCTATTCTTCGTCATATCTTTCATAATGATCGTGAACAATTGGCAAAATTCCAAAAAAAGTGCAATTCCCCTTTAAGTCAAAAAATATTATTTGGACCAAGTGCTAGACAACAATTCGCTTGACACATACAGATATATAAATAAGTATGATCAGATTCCCAATAGTATTTCAATTTAGAGGATATGGGGCGTGAACATTTTTTTGACCTGTTGGGACGTCATGACAGAAAATATTTGAGAACCACTGAGCTACTGTATGCTGGTCACAATGCGTTATCTGTTAATCACTGATATATTTTTTTTAAATACAATTTGTTTGGAATGTGTATTAAAATCAGCTGATATACTGTAGGTATTGAGGTTGTGGCTTTATTGTGCTTATGTCTTCATGTGTTTCAGGTACTGTGCAGGCACTACCCCTTGGGGAAATCCAAGTGATCACCATGACTTTGAGCCACAACGGCATGATGATGGATACATTGAGGTCATTGGGTTCACATTGACATCATTGGTATGGAAGAAAATTTGTAATTTTGCTTTAATGTTAAGCATGTAATGTATAGGATATTAAAAAAAATAATTGTGGAATAATCGCTCATGTTCCTTTCATTAGGGCCCGCATGGCCCATTGTATAAGGACTCCCAAAGGGAGTCCTTATGCAATGGGACATAAGGACCTATTGAATTTGTAAGGTTTTATTATATTTGTTATGTACCTTTTTTGTATAGGCTACTCTCCAGGTTGGAGGTCATGGCGAGCGTCTGATTCAGTGTCGAGAAGTCATTCTCACTACGACAAAGCCTCTTCCCGTACAGGTGTTCTATCCCACCCAGCACACATTTACCCTCTCCAGTCAAGATACAAGATGATTTATTTGTCGTTGCACTTAAAAAGTATAACGGAATTTGTTTATAGTCAACCTGTCCAAGTAATAGAAATACATTAAGACAGGGGGTAGACAGGACAGGAGGGCTCATGGGTTGCCAAATGGGTGGGATGCGCCCCTCTTCTCCGGGCATATCAGCGCAACAGAGTCCTATAAGCACTCCTTAATAAAATCTCCGCCAGAAAACGCCTTACTTTTTCTAGCGATTTTGTGAGAAATTACGAAACTTGTCTTGACAGCTGCATCTCTGGGGGTGTGAAATTTGGCAAAAAGTCCTTGTTGGGTTTGCAGTTTTACCATCAACGCATCAGCCTCCCTTGCGCGCGCTTCATCAGACAGATTCCGGTATTTTTCCTCGTGCTTCGTCGTGTAGTGGCGATTCAAATTACAAACCCCGTTTGTGTTAGATGTAAATATAAACGGAATACAATGATTTGCAAATAATTTTCAACCCATATTCAGTTGAATATGCTACAAAGACAACATATTTGATGTTCAAACTGATAAAAAAACATTTTTTTGCAAATAATCATTAACTTTAGAATTTGATGCCAGCAACACGTGACAAAGAAGTTGGGAACGGTGGCAATAAATACTGATAAAGTTGAGGAATGCTCATCAAACACTTATTTGGAACATCCCACAGGTGTGCAGGCTAATTGGAAACAGGTGGGTGCCATGATTGGGTATAAAAACAGCTTCCCAAAAAATGCTCAGTCTTTCACAAGAAAGGATGGGGCGAGGTACACCCCTTTGTCCACAACTGCAGTTTAAGAACAACATTTCTCAAAGTGAAATTGCAAGAAATTTAGGGATTTCAACATATACGGTCCATAATATAATCAAAAGGTTCAGAATCTGGAGAAAACACTCCACGTAAGCGGCATGGCCGGAAACCAACATTGAATGACCGTGACCTTCGATCCCTCAGATGGCACTGTATCAAAAACCGACATCAATCTCTAAAGGATATCACCACATGGGCTCAGGAACACTTCAGAAAACCACTGTCACTAAATACAGTTGGTCGCTACATCTGTAAGTGCAAGTTAAAGCTCTACTATGCAAAGCAAAAGCCATTTATCAACAACATCCAGAAACGCCGCCGGCTTCTCTGGGCCCGAGATCATCTAAGATGGACTGATGCAAAGTGGAAAAGTGTTCTGTGGTCTGACGAGTCCACATTTCAAATTGTTTTTAGAAATATGCGACATCGTGTCTTCTGGACCAAAGGGGAAGCGAACCATCCAGACTGGTATCGACGCAAAGTTCAAAAGCCAGCATCTGTGATGGTATGGGGGTGCATTAGTGCCCAAGGCATGGGTAACTTACACATCTGTGAAGGCACCATTAATGCTGAAAGGTACATACAGGTTTTGGAACAACATATGCTGCCATCTAAGTGCCGTCTTTTTCATGGACGCCCCTGCTTATTTCAGCAAGACAATGCCAAGCCACATTCAGCACGTGTTACAACAGCGTGGCTTCGTAAAAAAAGAGTGCGGGTACTTTCCTGGCCCGCCTGCAATCCAGACCTGTCTCCCATCGCAAATGTGTGGCGCATTATGAAGCGTAAAATACGACAGCGGAGACCCCGGACATTTGAACGACTGAAGCTCTACATAAAACAAGAATGGGAAAGAATTCCACTTTCAAAGCTTCAACAATTAGTTTCCTCAGTTCCCAATCGTTTATTGAGTGTTGTTAAAAGAAAAGGTGATGTAACACAGTGGTGAACATGCCCTTTCCCAACTACTTTGGCACGTGTTGCAGCCATGAAATTGTAAGTTAATTATTATTTGCAAAAAAAAAATAAAGTTTATGAGTTTGAACATCAAATATCTTGTCTTTGTAGTGCATTCAATTGAATATGTGTTGAAAAGGATTGCAAATCATTGTATTCCGTTTATATTTACATCTAACACAATTTGGAAACGGGATTTGTACATTCTTTAAACACAGCAACCTGTGTACCACAAATTAAGCACACGGCTTTACCTTTAATTTCTGTAAAGAAATACTTGGCAGTCCATTTCTTGTTGAAAACACGGCATTCGTCATCAACTTTTCTCTTTTTAGCGTCTCGGGGGTAACCGGGCATCACTTGTCGCTGTGCACTTTCACTCACAGGTTACAAACGGACATATGCCCATAAATAACACTTTTTAAAATAAAAGCAGCACAGTTGTATTGCACGCACGACATAGATGCTTTTTTAAAATGTATTTTGTAATTTGTGATAGCCGCTGTTCACATTCACTCACAATCGCGCACGAGCATAGTCCACACGGAAGTAATACAAATAACGCTTTTCAAAACAAAAGCAGCACCGTTGTATTGCACACTCGACATAGATACTTTTTAAAATGTATTTTGTAATTTATGATTGGCCTCACGCGGACAGGGACGCACAAAGGTCCGGACGGATGTGGCCCACGGGCCGTTGAATGCCCAGGTCTGCCGTAAAAGATGGGAAAGAGAGAAACAAGAAGAGGGACAAATAAAGCCACTCTCAAATTATGCTCCTGTTGGGGGCGCAGTGTGGGAGTAGGAAAACATCTAAGCAAATATAACATACTTGCCAACCTTGAGACCTCCAAATTCGGGAGATGGGGGGAGGGGGGTGTTGAGGTGGGCGGAGTTTGGTGGTAGCGGGGGGGGTGTATATTGTAGCGTCCCGGAAGAGTTAGTGCTGCAAGGGATTCTGGGTATTTGTTCTGTTGTGTTTATGTTGTGTTACGGTGCGGATGTTCTCCCGAAATGTGTTTGTCATTCTTGTTTGGTGTGGGTTCACAGTGTGGCGCATATTTGTAACAGTGTTAAAGTTGTTTATACGGCCACCCTTAGTGTGACCTGTATGACTGTTGATCAAGTATGCCTTGCAGTCACTCATGTGTTTGTAAAAACCGCATTTATTATGTGACTGGGTCGGCACGCTGTTTGAATGTAGGAAAAGCGAACGTGACGACAGGTTGTAGAGGACGCTAAAGACAGAGTTTTAAGGCACGCCCCCAATATTATTGTCCGGGCGGAAATCGGGAGAAATTCGGGAGAATGGCTGCCCCGGGAGATTTTCGGGAGGGGCACTGAAATTCGGGAGTCTCTCGGAAATATCGGGAGGGTTGGTAAGTATGAAATATAAGCACACATTGCCACATACAAACTCGAGACTTGTTACAGCACGGGCAGCCAGCCGCAGCCACTGCCAAAAAGCGGTGCAGCTCCGTGGTCAGCATACCGCACTGGGGGGTGAAGAGGCGAAGATGGGATGGGGGTTGGGGTGCGCGTGTACTAGTTTGTGTAGTGTCCATGGATGCGTCTGTATCCATAAGCCAACGACATAACTTTGGCGTTGCGGCCTTGTGCCTCATTCCACAGAGTAACAACACGATAACACAGCTGGTTGCTGTGGAGATGTTCATGGTATGGTCTAAACCCGGGGTTACCAACGCGGTGCCCGCGGGCGCCAGGTCGCCCGTAAGGACCAGATGAGTAGCCCGCTGGCCTGTTCTAAAAATAGCTCAAATAGCAACACTTACCAGTGAGCTGCCTCTATTTATTTTATTTTATTTATTTACTAGCAAGCTGGTCTCACTTTGCTCGACATTTTTAATTCTAAGAGAGACAAAACTCAAATAGAATTTGAAAATCCAAGAAAATATTTTAATGACTTGGTCTTCATTAACTGACAAAGAAACAGATAACAGATTTGGTGTCCAGTTCAAAGTGTGACATGATTTATTAAAACATTTGAGAGTTGACTTTTGTATTTTACATGAGTTATTATTTGTACAAACATGGTAATTCATGATTTGTTAAAAAATGTTAGTGGCTATCTAGTTAAAATGGGATATTATGATTTCACAAGACTGTCTTAGAAGTGATCATTTAAAAATGTTCAATTTGAAAAATGTGCACTTAGAGAAAATATAAAAATAAAGTGTTGCATATTGGTATTTATCTGTTTCTTTATATATTTATTGTGAGAAATCATTAAGATGATCAGTGTTTCCACAAAGATAAATATCATTAATTATTAATAATAACATAGAGTTAAAGGTCAATTGAGCAAATTGGCTATTTCTGGCAATTTATTTGAGTGTGTTTCAAACTGGTAGCCCTTCGCATTAATCAGTACCCAAGAAGTAGCTCTTGGTTTCAAAAAGGTTGGTGACCCCTGGTCTAAACAAAGTCAAACAACCAGTAGGGGCCGTGAAGGAAGAGGGGAAGGGTTCTAAAAGCTTCTCAATGTTACGGCCTCACTGGGGGAGTTCTGCAGCCAAGGCCGGTGTTCTGTCGAATTTAGCAGCTTCCTCGAAAATAGCAAACAGCTGAGTAACTCGATAGTGAGGTCTATTGAATTATGCAGCCACGTAAAAAATGCAACTTTAAAATTTGGAACGCCGATTTGGATATCATATAATGCTCCCTCTGTAAAAGTGCAATCATTACTTTTTTCAATGAGGTTTTGTTTTCGCCAGGTTTACTTTGTCTATTTGTTAGCAACATACATAAGTTTCTAAACGCCGATATGGATAGCTAATAACGCTCCCATGTATATTTACATGTATTCCTGTGCGTTTATATCTGGTGCAGGCACTAAGGGGCAATTACCTTAAGAACTAAGTGGGTGGGTGCTGAAAGGGTATTGAAGGCTTCTAACTAACTGATCTTGGGTTTATTATTTTTCATATTTTTTATGTGCAGATGCTTCAACTTGCCAAGAGACACTACTGTACTGCCTGCAAAAGTGTATAAAAATATTTGGGAAAAAATAACGCTCCCATTGTAGAACTGCTGTTATTACCTCCGTCAATGAGTTTATGTTTTCGCCAGTTCCATCCATCCATCCATCCATTCATCCATTTTCTACTGCTTATACCCTTCGGGGTTGCGGGGGGGGGGGTGCTGAAGCCTATCTCAGCTACAATCGGGCGGAAGGCGGGGTACACCCTGGACAAGTCGCCACCTCATCGCAGGGCCAACACAGATAGACAAGAGTTTTCGCCATTTGTGTATGTTAATTAGGAACATAATATGGACAGATTTTGATTACATTTTTAGAAAGTGTCCAAAATACTTTTTTCGAGTTTTTATTATTTATAAATGAGCTGGTCAAAGCAATTAGGTTAATAAAGGTTTATACCCTTTTTGTTTGTTTCCTGGAATGTAAAATAATGCTAAAATAACCACAATAAATAAGGTTTTTATGTCTATTGTGCAGAGAAAACAGATCCAGATCTAATCTACGGCCTTCTGCTGACCTTTATTAGCTAATGTCATGTTCTGTACATAATGTGTGCCTTTGCACAGGTTTGCGCTCTCCAAGTGCTTTTTCTAGTTTAATAATTAATGGTATTTGAAAAGCACATTTTGACGGGCATATTTAGCCATCATATAACGCTCTCACTACCTCACCGGTAGACACATTAAACATGGAACAGAATCAAATCAAGGGAACTTTATTAAAGATGTGCAGCGGCGAGAACATGGTGCCCAGCTGGTGGAAGTTGGGCAGTTTGAGCTCGTTGGTGAGCGTGGTGTCACCGATGCAATTGTCTCTGCACACTGTTGTGCGCCGTAAAAAAACTAAACAAAGTCAGCAGAGGATTGAGCAAAAAAAGCATTGATGTATTATGTGTATTGTATATTAGACTTAGACTTAGACAAACTTTAATGATCCACAAGGGAAATTAATCCACACAGTAGCTCAGTTACAAAGGATGGAAAGTGTAAGGATGAAAAGGACAATGCAGGTATAAAATAGACAAACTATGTACCGTAGTAGCAATATAAAATATAACATATATGTAATGTTTACATAATATATGTACAGTATATGATATATACTGATATATTATATTATATGTTTATGTCATATATACAATACATAACAATTACCATGTACAATATTAAAGTATATGTAACAGCTGCAGCATAAAATAGAGAGTAGATCCGGCAGAAAATAGACATTATAAACAAAGAGAAGTAGCTAACATAAAAGGTGTCAGGTAATAGACAGATATCATCTATTTCTGTATGGCGAGTGATTACACAGCTGGATGGAGTGCGAGTATATTCCTAAAACAAAACTGTAAGCTACCATTATTTGCGTCAATCATGTGAACTTGCACACACTGAATTTGTCTACATGCTTACTGTCTGTTAATATACAATGTGAACCACCTCAAGCTGTAATTGTCTGCAAAATGTATATTTCTGTTTAAACGGTGATTACAACTAAAATATCCATGTACAGGGGTCGGCAACCTTTACCACTCAAAGAGCCATTTTGACCAGTTTCAGCTGGGGTTGATGTGTGGGGGAGCAGGGTTGGGGTGGGGGCGGGGTTTGGTGGTAGCAGGGGTGTATAATGTAGCCCGGAAGAGTCAGGGCTGCATGGGATTCTGGGTATTTGTTCTGTTGTGTTTATGTTGTGTTAAGGTGCAGATGTTCTCCCGAAATGTGTTTGTCATTCTTGTTTGGTTTTGGTTCAAAATGTGGCGCATTATTAGTAAGAGTGTTAAAGTTGTTTTATATGGCCACCATCAGTGTAACCTGTGTGGCTGTTGACCAAGTATGCCTTGCTGTCGCTTGCGTGTGCAAGTAGAAGAAGCATACAACAAAACTTTGGGCTGGTACGCTGTTAATACAGATTGTAGAGGGCGCTAAATGCTGTACCATCGTGGCACGCCCTTATTATTGTTATTAGGGTGAAAATCGGAGAATGTTAATCCCGGGAGTTTTCTGCGAGAGGCACCGAAATCTGGAAATCTCCGGGGAAAATCGGGAGGGTCGGCAATGCAGCTGAGCCGCATCAGAGTGATCAAAGAGCCGCATGCGGCTCCGGAGCCGCGGGTTGCCGACCGCTGTCCATGTAGAATATACAATGAATGAGTCACAAGAGGGAGCTGCTGTTTTCAATGGGTATTTTGTTCAAGGAAAATAGTTAAAATATTTGTAGTTGTGCGCATGGGCACACAAACTCAGTAGTTGTGGGTTGCCAAAATTGATAGAATACTAGTATGGGGTGGGGGGTGGTTGGGGAGGTGAAGTGTAGATTAGGATGTTAAAGTTAGGGCGAGTAGATACATTCAACAGCTTCGTCTACTTTAATTTTCTGTTTCTGGTTCTCAAATTTATCATGATTTGCTTTGCAGAGCGGAAATCTTCTTCGAGATGTTATCCAGTTTGTGATTTGGTTCAGAAATCACCACAGTCTGAGTGCCTAAACCCTTGCTCATCTCATCAGTTTCTGGGTACCTGAACGGCTACCATTGTCTTTCAAATGTTTCGTTACACCAGGGCAACGCTAAAGGCAACCAGCATATGCCGTGTCATCATAGTTCCGATTAGGCAGACATCGTCAATGTCCTCAACGGTAAAAATCGCAAGGCACATGACTCTCCACTTCTCCCACGGGTTCATCGTGTATCCAGCAGCAGACGTTCTGTCGTACAGAAAAGTTCCCCCAAACCTGAGCTTCTTGTCAAAAGAATCTTGTCAATTGCGTTGAGTATTGATCAAGTCAATGTTTAGATGTATAGAGAAGTGCAAAAAGAGACTCCAAAAAGTATAGACAAGAAGAGACGAGACACAGAAGCAAAAACAGGGAAGATAAAAAAGAGGATACAAGTGTCCCCCTTCGTTGAGAGCCAGATAGAAAGAAACATGTTTACGACACTTGAGTCATTAACAATTTCCTAATTCACACATTTGCATTGTTTATTCTCAGGTGGATGGGGAACCATGTAGACTTGCCCCCTCTATTATCAACATCAGTATCAGAAACCAGGCCAACATGGTACAGAAGACCAAATGGCAGACATCCCTGCAACATCTCAATAAGTGAGTCACGTTTTTTTGTATGCAAGTCTCTTTTTTTAGGATTATGAAACTCCTTTCGTACCGTAATACGTTTGGTACTGAAATTGACTTGGTGATGTTTCTGTCTCAGCCAGCAGCCCGCTCCAGAGAGGCTGCGGCTTCGAGTCAGCAGAATCAGCATGAGTGACTATGAGGCTCTGCACTACGACAACGACAAATTGCGGCAAGCATGTAAGGACAAATACACCATTTACTATATACATTATATGCAATATAAACTTGCCTGGTAATAATAATCCATGTTTGTAAGGGTTTTATTAAACCACAAGGTACCCAATTGATGACAATATCTGTCTTTGCTTGCTTTAGAGTCTACAGCACAGGTTCTCAAACTTATTTTTCAAAGGTCCAGATTTACTTTCCATTGAGGGTTAGAAGTCTAGAATAATTTGCAATAACATAACATTTATTGAGCTTTTCTAATGTATGTTTTTTACCTTGTTAAAACTGTTAAGTGGAGGTGAATAAACACAGCGTTTATTCTCGTTCACAACTTTTAATCAACTCCAGCACAGAGGAAAAACCGGAAACACTCAATCCCCACTTCCCGCCCACAAACACTGCACATGCGTTAACCCAGTATATGGAGAAACATGTTTACAATCTCCCTATCTTTTATAAAAAAAAATATTTAATAGCACACGTTTCTTGAGAACAAATACATGTATTTTTATACAACAGAAACAATAAAATCAACTTAGGTAAGAACCCATTTTCCTTCATTCAATGCTTTCAAAAGCAACAAGGGTGAAGCCCTATTTTTTGTAAGACAGTCAGCCAGTTGAGCTTTTGTTGCTGACAAAAGCACTTTCTGTATTTTTCTGTTGTGAATTAGTTCTTTGATGCCACTTATATTTAACCGAAGCTTTTTCTCTGTGACCTGTTTTGTTGATCGAAGAGCATCATAGAGGGAATGATTATCAGTCACACAAACTAACGCTGGAGCATTTAGACCAGCGGTGCCAGTAGTGAGCTCAGAATAAAGGGTGGCAAGAAACACAGCGTTGTCTATTCCATGCAAAATGGCAAGAGTCTCTCCAGCAAGGGTATTTCGCACCACGTGTCGAATCCTCTTGGACTGCCATTGACTGCCAGTAAAGGGGAGAGAATTTTCCTCCTTTTCCCATTAGGGTGTACCTCCATCAGGAAGATTTCCTAATGAAGCATCGCTGAATACAGTTAGGTTTAAAGCATTATCATTTCCCAAATGTTGAAATTTCAAAGTCACTTTTTCAGCTTTCAGTTTACGAACTAACTTATTAGCATTGTGAATTGATTGCAGTCACATTCTTTAGACTAGATGCCAGACCACAAGAATCAAACATTACATCAGGTCTTGTCTTTTTTGCAACGCAGAGTGTCTGTCCTATTTTTGATCTGAGTTGTTCTTTTTCTGTTTCATTAAGAGGAGCATCTCTTTCTAGAGCACGGACTGGCTGTAAGTGAATGGGGTGCAGACTTTCAATGTAGCTGTGCTGATGCAACTGTACAGAATCATTAACAGTTTCAATATCCATTCCCAAATAGAAATTATCATGTTCCTCACAACTCACTTGGAACCCAGACTTCAGTTTAGGGATCCCTTTTTCTGAAAAGTTTGATGAGCCTGCTCACAGAAAATCATCGACATGACACCCGTCACTGTGTTTTCATCATCCAGCCAATAAAATACTGCTGGGTCTACCTGTGACACTTTACCACCTGTGCTCAGCATGATTTCCTTCACCTTGTTGTACCAATAGAGAGATGCATCAGCAAGGCCATACACACACTTCTTTAGTTTCTAAAGAATCTCCTTACAGTCAACTTCTGGAGGAGGATTGACATAAATGTCTCTTGACAACTCCATACCCTGTAAAAAGGCAGACTTGATGTCCATAGAATGGACTTTCCAATAATTTTGACAAATTACACTGAGCAATAGCCTTAGAGATTCAGAAGCACATGTTGGTGAATCCTGTTGTAGGTTTTTTTAAATTACGTTCTTCAAAACCCCTTGCTACAAGTCTGGCTTTGGGTTCAATCTATCTATCTAGAAGCAGGGACAGGGTTATCACAGGCACTGTGATTCATTTGAGGTGCATCAGTTTGAATTACACTTTCACTCGTGTTTCCCTCTCCATCACTATCATGTTCATTTTCACCATCTGTGTTTTGTTCATTATCTGAGCTACATGATGCTCTGTGTAAAGCATCTGTGTCACTATCAACGGTTATGTTCTCTTCATGTTTTTCATATGCTGTTTCAGTGTGAACATTATTTTGTGTAATTTTCCTGTCTTTAATCTGTGTGCGCACCTTACTAAGTCATGAGTGATGAACTCTAGCTAGATTACCTCCATGTCATACAAACACAACGGCTCCATTTTGACCAATCACCACTCCTGGTCCCTTCCACTGTGCACTATCTCCTCGTTTATAGTAAACCTTTTCTCCTGTCTCATATTTTTCATCCATGTATCTAAGCTGTTTTCTTAATGCCCTTCTTATCCTCTCTGAATATTTAACTTCAGTGAAAGCCTTCCTTGAGGCATGCAAAGCTGATATTTGTTCTCCTACTCTTGTGCTCACTGTAGTGCCCTCTAGTGCAGGCAGCTCATTTACCAATACAGTGGGAAGGTTAGGATTTTGACCAAATACCAGTTGATGTGGACTATAACAATGTACACTGTGCATGCAGTTCTTAGCCATGAAGGCCCAGTCCAAGGCAGTGCACCAGTCACAATATTTTTCCCGTTTAACTTTCTGGACGATGTTTGTGAGTGTCTGATTATGACGTTCCAACAGTCCGTTGCTCCATGGACTGTATCCTGCGGTTGTCTTGATCTCGATATTGAAGTTTTCTGCCATGTGCCTGAACTCTGCATTGTTAAATTCTCCTCTGTTGTCACTGAAGAGCTTTTTGGGAGGACCATGGACATTTATCCATGTGTGGATGAAAGAGTTGACAATTACAGAAGATTTCTTGGTTTTCACAATATTTCCAGTGCTGCAACGTGTGAAATGGTCCATTATATGTAAATACAAAATGCCTGACTCCAGCTCGTGCAGGTCCACTGCCACTGTTTCATTATATTTCGAAGCTAGAGGCAAAGCAACAGCTGGCTTTGGATTTGTCTTGCTATATCTTTGGCACGTGTCACTTTCATCCACTATTTGTTGCAAAATAGTAAGACAGTTCCTGTCTTTGTTCCTTAAACTTTGAATTAGCTTATGCAGGCGATCTGCTGATGTATGGCCAAATTGTTTGTCAAGTTTGAGGAGGACCTTGCTCTTCTTGATTGTGGACATATTTTCTGTTACGATCAGGACTTCATCTTCAGCAAATACATCTTGAATCCGACATTCCATGTCATCATTGTCTCTTATGTCAACACAGTAGTGTCCTGAGCTGGTAAACTGAAGGGGTATCTGCTGCTTAAACATCACTGCCCTGTCGTTTTCCATGTCTAACATAGTTCCTGCCTTTTTTAATGATATTTTACTCAGCAGGAGTGGAATATTGACTTTGACAACTTCTGTCTCAAAGTTACACTTTGTCCATCCTATTTTAGCAGGTAGATGCACTTTTCTGGTGGAATGAATGACATTTCCATCTCCAAAACGTTGCTAGACCTTTCTGTACTTCTGAGCTTATTTACCTGCTTTTCATTGAGATTATCTACATAACTTTTAAGCCACTTTTCTCCACACACTGTGCGAGTGCAGGCGGTGTCTATGATTGCTGAGCCTGCAGTTTCAGTCATAAAAATCTCAGCTTTAGATTGAGGATCATTTGTTAACAGCGTGATATTAACTTTGTCCAAGTTGTCATTTTCAGTCAATCTTACTTGTTTGTGCTTCTTTTGCGGACAGTCCTTTGACCAGTGGCATGTGCTTGGACACACGGCACATTGTGATCATTTACCGTACTTATACAATGGGTTTGTACCCGGTAACGGCGTAGCCGATCTTTGTTGTCCACGTTGAAACGGTGTGTTCCGTCTTCCTCTCCATTGTGGCTGTTCTGTGAGGAAAGCTGCGTCCTGGTTCAGTTGTATCTCACTTGATGAGCCCGTTGTTTTACCTCCGAATATCCATTTGAGAGCCGACGTCATTGACGAGAAGCTTAGCTCCGTGTTAGTCGTCAGTGCTAGTTGCCTGTCTTTCTCATCGAGGCAGGCTGTGTCAAGAAGTTTAAAGGCTAACACCGCATCAGGGAGCATCATATTGTACCTTTTCATCCGGTTGTAGCGCTGTTCAAAGTCAATAATATAGTCCACCATTGAAACTGAACTATTTTTGGTGATGCGGTCGAAGTATGTGTACGCTTCGTATGCGCGATTCTTTTCCTCTTTCAGAAAAACGTCATCCAGTTTTGCAAATAATGCCGTCATACCGTTGTCATTGTCCAACTCCTCCGCAGATATCTCCATTGCAATTTCTCTGGCTCTTCCTTCAAGTCCCAAAGCCACAGCCAGTGCTTGCTTTTTCTTATCGAGTTCTGTAGCCCGCGTCCAAATGTTAACTTAATTTTTCCAGCACTCGTATGGCCTGGACTCGTCAAACCTCCGCGGTATTTTATAGTTTGCAGCCATCCTCAACCATGCTCTGCTACCAATGTTAAGTTTAGGTGAATAAACACAACGTTTATTCTCGTTCACAACTTTTAATCACAGAGGAAAAAACGGAAGCACTCAATGCCCACTTCCCGCCCACAAACACTGTGCATGCGTTAACCCAGTAAATGGAGAAACATGTTAACAAAAACAACCTCCAAAAAGTGCAAAAATAACAATATTAACAAGGGTTAATATATCGTCCGTTGTGTCCTTGAGCAAGACACTTCACCCTTGCTCCTGATGGGCCTGGTTAGCGCCGTGCATGGCAGCTCCCGCCATCAGTGTGTGAATGTGTGTGTGTGAATGGGTGAATGTGGAAATAGTGTCAAAGCGCTTTGAGTTCCTTAAAAAGGTAGAAAAGCGCTATTCAAGTACAACCCATTTACCATTTCTGAACAAAACCATTATTACCGTATTTTTCGGAATATAAGTCGCTCCGAAGTATAAGTCGCACCGGCCGAAAATGCATAATAAAGAAGGAAACAAACATATATAAGTCGCACTGGAGTATAAGTCGCATTTTTTGGGGACATTTATTTGATAAAACCCAACACCAAGAATAGACATTTGGGGCAAGGCAATTTAAAATAAATAAAGAATAGTGAACAACAGGCTGAATAAGTGTACGTTATATGACGCATAAATAACCAACTGAGAACGTGCCTGGTATGTTAACGTAACATATTATGGTAAGAGTCATTCAAATAACTACAAACCCCGTTTCCATATGAGTTGGGAAATTGTGTTAGAGGTACCGTATTTTCCGCACTATTAGCCGCACCTAAAAACCACAAATTTACTCAAAAGCTGACAGTGCAGCTTATAACCCGGTGCGCTTTATATATGGATTAATATTAAGATTCATTTTCATAAAGTTTCGGTCTCGCAACTACGGTAAATAGCCGCCATCTTTTTTCCCCGTAGAAGAGGAAGTGCTTCTTCTTCTACGCAAGCAACCGCCAAGGTAAGCACCCGCCCCCATAGAACAGGAAGCGCTTCTTCTTCTACTGTAAGCAACCACCCGCCCGCGTAGAAGAAGAAGAAGAAGCGCGCGGATATTACGTTTCATTTCCTTTGTGTGTTTACATCTGTAAAGACCACAAAATGGCTCCTACTAAGCGACAGGTTTCCGGTTCATGAAAAGACGCAATCTCTCCATCCGCACACGGACTACTATTTCACAGCAACTGCCTAAAGACTTTCAAGAAAAGCTGGCTACTTTCCGTGCATATTGTAAAAACAAGATAGCTGAAAAAAAGATTCGGCCAGAGAACATTATCAACATGGACGAGGTTCCACTGACTTTTGATATTCCTGTGAACCGCACTGTGGATACAACGGCAGCACGTACGGTTAATATTCGCACCACAGGGAATGAGAAGTCATCCTTCACTGTGGTTCTAGCTTGCCATGCTAATGGCCAGAAACTTCCACCCATGGTGATATTCAAAAGGAAGACCTTGCCAAAAGAGACCTTTCCAGCCGGCGTCATCATAAAAGCTAACTCGAAGGGATGGATGGATGAAGAAAAGATGAGCGAGTGGTTAAGGTAAGTTTACGTGAAGAGGCCGGGTGGCTTTTTTCACGCAGATCCGTCCATGTTGATATACGACTCCATGCGCGCCCACATCACGCTGGTTTTTAATATATTATTAAAGTTTGACTGACCTATCTGACTGTTTTTTTGACATTCCTTTAGCGCAGTTAGATGCGGCTTATAACACGGGGCGGCTTATAGGTGGACAAAGTTTTGAAATATGCCGTTCATTGAAGGCGCGGCTTACAACCCAGGGCGGCTTATGGTGCGGAAAATACGGGTAAATATAAACGGAATACAATGATTTGCAAATCATTTTCAACCCATATTCAGTTGAATATGCTACAAAGACAACATATTTGATGTTCAAACTGATAAACATTTATTTTTTTGCAAATAATCATTAACTTTAGAATTTGATGCCAGCAACACGTGACAAAGAAGTTGGGAAAGGTAGCAATAAAGTAAGTTGAGGAATGCTCATCAAACACTTATTTGGAACATCCCACAGGTGAACAGGCAAATTGGGAACAGGTGGGTGCCATGATTGGGTATAAAAGTAGATTCCATGAAATGCTCAGTCGAGGGTCACCACTTTGTCAACAAATGCGTGAGCAAATTGTTGAACAGTTTAAGAAAAACCTTTCTCAACCAGCTATTGCAAGGAATTTAGGGATTTCACCATCTATGGTCCGTAATACCATCAAAGGGTTCAGAGAATCTGGAGAAATCACTGCACGTAAGCAGCTAAGCCCGTGACCTTCGATCCCTCAGGCTGTACTGCATCAACAAGCGACATCAGTGTGTAAAGGATATCACCACATGGGCTCAGGAACACTTCAGAAACCCACTGTCAGTAACTATAGTTGGTCGCTACATCTGTAAGTGCAAGTTAAAACTCTCCTATGCAAGGCGGAAACCGTTTATCAACAACACCCAGAAACGCAGTTGGCTTCGCTGGGCCTGAGCTCATCTAAGATGGACTGATACAAAGTGGAAAAGTGGTCTGTGGTCTGACGAGTCCACATTTCAAATTGTTTTTGGAAACTGTGGACGTCGTGTCCTCCGGAACATAGAGAAAAAGAACCATCCGGATTGTTATAGGTGCAAAGTTGAAAAGCCAGCATCTGTGATGGTATGGGGGTGTATTAGTGCCCAAGACATGGGTAACTTACACATCTGTGAAAGCGCCATTAATGCTGAAAGGCACATACAGGTTTTGGAGCAAATTATGTTGCATTCCAAGCAACGTTACTATAGACGCCCCTGCTTATTTCAGCAAGACAATGCCAAGCCACGTGTTACATCAACGTGGCTTCATAGTAAAAGAGTGCGGGTACTAGACCGGCCTTCCTGTAGTCCAGACCTGTCTCCTATTGAAAATGTTTGGCGCATTATGAAGCCTAAAATACCACAACAGAGACCCCCGGACTCAACTTAAGCTGTACATCAAGCAAGAATGGGAAATAATTCCACCTTAGAAGCTTAAAAAATGTGTCTCCTCAGTTCCCAAACGTTTGCTGAGTGTTGTTAAAAGGAAAGGCCATGTAACATATTGGTGAACATGTCCTTTCCCAACTACTTTGGTACGTGTTGCAGCCATGAAATTCTAAGTTAATTATTATTTGCAAAAAAAAAAAAAATGTTTATGAGTTTGAATATCAAGTATCTTGTCTTTGTAGTGCATTCAATTGAATATGGGTTGAAAAGGATTTGTAAATCAGTGTATTCCGTTTATATTTACATCTAACACAATTTCCCAACTCATATGGAAACGGGGTTTGTACAACATATAGAACATGCTATACGTTTACCAAACAATCTGTCACTTCTAATCGCTAAATCCGATTAAATCTTATACGTCTAGTCTCTTACGTGAATGAGCTAAATAATATTATTCGATATTTTACGGTAATGTGTTAATAATTTTACACATAAGTCGCTCCTGAGTATAAGTCGCACCCCCGGCCAAACTATGAAAAAAACTGCGACTTATAGTCCGAAAAATACGTTAAACAAAACCCATGACCAATGGTAAAATTACATGTTCTATTATCAACGCATAAGATGGTTTAGACTTTTGAATTAATTCACAAATAAGAATATAATTGATTACTGCTGACCAGTGTTGGGTTAGTTACTGAAAACCAGTAACTAGTTACAGTTACTAGTTACTTTATTTCAAAAGTAACTCAGTTACTTACACCAAAAAGTAATGCGTTACTGTGAAAAGTAACTATTTAGTTACTTCTTTTTTTCTTCTTTTTTTTTTAAAGCTCCCATTAATGCCCTTTTTGCCTTCATTTCAGTACTGTTATTGCACTGGAGAATAATACAATCTGTTGATCAACTTGACATGCATTTTTATTTTCCTTTTAACATAATTAATGAAAAACAGTGCAACATAAAAAGGCATTCCTCCTTTCTTTAAACTTGGACCAATGACCATTAATAAAAAACAAGTTTAAGTGCAACATAAGAAGAAACATCATCTTCCTTGAAACATAGGTAGTGAAATAAAGCCTGACATCTGGAGTGATGCTGCTGTCTTCCACACTTGGAGCCATGGATTGTAGAATCCTTGTTTTCAGTGGCAGGATCATTGACACAGATGGTGAAGTTTCAGTGCTCAGTAGAGATGTAACACTTTTGAGGGGTTTAAGCACCTAGAGGACCTCATCTGCCACTCTCACATCATCATCAGACAGGGTGACATTTGTCTTCAGGGTGTTGTGGGTCAATGCAGAGTATATAGGTGCCTGCTGCTCCAACATATCATAAGTGGAGTTCCACCTCGTTGGGACATCATGTATGAGCAGGCAACTTTAGCATTTCTTGCTTTGTCTTAAGCACATGAGCAGCTGTTGTGCTTGGGTGGAAGTAAGAAACCTTCCTGATCCTCCCAAAGAGGCGCTCCATCCTATTGACTGAGATTCCCTTCTGTGATGCCAAATTCACTACATGTGCAAAGCACCTATCTGTGGTCCCAGTCCTGCCTCATTCTCTGTAATTATTTGATTTTTGGCATTATCACGTGTGACTGGGATATCTTTATCTTCCATTCCTCCACTGCTTGTGTCAGTACCTGCACAAGGTGACTCGTAGAGGGGGCGTGTCTTCTCATCTCCCAGTCTGCTGTGATGAAGTGAGCGCTTATAGTTCCGCTGGACGTCCAGCCGTCTGTCATGAGCGCAACAGATGATGCTCGGGATAGTTCATCCACAACTTTTTTCTTCTCGTGCTCATAAAGATCTGGCACAATCTTATTGCTGAAGTGGGTGCGCGACGGGATGTCGTAACGTGGTTCAAGCACGTTCAGCATGTGTTTAAAACCCTCGTTTTGCACAACCGAATCTGCACTTATAAACACACCGATTCAATGGCGCTGGGCGTTCAAGCTCCTCCGTTATAGCGCTCGCCATGACCACGCTGTGTGTGGACTGAACGTGCCAACAACTTTTTTTGTTTGTTTCATATATCAAACCGCGGATCAAACCCCCCCCCCCCACCCCACACACACACACACATAGACCGCGCCTCTTTTCTTCTCTCCGGCTTGTGACAGAGGAAGATTCAGAAGAACGACACCGCAGCGCTTCTGTTTCTAGCCGATACTACATCAAAAGTAACGTAAAATAACGCAGTAACGCATCATGTAGTAACGGTAACTAAATTACTGAATAAAAAAAAATAACGCGTTAGATTAGTAGTTACCGCCGAAACTAACGGCGTTACAGTAACGCGTTACTTTGTAACGCGTTAGTCCCAACACTGCTGCTGACAAACAGTTTGGAAAGCTGCAGTTTTCTATGTGGGACACATAAGAAAACGTAAAGTATAAAGTATAAACCTCTGAACAATTATTACCAGTCGCTTCTCATTATTTTTCTTGCATAAATGCTTTGTGTGATTTAGAGCGATTCTAGGTGTCATTAGATTAGAAGTATTTAAGGAAGACAATTTACTCCACTCTCGGATAACCACCGCTTTACACTCATAGATTGTATCTTCACAATCCAAAGGCCAAACCTAAAAATAATTCCACACCAGGGGCATACAATACTGAGGATGAGCTAGCAAGCCTGTTGCTTTGTTGAGCACGACACAGTTTGATGAGGTCTTTGCTTGGACACTGAAATCCATATTATACATTATCTAATATCACTATCGACAAAAACAATATCTTATGCCAATATCGGCTGTCAATCGGCAGATATTATTGGACAGCTGCAGCAATAACCCAGTTACAGATATTACCAGTTTTTGCTACAACACCAACATTAGGCATTATAATTAGGAGTTTAACAATATATTGAACTATTGATGCTTAACCTCATGTTAGGACTATCAATATGCTTCGCCGCATATTGTGCCTGTGCTAAGATGTGGGCTACTACATCAGCCAATTTTGATAACAAAAGCAACTTCAAGTTTTGTGATGCCTTCAAACAACAGTAAGGCAAATGATTTTGCTTTCCACTTGAGTTACAGAAGAAAAATAAATGAATGTCCTACTGTAGCGGATTCAAAGGATTAAGTTATAATTAAAGATGCACCAGCATTGTTAAAATTGAAAGTGTGGACTCACTTTGGCTTGTATGGTGTTGATGGGACATTACGTAAGTGGATAAGGACTTAAAGATCCTGTTTACAGTTGTGCTTTCGAAATATTTTTGAAAATATTAACTATGAAACGTTTGTTTCAACCCGATTGCTACATTGCCATATTGAGATGTTATCGTCCAAAATCATGAGCCACATTATTGTATATCGTCCCCTGAGATAACCTGAACTTCTCGGCTCTACTGTTGATACAATTTCAGGCATTTTATAAATGTATACTTGTTTCTGTCTCAGTACCACACACACGTTTTATTCTTAGTGTAACCAGACATTTTTCTTCTAAACTTGTCACACTTTTGAGTTGGCATGTGTGCTTTCATTTTAAGTGCCGTCATCCTGAATGGTCTGACTTGGTCATTGGCTTTTCAGTCACTGGTAATGCACATTGAAGGAGATACATGTCATTCATCATAGGAGCATTACTATCTAGTCACTATGTGTGTCTTTAAACGCAGCTACAAAAAACAACAACATTGTTCTTGTTTTGTTAAATGGAAAGTAGGCCTATTAACATTCCGCCATCTGTAATGGTAATCTGCCAGTGTTGTCTTTTGAATGCCATCCATGTATCAAAGTCACACAAACACAATAATGGTCGTGGCTAACATGAATAATGCTTTAAATGCATAGAAAGCCACACTTCTGATTTGCTTACGTTGCTCCTTTTATGTGCATCTCTAAATTCTGCCACAGGATGGCGTACTAGTGATACCACAAACATACCATATTGTCAGCATTGTGTCTGTGATTTTTGATTTGTGATCATTAGAATGTGCAGGTTAATCCATCAATGGTAAAAAAAATATATACATATCAATTGAAAAACCATATGAATGAACCATGGACGATAATAATGTATACATTTATTCTTCTCAGATACAAACAATTAACGTAATGAAAAACATTTATTTATAAAAGATGTGTGCAGTTGTAGCGTTGTGTTTTTCTGTTCTTATTTTTGCAATAATGCAGTAATTCAATATGCATTATATTAATCGCTGAACTTAATTTGATCGTAATCTTTTTATTTTTTATTTTTTTTAAATGTATTTTACAATGTACTGCTTTTATATATCCTGTATTTTATATTATTATTACTTTGAACTGTTTTATATATATTTTTTTTTATACTGTAAAGCAGTGGTCCCCAACCACCGGGCCGCGGACCGATTGGTACCGGGCCGCACAAGAAATAAAAAAAATATATATATATTTTTTTAAATATATATATTTTTTATTTATTTTTTTATTTTATTAAATCAACATAAAAACACAATATATACATTATATATCAATATAGATCAATACAGTCTGCAGGGATACAGTCCGTAAGCACACATGATTGTATTTCTTTATGACAAAAAAACAAACAAACAAAAAATACCCCCGCCCCCCTCCCCCCGGTCCGTGGGACACATTTTCAAGCGTTGACCGGTCTGCAGCTACAAAAAGGTTGGGGACCACTGCTGTAAAGCGTCTTTGATTACTCTGAAAAGCGCTATACCAAATAAAATGTATTATTATTATTATTATAATCTTGCACAGTATTGTTTTTAGTTAGTGTAATGTCTTACAAAATATTTGCTACATGACTTAGATAGAAACTGCTGGAGGACAGACAAGCAGTATGAGACTTAGAAGGATAGCAAAGTACTGTTGGATAATTATCTTGCTTCTGTGTGTCCTCAGCTATTCCTCTGGGGCTGATTGTGGTTCCAGGAGACAGCAACTTAGAGATGTGCAGAGAACATATACAAAGTTTACAAAAGGTAAGACAGAGTGGGAGTAAGGCATGTTGTTGCGCTAAGTGACTGAAAAAAAAAGACAAATAGATACTCACTGAAGAAAATGGTTTTGTCATCACTGGGCTACTTTTTTCCTACATTTCTATACTACCATCTCATTCTCAAGGACTTCTGTTCTATCCATCCACCTTCCAGATGGGTCGCACTGCAGGTTGTTTGTGTGATGCCGGAGGTTCTTGTAGTTTTTGTGTGTATTGGACTTGTACTCAATTTGTTAACTTTAAAAAAAAAAATTATTAGCACAAAGTTGCATTTCCCATTCTGAGTAAATGGTGAGAGATAATGCTTAGCTGAAATGGCAAAGAAAGAAATGAAGAATACAACCTCTGTTTTATTGCTGTACATTACTGTATATCATACTGTAGCATTCTGCAAACATTTTCTGCAGTAAGTTGCAGCTGATATAGGCTCCAGCCACCCCCACAACCCTGAGAAGGACAAGTGGTAGAAAATGGTTGGATGAATGGATGGAAGTTAAAAGGTTTACATAGAAACTAGAACAGCCTCCACAAAGGCATCACCCATACCAGCACCACATTATACACCCTAATAAATACCTACCTATTATGTACAGTAATCAGGATGATTCATCCAAACATATAATAAGATTAAGAAGGGAAATAAATTTAACCTGATTGGCAGAGTTCTGGTTTTAATCCAATGCTAAATCTTTGGGGAGATGTGATGCAAAAACAACAGCTTTTATTTCTTATTTTCTATTTAGTTTTTCAAACTACAATATGTGTGGTAGTTTGAAAAATATTTTTTGCAATAAATTCATCAATACATTCCATATAAAGTAATTTGATTGATTTTCGCACATGTCCTTTTACGTACATCAGAGTTTATTGAATATCGGTAGTTTATGGAAGACATTTTATTGTGTGTCAATTATGCTGGCCGGAACTTGTGCCTACATGTCTTTGTTTGACTATTCGGTACAGATCAAGAGACTGTCAAGAGATCAACGAGAATCCTAATACTTTTCTCTTAACAACATTTTTAGAATTAAGATGCAGTGGCTGCAAAGATAGAAATATATTTTTGATTAGTTTTAACAGTCAGTACAAGCTTGAAACATACTCTACCAAGAGCAACAGGTCAAATTTAAACAGCACCTAAATTGTACAATGCTCAAGGGAATTAAAGGACACTCTGTCCACACCTTTTTCTTTTTTTAAATTGTCAGAGGAAATTGTTTCATATTGTACTAACAACACTTCTAATTAAGCTGCATTTAATTTCCAGTGTATGACATTTAATGCTTTGAAATGTGACTTTTAGAGATTCTAGTATCGCAACAATTAAGACAGGTGTCAAATATAATAGAGAAGGAAAGTCTGCCACTTCTTGTGTGTTCAGGTTAGCTTTATTCGAAGGTTATACACCTTTGCATAAATAACTAAAACTTCTCAAATGTCTCAATCTAAAGGTTCCAAAGTAAAAAGGTTACATATGAAACAAGTTCTGATGGCCAGCTAGCAAGTTTTCTGCTTTTCTAATGTCTGGCTTGATATTTTACTGGTGCACACATCAAACGCCAGTGCAAACTACACCCACGCACAACATCTGAAAAGGTTCTGCACTCTCGGGGTTGCATTGCACAACACAAAACATGCACACATTTAAAAACAATTTGACCTGAACAACAACCTTTTTTTCAGTCCAAATTTATGATTCTAAAAGAGACAACCACATTTGCTTGCAGTTACTATCTAAATGAACAAATTAAAGTGTTTATTTGTAGGGCAGTGAATACTCTCGTTCATCCAGGTCATTGTATTCCCAATAGGGATGCAATGGTTATAGAGTTTGACTGTACGATTTTAGTCTGATTAATAAACACAGTTCCACAATTATCAAAAATGGTTATGCATTGAATAATTTCACAACAACAAATTGATAAAATCACATATTACTTAGATTTGGATGTTACTCATTAATGTCATTAATAAGTTATCAAATTATAACATTTAAAAAACAAACAAAAAAAACGTATTATTATTGATAAATATGGCTGATATACACAGGAAACAGGACGTGTCACTGAGCAATGGGAGGGACACGCTAACAGCCAATCATGTAACAGTATCAACTATCAAATTTGGTTGTGCCGTCTTCCTGTCTCGCTGTAGATTCACTGTAAAATCTTGATTTATCAACTCAATAACAGAAACTTGTCTTTAGTTTTTTTGGTTTTAATGCAGACGGTGCGGCAAAATTCTAACACTTCCAATCTGTCAGTTTAATCAGTAGCTTCCCAAACTACTCTGTGTAGTGTTCAATAGTTTATACACTACTGCCACCTCGTGTCTCAAATCTGCAACTATCTTCAATTTTACTTTAAGTTTTTTATCACCATAGCGCGCTCATCCTACCTAGCTACCAGACACCCTCTCCACTGATAAATAGCACCCTTGGTAAGTTGGAAATTGTTTTTACTGTAATTATTGGCAGGCTTAAATACATCATAAAAAGTATCAATGATTTTCGATATCGATCAATATAAAAAATGTATATCATGATATAGTTTTCAGCCATATCGCCCAGCCCTATTGAGGTCTACATAACAGTAGTTATTTTTGGTCAACATTTAGCATAGATTGTGTTTCACAGAACATTTTCGAGCCGCTTTCTGATCACCTAATCTGGATTTGCCGTTTTGTGGGTGGTCTCATTTGCTGCCTCCATTTTCACTACGTCTTCTCCCCTACCACTTTGTTGTAGTTTTTAGTGCTTGCATAGCAAGTCAACTGAAAGATATAAGTGAAAACTATACGCTACTTAATATTACAAATGGCATCAGCAAAGGATACATGTCCATGTATGACCCAGTCTGCTCCACAACTAGCATGGCTGACGCACACAAGGCACTCGGGTATATTTATATCATATATGAATCATCCGCTGACTGTTTTCCCAATTTGTGACGTCACCAATTGTGCAGATTGCAAACAGCTAGTTTGGCGGAAGTCGGAAGGACGGCAAGATTATTTTTATAAATATATCATTTTTGGGACTGCATAAGTCCCAAAAATGATTTCACATTTTTGGGACTTATGCAGATCCCAAATACACAACAGCAGGTACCAATAGGTAAGAAAAGTTGGTTTTGCATAATAGAGCCCCTTTAATACTAAAATTAACTTATTGTTCCCCAATGAGAAAATGTTGCTCCTTGTGGGAAATAAACTCAAGTGTTATTGCCACAACTGTCAACTATGCCTATGTATTCATTTTTAATAATCTATTTTATGCCATGTTAATAACTAGAATCCACATAGTTAGATCCCACCATGGTATACGCTGTTATCCTAAGCTCCTGATTATTGTTCTACATTTGCAATATTAACTTGCAATGCCTATAATAGATTCAACACAGACAGGAAAAAGCAATGTCAAACGTTAAATGGTCACTAAATGAAACCCTTGACAGCGGACCTGTGTACATTGAACTGAGTCAATGCTAAGCTACTGTATTTAACCATTTACCAAATTAATTATTTATTAAGTAACTTGCAACTAACGTAATTTAACTCAGTTATTATGTCTTACCTTTGGCCTGTAAAGCTCGGTGGTTTTTTTAAGTACCCGAAGTGTTTCGACACTTTTTTTGTTGGGAAAGTTTACTACTTTTTCCTGTTGCCATTTTTAAGCTAATGCTTGAAGCATTTTTGCTGTATTTTTGTAACGTATCTCTCAATATGTGTGTGTAAAAGCTTGTGCAAAAGCGCTAGTGTAATTTTGTTTTTGTTCCATGCAGGTTGTGCCCAAAATTACGTACCAGCATAATGTTTGTTTATCGCGAGTTAAGGGGACTGAAACACTGTTGTGGAGCCTTTGCGATTAAATAACTGTGACGTTTTTAATCACGGTTAATAGTAAAACTGATGGTTGCATCAAAATGGTTGCATCCCTAATTCTCAGGGCAACTATTGATCAAAATTGGAACTTGCTGGAGCTGTGCCTGATATCACGTTATTTCAATTAATGGGAACATTTTACAGACAAAACACGGTTGTGCTATTACCTCACGTACTCCACACCTACCACCCCTGGGGGGCCAAATCCAGCCTGGGAATAATACCATACCGCCCCCTGAAATAATTTCAAAACTTGGGAGGCAAACACTTTTTGCAGCAAATTCCTTAAAAAAGAATAGCGTGCTCCTGTTGTATAGAGGAAATTAGACAACTGTAAACACATTGACCGATCCTTGCATTGACATTTTAACCCTGCTATCAAACTGGGGTCCAGACTTGTGATTTTCATTAACGAGACGTTTCTCAAGGCACCCCTTTAAGTCCTCTCTTTTTTGGAAGTTACATATTTTTTCCCCATGTGATTTATGTAACTAGGGTGTCATTATATTATACGAGTAGTGTTTCTATTTAAGTCCCTCTCTTTTTCATCATTTAGGCTATTCACTATAGTTCAGGGCAGCACGGTGGTAGAGGGGTTAGTGCATCTGCCTCACAATACGAAGGTCCTGAGTAGTCTTGGGTTCAATCCCGGGCTCGGGATCTTTCTGTGTGGAGTTTGCATGTTCTCCCCGTGACTGCGTGGGTTCCCTCCGGGTACTCCGGCTTCCTCCCACCTCCAAAAACATGCACCTGGGGATAGGTTGATTGGCAACACTAAATTGGCCCTAGTGTGGGAATGTGAGTGTGAATGTTGTCTGTCTATCTGTGTTGGCCCTGCGATGAGGTGGCGACTTGTCCAGGGTGTACCCCGCCTTCCGCCCGATTGTAGCTGAGATAGGCTCCAGCGCCCCCCGCGACCCCAAAGGGAATAAGCGGTAGAAAATGGATGGATGGATGGAACTAGAGTTCAGTTCAAAAAACTTGTGAGAGAATCACATTTTTTGCATATACAAGTAGATTGACTAGCTTTTCTGCAGAAAGTACTTCAAAACAGCAGAGCGCTCCTGTAACTCTGACAAAATAAATAGACCAAAACCAAATGTCTACTGTAGAGGACGCTGGTTCTCCAGAATGTACAAAATAAGACTAATATTGAAGGGAGAAGTTCGGCCCCCCGGTCCTTAGCGTTCTGGAATTGTGGCCTCAAAACTATTAAGTTAAATATCCCTGCTTTAAGGGAATAGCACCAAGAAACACTGTTCTATTAATTACTCTCCCAGGGAAAAGCTTGTCCAAGCTGATCTCATTAGTGTTCAGTTGAGTTCAAGTCAGAAATTTTGGTAGGCCAATCAAGTCTTTTTTCATTCCCAAATTCTGGAGGTAGTCTTTATTGTTGTTGTCTTGGAGGATCACGTTCAGTCCCAAAGTGTGGAGACATGGGATTGCCTTCAGTGATGACAAGCCTTTTTTTGTCAGTGATAGCGATGCCGCCTCACACCACAGTGATGCATCTGGATGTAAGGCTACCTTAAAACGAGCCAAAGGCAGTAGAATAAACTGTGACATTGGCTGTCAATGTTTGCACATCTTACCTGTGTAACACACTAAACTTAGTTGTGCTGTTCATCCTACCACCCATCCATTTTTCTACCGCATGTCCCTCTCGGGGTCACAGGGGGCTGGAACCTATCCCAGCTGCACTCGGGCGGTAGACCGGGTACACCCTGGACAAATCGCCACCTCATCGCTGGGCCAACGCAGATAAACAGACAACATACAACATACACACACACACATTAGGACCAATTTTAGTGTTGCCAATTAGCCCATCCCCAGGTGGAGGTGGGAGGAAGCCACAGTACCTGGAGAGAACCCCCGCAGTCACGGGGAGAACATGCAAACTCCACATAGAAAGACCCCGAGCCCGGGAATCGAACCCAGGACCTTCTTATTGTGCAGCAGGAGCACTAACCCCTCTTTCACAGTGCTGCCTGCTGTTCATCCTACAAATACAGTAAATGTTCTTTACAAATGGGACATAATTTGACAAGACAACTATGTAAAAACGTGTTTAGAGTGTCTGCCCTGAGATCGGTAGGTTGTTGGTTAAAGTTAAAGTACCAATGATTGTCATACCAATGAGTCATACCAAAGACTATAAAAATGGGACCCATTACCTCCCTGCTTGGCACTCAGCATCAAGGGTTGGAATTGGGGGTTAAATCACCAAAATGATTCCCGGGCGCGGCCACCGCTGCTGCCCACTGCTCCCCTCACCTCCCAGGGGGTGATCAAGGGTGATGGGTCAAATGCAGAGAATAATCTCGCCACACCTAGTGTGTGTGTGACAATCATTGGTACTTTAACTTTAACTTTTAACTTTATGACATATAATTTATTGGCAAGAATATTTGTAAAAACACAAACATACAGAAACATTTGGTTTCATATTTATTCATACTGTATTTGTTATTGAATGTATGAACATATGACAGTCAGGGAACTTTTTTCAACAAAATGCCCGCTGAGTGACAGCGTCTCCAAGTATCTCCACGATTACTGAGAGAATTGTATTTTCAGTTATACTAACATCTTCAATCAATGCTGTTTGGTCGATGTTCACAGTCATGCTTGTTAATGTTTGCTGTTTTTATGCTTTGCTGTGTTATTGCCCATAACAACTTCCACTGAGCAGTTTAAAAAACATGCTTGTTGGTAATTTCACAGTTTTGGTTTCGAAACAAATATACTGTAGTTACACAAGTCTCCCAATGCAACCTACCAAAATTCACTGAGCATATTGCACAACAACTTTGTTGCACTGGTAAGTTGAATGGTGAAAAAAACATCCTACTTTGTTAAAAAAAAAAAAAAAAAAAAAAAAAGAGACCAAACTCATCATGGCTTTGTATTTTTCATGTTTAATAATGATTATTTTCCATTCTCAGCTAAGTTTTTTTAAATAACAAACCTCCCTGAATAATCCCCCTCAACCTCCCCCCAACCCGCAATCACACACCCCCATAGCATCGAAGAAACACTGTGGGAGAGGATAGAACAAAATTATTTTTTGTCTGTCTTTCATCTTGGTGACCAGAAGGGATTTTTGCCACCGGGAATCTTGTGATGCTACAATGCAGTCTCATGGTGACTTTTGCAAAATGAGGAATGTGATAGTTCTGCTATAAACAGAGTGCTAGGCCATCATCAGGTATATTATATGCAGAAATCATGCAGTGCTACTATCTCTTACTATTTCTATGGCTGAAAGCACAACCAACACAAAAATAACACATCTATTTGCATTGCATTGTGAGGGGCATTTTTACTTCACAATGACCTACTTAGCAACTGTATTCATTTAAATTTTAATATAATCCTGTGTTTTGTTTGAAGTTCATTATTTTATATGAATACCGCTTGAGAGTTGCTGTGAATCATTCTGTTGCATAGCAACCAGTTGGGCGCGGCACTGCTTGATCTCCTGCTGTGTCGTGCGTGATGATGGTGGTTGGTTCTGTTTATGATTAGAGAAGCAGAACATTTGCTTTTAACTCATCTCGTTGATTGTTGAAGTGCATTCGATTGATGGGACGTGTGCAGTCACTTTAACAGCCATCATAAAGCCAGTATCTATCACTAATGATACAAAATAATGATACATATAGTATGAAGCTCCTTAATTAAATATAACAGATATTTCACATACCAGTATTTTGATACATTCCAATGATACGATTGAGTCACAATAAGTATCAAGCTACACTGATCCAAAATGGTGTGATTTACTACAAATACAATACAGTTTCACTCCCTACTATGATACAGTTTCACTCCCTATTATGATACAATTACCTCCAATTGAGAGGAACGATCATTGAACAAAACTTGACAACACAGTTTTATATGATACAGTGCAAAGAATAAACATAAGCAAATAAACACGCTATTACGAACTAGTGTCAAGAGTATATATAGTACCAACGTTCCCTTATGAGGGACTGTTCGGGACATTATTCAGAATTACCTCTTACATACACTACTATAACGCTCTCAAATAAACGGTCATTTTTTTCTTTCACTCACAATACTTAAACACTCTTACATACACTACTGAATCACATTCACACACTACTACAATTAACTGTGTGTGAGAGAAAACATTTTTAGTTTATGTGAGTGTTAAAGTAGTATGTATTACAGAATTTTAGAGTGTGTATTAACGGATTTCAGTAGTGTGCAAGAGAGGATTTCACTTTAAACGGAAGGCATTTCAGTTAAAACAGAAGGCATTTTAGTTAAACGGAAAGGCCTTACGGTCAACAAAAATGCTCAGCCCTTTCCAGCCACGTTGTTCACGAACAATAATGTCTGCCCAACAAGTAGCCTAACGGAGGCTGAAGCTCTGCTTCACAGTGTACTGGCTTCAGCGGAGAATATAATAACATTGTCAAATGCGACCGTTGCACTTCCAAGCCGCAAAACCTTGAACGGTCCCATAGCGTCGCCTTTTCCCTCCTCACAACAAAGCAGCATGGCGCCGCATGCTGCAGCTTCAGCCCAAAGAGAGTGTCATCAAGCGCAATATTTCAGCTCATGGACATCAAGCACAATAAATAATAAACCTTAAAGGCACTTCCTTTGCGTACCGGCCCAGTCACATAATATCTACGGCTTTTTACACACACAAGTTAATGCAATGCATACTTGAACAACAGTCATACAGGTCACACTGAGGGTGGCCGTATAAACAACTTTAACACTGTTACAAATATGCGCCAGACTGTGAACCCACACCAAACAAGAATGACAAACACATTTCGGGAGAACATCCGCACCGTAACACAACATAAACACAACAGAACAAATACCCAGAACCCCTGGCAGCACTAACTCTTCCGGGACACTACAATATAAACCCCCCGCTACCCCCCCCCCTCCCACACACAGTCACACACACACCTCAACCCCGCCCACCTCAACCTTTTCATGCTCTCTCAGGGAGAGCATGTCCCAAATTCCACGCTGCTGTTTTGAGGCATGTTAAAAAAAATAATGCACTTTGTGACTTCAATAATAAATATGGCAGTGCCATGTTGGCATTTTTTCCCATTACTTGAGTTGATTTATTTTGGAAAACCTTGTTACATTGTTTAATGCATCCAGCGGGGCATCACAACAAAATTAGGCATAATAATGTGTTAATTCCACGACTGTATATATCGGTGTCGGTTGATATCGGAATCGGTAATTGAGAGTTGGACAATATCGGAATATCGGATATCGGCAAAAAAGCCATTATCGGACATCTCTAGTGCGAATTCCACTGTCATTTATTAAGAATGTTAATTAAAAGATATTTATCCTTAAATGCTGCTACTAGATTTCATAAATGCTAATAAAAAGATGTATTTTACAGACATAAAATTACAAGAGTGTACACTTTATCCCATGCATACATCTCATTGTGCAATAAATGTGATCTCTTAAAGGCTTATAAATCATTTCCAAAGTAGGACCCCCACCCAGACATACAATACTTGTACATAGCTCATGAAAAACAAAATGTTTTTATTTTCATTGTCAGTGGGCCAAATCACCAATATTAAAAAAATAACATAATGAAGTGTTTGTGTATCTGAGTTGGCTCTGCGATGAGGCCGTGACTTGCCCAGGGTGTACCCCGCCTTCCGCCCAAGTGCAGCTGGGATAGGCTCTAGCACCCCCGTTACCCCGAGAGGGACAAGCGGTAGAAAATGGATGCATAGACTGCTGTCATTTGATTATAATAATGAGACATTTAACTTATTATGTCAGGTTTGGGACAGGTGTGCTGCTCGTATGGCAGTAGCGTGCACTTCTGATGTTGCTCACATGTCCTCCACTGAAGCTCAGGAAGTTTTTGCGTTTGCTCAGATGCATGATAAATTGGACGGAACATTATACAGTTCCCTTTAAAGTTTAGTTACTCACTTTTGTAACTTCCATTAGTTGACGTGCTCGTTTGAGTGTAGCCTTATGTACGTTTGGTTTTCAGGGTCATTTTTCAGTCATTCTGTAAGCGAAAAAAATACAAAAGCCACTAAAAATGTTGACAATATACCTCAGGCAGCACTTAGGACAACCCCAGTCTACGACTTTTTTTCCCGGCAAGTGCACCAATGCAAAAAAAAAAAAGCAAGTGTATGAACAGTGTGAAATAGTATTACATTTATTGTTTTTATTATTGTATTTTATTTATTGATAGTTCCAGCTTCTAGAAGCGTTTTTGATCTCTACTGAACAAATGGTGGCCCGTCACACTGCTTTCTTTTTAACCACTTGTCTACAAACCCCGTTTCCATATGAGTTGAGAAATTGTGTTAGATGTAAATATAAACGGAATACAATGATTTGCAAATCCTTTTCAACCCATATTCAATTGAATGCACTACAAAGACAAGATATTTGATGTTCAAACTCATAAACTTTATTTTTTTTTTTGTAATAATTAACTTAGAATTTCATGGCTGCAACACGGGCCAAAGTAGTTGGGAAAGGGCATGTTCACCACTGTGTTACATCACCTTTTCTTTTAACAACACTCAATAAATGATTTGGAACTGAGGAAACTAATTGTTGAAGCTTTGAAAGTGGAATTCTTTCCCATTCTTGATTTATGTAGAGCTTCAGTCACTCAACAGTCCGGGGTCTCCGCTGTCGTATTTTACGCTTCATAATGCGCCACACATTTTCGATGGGAGACAGGTCTGGACTGCAGGCGGGCCAGGAAAGTACCCGCACTCTTTTTTTACGAAGCCACGCTGTTGTAACACGTGCTGAATGTGGCTTGGCATTGTCTTGCTGAAATAAGCAGGGGCGTCCATGAAAAAGACGGCGCTTAGATGGCAGCATATGTTGTTCCAAAACCTGTATGTACCTTTCAGCATTAATGGTGCCTTCACAGATGTGTAAGTTACCCATGCCTTGGGCACTAATGCACCCCCATACCATCACAGATGCTGGCTTTTGAACTTTGCGTCGATAACAGTCTGGATGGTTCGCTTCCCCTTTTGGTCCGGATGACACAATGTCGAATATTTCCAAAAACAATTTGAAATGTGGACTCGTCAGACCACAGAACACTTTTCCACTTTGCATGAGTCCATCTTAGATGATCTCGGGCCCAGAGAAGCCGCCAGCGTTTCTGGATGTTGTTGATAAATGGCTTTCGCTTTGCATAGTAGAGCTTTAACTTGCACTTACAGATGTAGCGACGAACTGTATATTTGTGACAGTGGTTTTCTGAAGTGTTCCTGAGCCCATGTGGTGATATCCTTTAGAGATTGATGTCAGTTTTTGATAGGGTGCCGTCTGAGGGATCGAAGGTCAAGGTCATTCAATTTTGGTTTCCGGCCATGCCGCTTACGTGGAGTGATTTCTCTAGATTCTCTGAACCTTTTGATGATATTATGTACCGTAGATGTTGAAATCCCTAAATTTCTTGCAATTGTACTTTGAGAAGCGTTGTTCTTAAACTGTTTGACTAATTGCTCACGCAGTTGTGGACAAAGGGGTGTACCTCGCCCCATCCTTTCTTGTGAAAGACTGAGCATTTTTTTGGGAAGCTGTTTTTATACCCAATCATGGCACCCACCTGTTCCCAATTAGCCTGCACCCCTGTGGGATGTTCCAAATAAGTGTTTGATGAGCATTCCTCAACTTTATCAGTATTTATTGCCACATTTCCCAACTTCTTTGTCTTGTGTTGCTGGCATCAAATTCTAAAGTTAATGATTATTTGCAACAAAAAAAAATGTTTATAAGTTTGAACATCAAATATGTTGTCTTTGTAACATATTCAACTGAATATGGGTTGAAAATGATTTGCAAATCATTGTATTCCGTTAATATTTACATCTAACACAATTTCCCAGCTCATATGGAAACAGGGTTTGTATATACCTGTATGTTTCACGGGAAGGCCAAGTGGATGAAACAGGAGAATGTAATGATTTTAAGAGGGTCTCAAGGCTCTGGCATCTCCTTGTCAATATCTGAGCATGACTCCGAGCCAATAAGTTTCTTCTTATTTTGAATTGGGACTGGTTGTTGTCTCTCTCTGATTGTTTGAGATCAACCTGTGACTCTTTTAATCTTGCACAGTTCATTAGCGGCTTAACCCATCCAAAACCTTAAATGCTCAGAGAATTATTCTCTTTTAGATCTCTTTCTAAACACATACTCCTCATGAATACTCTTATATTGGCATTTTTGAAAATTATTTGTTGTGATGATGTGTTATTGTCACTGTTAAGCATGGTAAGCTACCACAAATTATTTTAACCCTTGTGTGGTGTTCATATTGTTGTTACTCAGCCAGTGTTTGTTGGTCTGATGGACCTGTTGCATTTTGTGGCTTTTAATGCCTCACAATCAAACACTTTTATGTTAAAATACTGAACAGATGTTTACCTTATCCCAAAAAACACCTGTAATGAAGTGCTTTGAGAGGCTGGTAAAGGAATACATTGTCTCCAGACTTCCCCCCACATTCGACCCATACCAGTTTGCTTATCGCCCTAACCGCTCCACAGAGGACGCTATGTCCTCTGCACTCCACCTGAGCTTAGAACATCTGGAAGGAAAGGACACACACGTGCGGATGTTGTTTCTGGACTTCAGCTCGGCATTCAACACCATCATCCCGCAGCACTTGGTGAGCAAACTGGCCCCCCTTGGATTCAGTACCCCCCTATGCAACTGGCTGCTTGACTTCCTCACAGACAGACCACGGTCTGTGAGAGTGGGCGACAACACCTCCAGTGCCATCTCCCTGAGCACCGCTCCCCGCAGGGCTGCATCCTGAGTCCGCTGCTGTTTACGTTGATGACCCATGACTGCTGCGCCAGGTGCACTACTAACCACATTGTGAAGTATGCGGACGACGCAAAAGTAGTGGGCCTCATCCGTGACAACATCGACATGGACTACAGGGAGGAGGTGAAACATCTGGTTGACTGGTGCAGAACCAACAACCTGGTCCTGAACGTCGACAAGACCAAGGAGATCTACGTTGACTTCAGGAAGCACCAGTCCAGCCACACTCCACTCTTCATCAACAGCACAGCGGTGGAGATGGTAAGCAGCACCAAGTTCCTTGGGGTGCAGATAACTGACAATATGACCTGGTCCCTACACACTTGTAAAAAGAGCTCAGCAGCGCATGCACTTTTTGTGTCAGATGAAAAGAGCGAAGCTCCCTCCCCCCATTCTCACCACATTCTACAGAGGCACTATAGAGAGCCTACTGACCAACAGCATCTCTGTCTGGACTGGAGCCTGCAATGCCTCAGACTGGAAGTCTCTCCAGAAAGTGGTGAGGACGGCGGAAAAGATCATCAGGACTCCTCTTCCTCCTATCCAGGAGATCGCAAAAAGCCGCTGCCTGACCAGGTCTCAGAAAATCTGCAAAGACTCCTCCCACCCCCACCAAGGACTGTTTTCACTGCTGGACTCTAGAAAGAAGTTCCGCAGCCTCCGAACCAGAACCTCCAGGTTCTGTAACAGCTTCTTCCCTCCAGCCGACTCTTGAACGCATCATAATTATCCCCTCAACTTCCCCCAAAATGGATTAACTTGCTGGAATAAAAAAGACAATATAACATCCATCCATAAACGTGGATGCATATGAAAAAGTGCAATATATTTATCTATACAGTAACCTATTTATTTATTTATATATGCACCTTATTGCTTTTTTATTCTGCACTACCAAGAGCTGATGTAACGAAATTTCGTTCTTATCTGTACTGTAAAGTTCAAATTTGAATGACAATAAAAAGTAAGTCTAAGTCTAAATACCAGTTGAGGATAATTTCTAATTATCGAAATTATGTCGATAATACATTTTATCTCAGATACAGGAGGTACAATACATTTTCTGTACTGTTTGTAGAATATTTAACCAGCTCAACATGCTTACTGAGGTACTGGAGCATGGCAGTTTACCCAACCAGTCCATACTGAATGTGCTTTGTTGACTTGGCGTAAGATTGGTGCAGTGTCCACAATTGATAAAAAAAAACCTTGTTGTTCCAACCTCCATTTATTCCCAAATAGAAAGTTGCTAGTTGATGTGCCTTGTGCAATAAATAATGCTTGGCCACCTTAAGTCAGCAAATTATTAGTGAACATTAAGTTGAAAGTATTAATAAACACAGGGGAAAAAATGTATAGAATATCCAGAGTTTTTGGTGTCTGTAGCTAAATTCATGTTTCTTTTAGTCTATGCTATTTGGACTGGCAGCAATGTTTTGATCATTATCAGAGTAGTCCAACACTATTGTAGTACAAAGCAGAAGTTCATACATTACTTGTCTCTGAACACAGCACACTCCGTTTGTAACTTACAGTCTAAATGCCCTACAGGGAAGCAGAAGAGGGAGCAAGTTTGTTTTATGTGATCTTCTTCTTGATCGTCTTGATCTACAGTTCAACAAAATTTTAAATTGTGTTTCTAATATTCTTTGCAAAAGTGGAATTTTACCCATATTTTATATTGCTGAAAGTATATTAATGCAGGGGCATTTTTTTATTATGTTATCATTCTTAAACTTCTGATATCATGCTTTAACCTTTTTTTAAAATGTGTCTTTAGGAGGACGCTGCCAAGATGAAGAATCTTTCCTCGCAGCAAATGTTCCCAAAGTGGTGTTTCCTTGATTGTAAGTTAGACAACACAATTATCAAACTTTTCCATTGAGAGTATGAATTATAGTTGGAGTGATTACAGGACCCAAATGTATGCATAAGGATCAATTTGAGCAAATTTGGGGGGGGCATTCCATCCTTAGCCCCCCCCCAAAAATGTTAAAAAAGCGAGTTGATTTTTATGCCAACAATTGCTTCGAGGAAAGGGTGTCTCCTGACACTGATAAACACTGCTGGCATGCAAAACATTCGCAAACATATTGGACTTCTATCAAAACAGTCATTATTACATTTAGGTGTTTCTATTTTAACGCCTGTTTGGAACTAGATGGTTGCAAATTTTAATGTTCTCTGATAAAAGTTCATTTTTAAATGTTTGTGCTGTAACTCCAACCCAAAACAACAGCACAATTAAATAAGATATTTTTCATTGTACATGATAAATATATGAACCTTGTTTGAGCAGAGTCTTAGTTGGAGGGGTGATAGCATTGAACACAATTTTAGAAATGTATACTTTCACATAAGCATGCTTAAAGATTCCTTGTGGAATTTGAGCCAAAACAGATGCAGTCAAAATATAATAAAATTTGTGAACACCACAGATAAAGAAAAAAAAAATTAAAAGTAACCTGGGCTAGTAAGTGACTTTCGATGCTCAAATCCAAATGATAATGCTAATGTTAGCTATGAGGAATGTGCGTGGTAGCAATAAATAGCCACCAGCGTGATAGTTTCACTACTACTTCCTTCGAAAAAAATCCCACGCTTGCAGTTTGCTTCGGACCTGCATCTGCCCCAATATATTTGTAGTTCATCCTGTCTTTACTGTTTACTCTGTTCATGTACTGTATACTGTACTGGATGCTGTTTTATTATGCTGTACATTTAATGCTTTACTGTTAAATATTATACATGATAATCAACTTGGGTGAGTGGGCTGTCTTTTCTGTAGAAAAAACGGCCTCTTAGAAACAAAAATAATGAAATAAATTTTTTTGGCCAAAACTCCACAAATGTGTGGGCCTGCAGATTCTAAATCATAAATATACAGAGTTCCATTTTATTGAAAACTAGTTTAGAATTATCTATAAACTACTTGAAATAATATAATCTGTAGTTGCAGCGTATCGGACCATTTTAGAATTCAGTGATTAAAAATCCAGAACATTCAGTGCCTGCATAGAGTAACATTATTTGTTCAATAGTGCTTTGCAGCAGTAGAAAAGTTTAAAATTCTACCTTTGCCTTAACAGCAACAACAGCTGATCGATTTTACAGAATAGACAGAGCACAGGTAAGTGTATTTCTATCTGTACTGACATGCGGTATAAATTTTCCCCTGCGTTAAAACTCTTGTTTCATCAGGAACATCTCAACTATGTATCAGAAATCTCACATGAGGAACTTTTTATCTTGGACACTGAACTGATTATGAGAACGTCTCCAACTGCCGTACCTGATTTGGTTCATCCTTTATCCAACTTGGCGAACTACGGGTAGGTAGAATATTGTCCTTTAAACTGCGTACATATTTGGTGTGGCATGACTCAGCCTATCTTGCACTAAAGGGAAATTACTATTTGAGTCCCTGCTGATTTCGTAAGTTCCACCCGGCACCCGCAAAGACAAGAACAATCTAAAATTCTCATCAAAGATTCTCCCCATTCATCATCTCCTCACTACAGTCTTTATAGCAGTTTTTTTTAAAGGGGAACTGCACTTTTAAAATGTAGCCTTGTCATTCACAATCATTATGAGAGAGAAGAAGACAAAAGTTTTTTGTTTTTTTTTGCTTTCTAACATAAAAATCGGCTTGTTCTTGGTGACTAGCAATGCAGCTAATGGGAGCAATCAATTCTACCACTAAATCAATTTAAAAATGCATTCAAAAACCATCAGCAATACTTAATTTATGTTCCATAACTTGCATATTAACCAAACTGTAGCGACATTGTTATTGTAAGAGCGAACACTGAGGAACTATTTTTCTAGCGTACTGACATATTGGCGTGCTACGGTATTATTAATCATGGGTAAGCACGCCATTTATGTCGAAATAGCTTGTCTTCAAGTTCCACATTTTGCAGCTTCGGTTCACTTTCACCTCACTCTCTCAGCTTCCGTCTGCTCCACCGTCCCATTCTTCCTTCGTACTGGCTTCTAGAAGCAATAGTTCATCCTCCATTAATTCAGATTCAAAAAGATAAGGTTGTGAAGTTTAAATGGAAATACATGTGGCAAAAAATTTGTTCTGGCAATGTTAAAAATGACCAAAATTCGGTAAATATTGAACATGTTACATATTGTTATGAATGTGTTTGTTACTACATTGCAGAGGTGTGGACTCGAGTCATGAATTTGATGACTTTAGACTCGACTTGACAAAATTTAAAGAGACTTGCAACTCGACTTAGACTTTAACATCAATGACTTGTGACTTCACTTGGACTTGAGCCTTTTGACTTGACAAGACTTACTACTTTCCCCAAAACCCCAAAATTAAAAAGTTATTTGGGAGCGCTCCATACGTCTGTGTCTAACAGCGTGTTGTTCCTGTCAGCTGGTATGCTCTCAGTACAACAGGCAATCAAATTAGATCTACGTTGTTTTCATCCCACAGCATTCATCCAATCAAATTGCAGGACAACCAATGAAGAAGTGTTGTCAAACAACGCGCCAGTGAGAAAAAATTATGCCAAAGTTGGTTTCGTTCGGGTATAAAAACTACGACTTGGTCAACAAAAAACAAATTGCCGTATGCAAATCACGCAGTTCCAACTTCGTTCGACATTTGAAGATGCACAAAGAAGGGTAAGTTTTGAATGTAAGCTAACGTTTATTGGCTAAGTAACGTGACTTTTATTTGCTGTGTAGTTAAATCAGTGAGTCTGTAAACTCACTGCTAACGCTATAACCATAGACATCTTATAAGTAGACGCAGTATCGAGCGCTACTGCCTACTGGCGCATGAAGAGACGCGGGGCCGCCATCTTGGAGTGGGGATCCGCTCCACTCAGTGCAATTCATATGGCAGGAGCAATGAACTGTCAGCGCATTTAATGAATCTTATCTCACTGAATACCACTGATTTTCACGCGTCTTTGTGTCATACGCTATTATAACGGACACATGTTTTGGCGTGTTTTATTATTCATAGTTTGCTTAACAGTAATATAATATTCTTATACGAATATTCTTATACCGGACGTCCGAGATCACAACTGAGAATATAATCCCAGAGAAGGGGGAAAAAAACGGTCAACTATTTTTAAGTTGAAGAAACAATATGATTAGATTATATATACATGCTACATAAAAAATGTATGAATACATTACATATCTATACATCTTAGGGACCTATAGACTTTCTCTGCTGCTGTTGCTGCAGCAGCAGAGAGTTTATTCTGTCTTGACACTTTGTATTGATTTTTGTATTACATTCTTCCCTTAAATGATAATGTTTACAGTGATTGTTATATATGTATTTTTTATGTATGTCGCTTTGGATAAAAGCGTCTGCCAAATACTTAAACATATATAAACACCTGAAAGTCTTTATATCAACTAAAACCACCAATCTGTTTCACTGGATTCAGAATAAAACCAAATGCTGTCTTACCCAACAATGTTAGTATTTGAATATTGTTACTTGAAGACTTATTCCTGGTTACAATTATACTGTTAAGAAAGTATTGTCTTGTATTTTGCCTAAAATGAGAATGCATCATAATCAGTGGCGGCTGGTGAATTTTGTTTTAGGTGGGGCTGAAAGTTTGTAAACCAAACCCCTGTAGGGGCGTCATCCTGCCCCAGAAGATTTATTTGTGATTTTCACATACAAATATTGAAGATCTTTGCTCCTTCTCAACTCTGTGGTAATATTATTTTCATAAAATACAACCAATAGTACGTTAATGTTAAATCTTACTTGTGAAAAGTAATCCCCCGATTCCTATTTTCAACAGTCCGCTCATTTGAGCAGGAAAACGCTGACACCAGCCCGGCATCTTTGTTTTCTACCTGTCAACTGTCAGTTTAGGCTGCTCGCCGGCTCCTCATCACCACTTCAAGATGGCGGCCAAATTGCTCGCGTCACAGCAGCCAATGCTGCGTCTACTTACTTACTTAAGATGTCTATGGTTATAACGTCATTGCAAACACGGCAATCTGTTGCGTCCACTGCAGTTCGCTACCTTAGTCATACTTTTTGTCAAGTGATTTTTTTTAAGCAGGGTTGCATGAGGTACCTACACATAACGCTACATTAGTCAATGTATCACACACAGTAACGTAACGTTAGACGGCGGTCAGCAGCACCGCGTATTTTAGCCACCTACAAAAAGACAAACATAGTCAAATAAAGGTCAGTTAAAATGTATACTATATTAAGAATGTGTGTACATATTGCATAGGGCCCTGACATCTAAAAAGTACAACTCTGTTCATTATTATGTTCATGTATTTGTTGTGTTTTTCATGTGTACGCACTAGAGATGCGCGGTTTGCGGGCACAACCGCGGAGTCCGCGGATTATCCGCGGATCGGGCGGATGAAATTTAAAAAAATTAGATTTTATCCGCGGGTCGGGTCGGGCGGTTGAAAAAAATAAAAAATAGATTTTAAATAGATTCAGGCGGGTGGCAGTTAAACCAATTCGGAAATATATATACATAGTTAAATGTTGTTACCCACATACGAAAAACGAGCAGGCACCTGCAGCATATGCCACAACAGAAGAAAAAAAAAAGAAGAGATGGACACTTTTACGGAGCGGAGAAGGGATGCCTCGCCGGGGTCCGGGACCGAGGCCCCTTCCCCCGAGAGGGACCCACCGGGAGCCGTAGCTGAGGCGATCCGCGAGAAGGGCCCGACGCACGTCCAGGGTCACCACCGCACCGACACCCCGCCTCGTCCGCCTTCGCCGCGGCCGGCGTCACGCGCAGCAGGTAAGCAGCTTACCTGCCCGACACCCCCGTGGCCGGGGGCTCGTAACAGGGGTCACTCCGCGCGCTCCGCCCGCGCAGCTTACCTGCCCGCCACCCCTGTTGCCGGGGGCGCGTAACAGGGGTCACTCCGCGCGCAGTGCGCTCACGAAAGGGGTGGGGCTCACCCTGGTAGATATAGACAGCAGGACGGTGGCCATGTAAGTCGTAACCCGCTAAGGAGTGTGTAACAACCCACCTGCCGAATCAACTAGCCCTGAAAATGGATGGCGCTGGAGCCTCGGGCCCATACCCGGCCGTCGCCGGCAGCGAGACGCGCTTGGAGGTGCGCTCAGCGCGGCTCCCATATGATTGCGCACTGGTGTGCGTCTGGGCCGTGACAGCGTGGCACGCGAATGTCTGTGCTGCATTGGATCAGTCTCCTTTCTTTAACAGGCAAAAGCTTTATAACCTCACTAATGCCTTGCATCGTCTATATTAGATATATAACAACGGGCGGGTGCGGGCGGATGCGGTTCTGGTCAAATGTTACATCGGGTGGATGGCGGATGGTTGACGACTTTCTGATGCGGTTGCGGATGAAATAATTGCCTATCCGCGCATCTCTAGTACGCACACATCAACACATACAGTATGAGATGAGATCAATGAGATAAGGTAAGAACAGGATAGAAACTGCTGTGGAACTAGTTACAATGCAATATGCCATGGAAATACAATGTTAACACTTTTGTACAAATAAGTACAGTTGCACTTGTTTTTTCAAATGTGTTTATTCTGTAAAGGAATGAGTTAAATGTTTAAAATGACTGGTTAATAGTGCTATTATGAAGTGCAATGTCAGCATTATTTTTTTCCTGCAATTTCAAATGCACTTGTTTAAATAAATAAATACAGCGTTTTAAAAGCATACACAATCTGTTTAAATATATTAGTCTGTGGTTGAAAGGACTTGAAAGGACTCGAAACTCAAAATGCAGGACTTGGGACTTGACTTGAGACTTTCCAGTCTTGACTTTGGACTTGACTCGGGACTTGCCTGTCTTGACTCGGGACTTGACTCGAGACTTGAGGGCAAAGACTTGAGACTTACTTGTGACTTGCAAAACAATGACTTGGTCCCACATATGCTACATTGTATAAAGACTTGAAGTGTGTATACAAAATGTTGAAGTTGTTTTAGTGGTAATTTTGGGCTGATCTCTCGGCATGTAATTTTGGGCTGATCTCTCAGCATTCTCAGAATCATCCTGAGCCCACAAGGTTTGATCTTGCATAGAACTGAAAAGCATTAGGTGATTGACTACTGTCAGTGGTCTTTATCTTATCAAGATTATTGCTGTAGGGGAAAAACGACTTTTGGTGCTTCATCGGCACACACTGCAACTGGTCTGCGGGTTTGGTAGGGCCTAATACTTATATCTAGGGATGGGAATTAATACGATTTGTATATTCCGATTCTACTTTGGTTTTTTAGCGATTCTCATTTCGATTCTCATTTGGAAAAAGGTGGTTCAAACAGGCGATAAGCATTAACTTTGTTTAGTTGAGAAGTAACATGATTGTACAAATTCAGCAATTAAGTCATACAGGCCCATAGTATTCTTTTGGGCTTCCTTTGGAGATGGCACACAGGTCACAAATGTTAAAAATAGAAGGTTGTTTTGTTGAAGTTGTGTATCTTCTGGGTAATTATTTGGTGGGTGGCCGCGACTCCTGTGTTGTTTTAAATATAAACTGTTCAGTGATTACTAGTCTCTCGCGACACCCAGTCAATATATCTACGCCTATTCTCGTCTCCATTAATAACGTAAATGGCGCGTGACTTTTTCACCAACAACCCTGGCTCTTGTGTCATTTTAAAGACAAAAATCGTCAACTGATTTCTAGTTCGGCACGACAACCGGTTTATGTGTCTACACTCAGTTAACCTAAGGATTCATAGCTAAATCTTATCAATTGAGGGGGCTGTAACCGACATAGCCAAACCCGCCTCTTCTCGAACCGGAGATCCGATCGCATTGGTTTATCGTTAACAACCCTACCTTGGACTGGGTTTACTGTTATCTGATGCGAGCCTACAAGACTGTCTCCCCCCCATTTGAGCACGTCAGACCACCTGTATGCAAATAAATAATCAAGTAAAACGTTTAGAGGACTATAATTTTAGGAAATGGATAAGCACAGGCTTTTCCATTGTACTTGCACCACATCTTGGCGATGTGCAGAGCGATTGCTGCTTTAGTAATAGCTCTGTACATTGTGTTTCTTTCTCATCATACATGGTGCCTTGTGTCCATGATTCCACAACAGTAAGCATCTTTTTAGCAGGAGTGAGTTTGTTGTTGCCTTGTAAAGAGTTGCACTTCCCGCACACGGCAAGAAATGCAGGAATACGTTTGTTGTGCTGTGGCCTTTTTTAAACAAACTTTGCAGATGCAGTCAGTTGTTCCACGCCTGTTACCGCAAAACCAAATTACTGACACTTTTCTTTTCTCTGGAAAACACTTATCTCTCTCAATTGTTGATAGCATTAGCCATGTTTTGCTAGGTGTGTGAATGAGAAGGGTGGAAGCTCCGGAAGCTCCTGGAGACTTGCTGCAGCAAGAGGAGAAAAAAAAAGCTATCTTTTAAATCGTCAAAAAATCAAAAGTCAAATCAAAATCAATATATTGGCCAGTCCTAATCTGAACCCACAGGCAAGGAAAATTTCTAAAGCCCGAACAGGGAAAAAGAAGAAACCGTGAAAAGGGAACGCAGATGTGGGGACCCACTTCCAGGGTGACCGCTGCAATGGATGCCGAGTGACTTGTTACATCAAGCCAAAAGCTAACAGAGGGTAGTAGAGGCATCTTCCATGTAGACAAGTTGACAACACAGAGACGTCACCAGCTGTGGATAAAAAAGTGGTTGAGCAGATCGTCCGCCATTTTGTTAAGCAAAGGAGCTGGGTAGAGGTGCATGGGGGAAACACGAACTGACTTGCTCTGAGCGGGGTGTAAAATAAAATTATGCACAGAGCGTACACTTGTATTAAAATATTAATATTTATTTAACAGGAAATAATGGAATTGGTGGAACAAACATTTATTTGACGCTCAAAACTTAATATTAAGAATGTAATGACAACTACTATAATACGGTGTTACAATATTTATATACACAAAGTTGTATACATGAATTCTTTGCAATTCGGAGTGCATAACTTTAAGAAATCATATTTTAAGTATTATGTTCGATTACATTGCAACTATTTTCTGTTCCATCAGTAAAATGTAACATTTACATTTGATCATGTAGGTCAACCATTTATTTAGACAATTGTGACAAGAAAAAAATATCACTGATCTATAGTTTGTTTAAAAAGAAAAAGAAAAAACAACAACACTCAACGCTAGTGTACAGTGCATGAAAGTTTAAAAAATGACAAATACGCTCTTTTGGGTTGTCAAGTTGTGCAATTAATAGCTGAACGGTGTGGTGAGGACATCATTAAAGAGCAGGTATCTTGCTTATTATTTTGGCGGGTAAAATTGCGGCATCATGGTGGTTTACTACAAAAGTAGTTTGTTTTAAAGTAAGTATTTTTTAAATTGTTGTATTAACCTTTATTTAACCAGGAAAAAAATCCCACTGAGATTAAAAACCTCTTTTTCAAGGGAGTCCTGGTCAAGAGGCAGCAAAGTTACATTTACAATTACATTCACATTTCACACTCAGTTTAGATTTAAAAGCATTTAAGGATAAAAATTCAGTCAGATTCCAGTCTCTTTGTAGCATGTTCCAAGCACAAGGAGCTGTATAGACAAAAGCTTTTTTCCCCAGCTCAGTGCGATCAACAGCTGATCGTTGGATCTCAGAGCATAGGAGTGTGTACTTCTATGTGTAATCAATGTACAGATGTAACCAGTGACAGTGATAGTCCTAGTGGACAGAGAAGGCTATCCCACCCGAGAGTACAAGTCGTGTCATGGCTCTACAGTTTGTGATGAACCTCAAAGAAGCATGGTAAACAGAGTCGACTATTTGAAGACAGGAACGAGTAGCATTGATATAAAAAAGATCACCATAATCTAGTACAGATAAAAATGTGGCAGAAACAAAGCACTTTTTTATACCAAAAGAAAAACATTTTATTACGGAAGAAAAACCCCAATTTAAGATTTAGTTTCTTCATCAGTTTATCAATAAAATGTTTAAAAGTGAGGGAGTCATCAATTAAAACATCATGGCATTTATATTCATGTTGTTTTGTTTTCTACCCCGGCATAGAGGAAGTGCGTCCATATGTATTCTTTTCTCTTTCTTCCCAGTGTATGATACATTTTGTATTGCGTCTTGTTTTCCGGGGTGAAAAATCAAAACAGTGTACATTAAAGACCCACGTTCTGATTGTATACCCTTTGTGCTTTTCCACCCGCCCCTCTCCCACATGCAACAGTGATTGGCTATTTTCTCCCACCCACAGACAAAAGCTGAGACAGGCTCCAGCACCCCCCGCGACCCCAAAGGGAATAAGCGGTAGAAAATGGATGGATTTGTCAATCTTTTCGTCTAGTTTTTATTCGTTGACTAAATTGTCAATTCATTTTGTCATTGTTTTCGTCAACATGCTTTTGTTTTAATTTGTTATTGTTCTAATTTCGTCAAGGGAAAATTATTGATACTATACCATACCATACCAACTTTATTTATAAAGCCCTTTAAAAACAAGCACAGTTGAAGAACAAAGGGCTGTACACCATAAAGAAATAGAGGCAAAGGACAGACTAAAAAAATAACATTTAAAACAGAAGTAAAATACACATTGAAAAGCAAATACAAATTACCCTAGAAACAATTTGTTAGATAAAAAGCAGTTAAAAAGTTAAAAACAGTTAAAAAAGTAAAAAAAAAGTTAAAAACAGTTTAAAGTCTCATGCTGGGTTAAAAACCAGTGAATAAAAATGGGTTTTAAGAAGGGTCTCAAAAACAGCCAAAGAAGGCGCCTGTCTCACATGGAGAGGGAGATCGTTCCAGAGTTTGGGACCCGCAACAGAGAAGGCTCTGTTATTGATGATAACGAATCATTTTTAGTGAACAAAATTAACACTGGTGCCCCGTGTGCCGCTAGTTGAATAGGCCTGTTGTATACTAAACAAAGTTGATGCTAATCACTTGTTTGCTATCCTTTTGTCCAAATGAGAATCGACAAAGAACGGAATCGTTAAGCAGAATCGAAAGTGTAATCGTTATCTTAAAAATGTTATCAATTCCCATCCCCACTGGTACCTCTCCAGAAAGTATGCATTACAAACTGGTATCTTCTCCATACAGGAGAAGTGGGGAGGGGCATAGCAAAAAAAAAACAGCAGGTCAACTGGTCTAAACAGGATCTATTATGTGTATGAATCTAAATGCGTTTACTGAGGTAGCATCTCTAACTATTGCCGGAAAGGCAATAGTTTTTGACTGGGGTCAAAGTTAAATACACTATATTGCCAAAAGTATTTGGCCACCTGCCTTGACTCACATATGAACTTAAAGTGCCATCCCTTTTTCCTAATCCATAAGGTTCAATATGATGTCGGTCCACCTTTTGCAGCTATTACAGCTTCAACTCTTCTGAGAAGGCTGTCCACAAGGTTGCAGAGTGTGTTTATAGGAATTTTTAACCATTCTTCCAAAAGCGCATTGGTGAGGTCACACACTGATGTTGGTCGAGAAGACCTGGCTCTCAGTCTCCGTTCTAATTCATCCCAAAGGTGTTCTATCGGGTTCAGGTCAGGAGTCTGTGCAGGCCAGTCAAGTTCATCCACACTAGACTCTGTCATCCATGTCTTTATGGACCTTGCTTGGTGCACTGGTGCACAGTCCTGTTGGAAGAGGAAGGGGCCCGCTCCAAACTGTTCCCATAAGGTTGGGAGCATGGAATTGTCCAAAATGTTTTGGTAACCTGTAGCACCTAGCCCAACTTCTGAAAAACAACCCCACACCATAATTCCTCCTCTACCAAATTTCACACTCGGCACAATGCAGTCCGAAATGTACTGTTCTCTTGGCAACCTCCAAACCCAGACTCGTCCATCAGATTGCCAGATGGAAAAGCGTAATTCATCACTCCAGAGATACGTCTCCACTGCTCTAGAGTCCAGTGGCGACGTGCTTTACACCGCTGCATTTGACGCTTTGCATTGGACTTGGTGATGTATGGCTTAGACACAGGTGATCGGCCATGGAAACCCATTCCATGAAGTTCTCTGTGTACTGTACGTGGGCTAATTGGAAGGTCACATGAAGTTTGGAGCTCTGTAGCAACTGACAGTGCAGAAAATCGGCGACCTCTTTGCACTATGCGCTTCAGCAGCCGCTGACCCCTCTGTCAGTTTACGTGACCTACCACTTCGTGGCTGAGTTGCTGTTGTTCCCAAACTCTTCCATTTTCTTATTATAAAGCCGACATTTCTCTTTGGAATATTTAGTAGCGAGGACATTTCACAACAAGATTTGTTGCACAGGTGGGATCCTATGACAGTTGCACGCTGGAAATCACTGAGCTCCTGAGAGCGGCCCTTTCTTTCACAAATGTTTGTAAACAGTCTCCATGCCTAAGTGATTGATGTTATACACCTGTGGCCGGGCCAAGTGATTAGGACACTGATTTTGATCATTTGGATGGGTGGCCAAATACTTTTGGAAATATAGTGTATATTCTGCCCTAATTATCTGAGCCCTTTTACGGCTCTGAGTTCGGACCGCTGAACGTGTGATTAACGCGGCCCTTAACACATACACATGCTTGGATACTGCATGTTCCACATTTTCAGTTACTGGTGATGTAATGGCTGTGTCTAATTAGTTGTGTCCGTTTTGAGCCTCACATTGAACACAAAGGCAACCAGCATGAGGTTCTTGGAGGCTGTATAAGAGAGTTGCATGATGGCGTCCGTATAGAGAAAATGGTGTCGTTGGTGCTGTGGGATCAAATTGGCTCACCCTGATAGATGGCAGTTGGGAGTGTTGAGCCTGTTAGAGGGTGAAGCCTGCATGAAGAGAGCTTGCATAATTCTAATCCCCTATGTGTTTAGGTCTGTTTGTGTGCATAGTGTTTGCATTATTTACATTTTTACTATGCTGGAGAGAAAGGAGCAACGTTATGCTTTGAGGAAAATTAAATGTGTGTACGTGTATGTGTGTCTGCCTGCGGGCACATATGTGCATCAATTCTTCTAAGATTGCCCTGCCCCCATATAAAATCCCTTTTTTTTAGATATGTGCAAAAATAGCCACCCACATGTGTTATTACAGACACATACAGATACAATTCTAATTTGGTGTAGTAGATAATTTGATAAACATTTTATTTGATTAGATTATTTTCAGTTTTCTCACCAACAATGTTTTTGTTTTGCTTTCATGCCTTTTTGCGGCGTGTAAATTGATAAATACACATTTCAGTAGAATATTTTTTGTACAGCTTTGTTTGTTCTTTGATTAGGGCTGTACGTAATGGATGAATTATGCTAAGTACAGAAAACCCCACAAGGCTTATTTCTTTTCATTCCCACACATAATTAAATATTGTTGAACTTGTAACGCGAAAGCAAGACAACTTAGATTATCTTTGACACACAAACGTGTGCGGCATTTATTCAAACAAAGTGCAGAAGTTTCTGTTTTACATAAAGCGACTCAAAATGGCGGTCACAACAAACCCCCAACTTTGGGTAAAACTCTGGACGGTCACTTAAAGTGGCTGCACCGGATTACTCACTCTTAACTGCATATATGAATGGTAAACAAGAACAACATTGTTTTGTGCACAATAGAACAATGGCAGTGAATAATGACGACAAAGTCAAGTAAACAGGTGTAGTGAATTATGTCCTTAAAGCAACCGCGCACATGCCCCCCCAGAATTCGCCATTACAAAAAAACAAAACAGTCAATGGACAGGGGCACGGACGGGCCAACCAGACTGGGTGCCCCGGACTGGTACAAGCAGCGGGGAGGGGAGTCTGCAGGGGGCACCGGCTTTGCATCTTCACTGTTGAAGGTCCCGGGGGCCTGCGGAGAAGGATGCAAAACCTTATTACGGGGCCCAGGCAGTGGTAACCGGCTGACTAAGATCCAAGTACGCTGCTTTAAGCCGTGATTCGTTCAGACTGACCCCCGACATCCTGTACGTAATGCTTGTCTGCGCTCTCCAGGACGTGAAATGGCCCATCGTAAGTAGGCTGAAGGGGGCCTCGGTAAGTGTCGTGGTGAATTAAAACAAATGCCGCCCTTAGTAAAGGAGCGGGAACATGAGACAGCGTAAGGCCGTTTTGGGAAGTGGGGATGGGGGCAAAAACCTTGGCGTCATCGAGGAAAACAGCTCGCTGCTCATCGATAGACCAAGGTGACGTAGTGTTAGGAATAAAGTCACATGGCACTCGCAAAGGCTGGCCATACACCAACTCTGCCGAGGAAGACTGCAGGTCTTTGTTGGTGGCAGTCCGAAGCCCCAGCCTCACCCGAGGGAGTTTGTCTACCCAACCGCTGTCTTTTAGTCAGCGGTACTGTCTCCGGCCAGCGGGTGGTGCACTTTCGAGCGCTGGCATGCCACGCATGTGGCACATGTGGCAGCCCAGTCCCTAACCTCCTTTTTCAGTCCACGCCAGACAAATTTTGCAGCTACCAGCCACTGGGATGGTTTCCTCCAAGAGTGGGAAAGGCCGTGGATCGAGTCGAACACCCACCATCTCCAAATGGCGGGCAACAAAGGGCCGTGGCTAACCTGTAGTGATGTCACAAAGGAGCGTAATATCTGTGTTCCCAAATTGAACTTTAGACAACTGTAGCCCTGTGGCTGAAGCCTTCAGAGCTTGGATGTCCTGGTAGTTGGCTTGGTCAACTGCCATCTGTGCAAAATCGAGCCCCACATGGACAGCGCCCGTGGCGGCTCGGGAGAGGCAGTCAGCAACAACATTGTTCTTACCAGCAAAATGCTGGATGTCCGTTGTAAACTCGGAGACGCAGTAGAGGTGCCTCTGTTGCCGAGCCGACCACAGTTCGGCCGTCTTGGCCATCGCTAAAGTGAGGGGTTTGTGGTCCACAAAAGCTGTGAAATGCCTTCCTTCAAGCAGCGAACGGAAATGACGTATGGCCAGAGAGAGACAGAGGAGCTCACGGTCAAACGTGCTATATTTCCGCTCGCAGGGTCGCAACTGCCTGCTAAAGAAATCCAAAGGTTGCCAAGTGCCACCCAACCACTGTTCATGCACTGCACCTACAGCATAGTCTAAAGCGTCCTTCGTGATTCCAATTGGAGCAACAGGTAATGGGTGCGCCAGCAGGGTAGCGTTAGTTAGAGCAGACTTGACCTCCACAAAAGCAGTGTGCCGCACGTTAGACCAGTCCACCATATGCTTGGGAGAAGCCCCTTTAAGAGTAGGTCATATGCTCGGCCTTAGAGGTGCTCGCTACCAGGATGTCATCCAAGTAGAAAAACAGAAACGGCAAGTCATGTAAAACAGAGTCCATCAGCCGCTAGAAAGTCTGTGCGGCGCTCTTAAGGCCAAATAGCATCCGTAAAAATTTGAACTGGACAAATGGGGTGATGATCGCTGTCTCTGGGACTGGGATATCAGAGGGGTTTACCGGCACCTGATGATAGCCTCGGATGAGTTGTACCTTAGAAAAAACTGTTTTCCCAGCCAGGTTGGCGGGAAAATCCTGTATGTGGGGGACTGGATAACGGTCCGGGGTAGTCGCATCGTTTAGCCTGCGGTAATCACCTCCAGGCTTCTCCACCATGGGGTGGGGCAACGCCCACGAGCTGTCTGAGTGGCGAATGATCCTGAGGCGTTCCATGGTCTCAAATTCAGCTCTAGCGATGGAGAGCTTTGAAAGGTCCAGGCGCCGGGCTTGTGCATGCACAGGGGGGCCGTGGTGGCAATGTGGTGCTCTACACTATGCTTGGCGGTAGCTGACGAGAACGTGGGCTGCGCTAGGATGGAGAACTCCGTGAGGAGGTGATGAAAGATGTCCGCAATGGGTAGCATGCTGGAAAGCCTGATGGAGTCTGTCGCGCTGAGACTGCACTTGTATGAGCAGAGCGTAATCGCATCCACCAAGCGCCTGTTTCACACATCCACATGAAGCCCGAAAGCACGAAAAAAATCTGCACCGATGAGCAGCACCATCACTTTGGCAGTCACAAAGTTCCAACTGAAACGCTGTCTACCAAAACACAGCTCCTTGTACAGTATACCGTAAGTGCGCATAGGGCTGCCAGAGGCCGCTTCCATGGGGAGGGGCCATGGGACTCAGACAGCACGTCCAAACTTGATGCTGGCAGGACGCTCCTCTATACTTCCACTCTAGCTGCTGTGGAAGCCATGGGCCTTTCTGCCCCAGCCGGAAAGAATGCAGCCACATAAGTCGGTTGGGAGGCTAAAAAGAACTTTGCGCAGGCCGAGATGGAAGTGTTGGCTAAAGCAGCCCGCACCTGAGAAGGCAGGAGTCTCAGGAAAAGCTGCACGAAGAGGAAACCAGGGCTGTGCTCACCTAAGAGGTCTTGCATTTTGTCCATAAGTTTAGAGGGCTTGCAATCGCCAAGCCCCTGCAACAAAGAAGGCGGCTAGCTCTCTCTGCGTCAGAAAGTTTGAATGTCTTAAGAGGTGAACCTTCAATGTGAGATACTTGTTCCCCACCAGTGGACGCGTAAGAATGCTAACCACTCTGGTTGCCGTTGCACTCCCGAGGGAGGAAACAACATGATACCACACAGCGCAAACTGTGCTTCGGCCTGGTCTAACCATGCAGTCGCGGAAGATTCCGAGACCTCAGGCAGCATCAGTGAGACTGTATTTGCCGTCATGGTCGATAATATTCACTGAATGTGTTCAGTGAAGCGTCGGCGTTACCAGTGTTGCACTTGTAATGCGAAAGCAAGACAACTTGAAATATCTTATAATTGTGTGCGCTGTTTATTCAAACAAAGAGCAGAAGTTTCTTTTTTACATAAAGCGATTCAAAATGGCGGTCACAACAAACCCCCACCTTAAATCTCTTGACGGTCACTTAAGGGGGCCGCACCGAATTACTCAACTCTTAACTGCATATATGAATGGTAAACAAGAACAACATTGTTATGTGCACAATAGAAAAATGGCACTGAATAATGACGACAAAGTCAAGTAAACAGGTGTTGTGAATTATGTCCTTAAAGCAACTGCTACAATATACAGGACTGTCTCATAAAATTTGAATATTGTGATAAATTCCTTTATTTTCTGTAATGCAACTAAAAAGATGAAAATGTCATACATTCTGGATTCATTGCACATCAACTGAAATATTGCAAGCCTTTTATTATTTTAATATTGCTGATTATGGCATACAGTTTAAGAAAACTCAAAAATCCCATCTCAAAAAATTAGAATATTTCCTCAGACCAAGTAAAAAATAAAGATTTATTACAGCAAAACAAAATCAAACATTTGAAAATTTCAATTAATGCACTCAGTTCTTGGTTGGGAATCCTTTTGCACGGATTACTGCACCAATGCGGCGTGGCATGGAGGCAATCAGCCTGTGGCATTGCTGAGGTGTTATGGATGCCCAGGATGCTTCAAAAGCGGCCATTAGCTCATTTACATTATTGGGTCTGGTGACTTTCAGCTTCTTCTTCACAATACCCCACAAATTCTCTATGGGGTTCAGGTCAGGGGAGTTGGCAGGCCAATCGAGGACATTAATGCCATGGTCAGTACACCAGTTACTGGTGGTTTTGGCACTGCTGGATCATGCTGGAAAATGAAATAATTATCTCCATAGAGCTTTTCAACAGATGGAAGCATGCAGTGCTCTAAAATCTCTTGGTACACAGCTGCATTGACTGTGGACTACAGTGGCGGTGACGCCGGTGAGTAACTAACGTTAACTGTTGCCGGTTAATTTCCATATCTGCTCACTCGTAGTAACGTTACCTCTTATGTCAACCAGGACTGCAGTAATGTTAGCTGGACTAACGTTACCTAAGCATAGTCAGTGGCTAACGGTAACATTAACGTGAGCCTTTTTGTATGTGTCTGATAACGTTAACGTTATCTTGTAGCCTACACCACGACAGAGTTTGCAAGTCTGTCTCATAAACTAGTGCTTTCTTTATTTCTTTAGTTTATTTGGAACATGAACACACTTACAGTATAATACATCACAGTTTCATATCATTTCACTTTACAGGAGTAGGAAGAAGTAAAGCTTATTTAATCCTACCCCTTTCCCACTTCATAGCGTTTACAAATATATACATCATTTACTGACCTTTTTATAATAAAACATCTGTGAATTAGTATATACAACAGTTTTGTAATATGTAATTAATTAATTCAGTCATTATTAATATACTGGGATGAAGAAAATCTTACTTTTTAATAAGGTTGAAAGTATTTCTCATAATTCTTCTTCTTTGTACTTCGTAAGCACTATTCATTTGAACAACCTCTTAAACTGGATCATATCAGTACAATGTTTAACTTATTTACTTAATCCATTCCATCATTTAATTCCACATCATTTTAGCTGTTTGCAATTTTACCAAATCATCGAACTTTAATATTTTTGACTCAATAAATAAAGTGTTTGTATGTTCTCTATATCCAACATTATGTATCAGTCTAATTATTTTTTTTTGTAACACGGTTAACGAATGTCGCGCACATTTGTAGTTATTTCCCCACACTTCTGCACAATAACTCAGATATGGTAATACTATAGTAGCAAGCAGTAGAGAATGTGAAGTGATTGTGGGGTTTTTTCCATATACAACAACCTATCTGGACTCGATAAGAGAATTGATAAGAGAATCGATTCGATAAGAGGATTCGATAATAGGCTCGAACTCGATAATTTCTTATCAAACATCATCCCTAGTGCTGACTATCATTCACAGTCCCTATATAAGACGTGAACACATATGTTTTTCTTTTTTTTTTGATGCAGTCTAATTCGTAAATAAATAAATACCGTATTTTTCGGACTATAAGTCGCAGTTTTTTTCATAGTTTGGCCGAGGGTGCGACTTATACTCAGGAGCGACTTATGTGTGAAATTATTAACACATTACCGTAAATCATCAAATAATATTATTTAGCTCATTCTCGTAAGAAACTAGACGTATAAGATTTCATCGGATTTAGCGATTGGGAGTGACAGATTGTTTGGTAAACGTATAGCATGTTCTATGTTATAGTTATTTGAATGACTCTTACCATAATATGTTGCGTTAACATACCAGGCACGTTCTCAGTTGGTTATTTATGCGTCATATAACGTACACTTATTCAGTCTGTTGTTCACTATTCTTTATTTATTTTAAATTGCCTTTCAAATGTCTATTCTTGGTGTTGGGTTTTATCAAATAAATTTCCCCCAAAAATGTGACTTATACTCAGTGCGACTTATATGTTTTTTTCCTTCTTCATTATGCATTTTTGGCCGGTGCGACTTATACTCCGAAAAATACGGTACATAAAAAGTCCGCTAACAATGTTGGCAATGGGGGCTTTCTATTTCGCCCACAAAACCCTCTAAATAACCATCCAAAAGCCGCCAACAATACTTGATATACATATCTTGACCTGAATATAAGCCAAATATTAGCGATGTTGTTGTTATAAGTGCCAATGTAATGCAAACAAACTATTTTTTTAGTGGTGGATTGATAGCACAGCTCAGTAGCCCTCTGCTGCATTACTGTAAGGTGGCAGCAATGTCCTGCTGCTCCCGCCTCATCGCGTCTCAGCTCGTCAAAGTTATTGTAGATTATAAATCATCCCTCTCAACTGGATAGTAGAAGGATTTAGCCGTAAATCTAGAAGTGTTTCATCTGTGACATTAAATTCATACGTGGAAATGGAGACAAACACACACAACCGAAGACCGTGTCTTCAGTTTCCTTGTTAACCCTTTGTGTGCATCATGAATAATTCTTCATATAAATGGGAATATATATCTGTGATGAGGACCTATTAGTCCTCATCACAGTGAGAGCAGACATCATACAGTAAGCCATAATTTTATTATGTTTGTAGTTTGTATTTCTTGTTTAGCACTTAGCAATACTGCTACATGATGCTTAGTGTTTCTCTAAAGCTGGATAGCAGATTTTCTAAAACCCGTAGCTCCCCCTCCTTATATCCAGGATCAACAATATAAGTTTCTGGATCATAATTTTTCCCAAAATAATCGTTGGTTCTCACAAAGTCTGCATGATTTGCATTGTTGTTGGTGATGAAGGGATCTGCGGTTCCTACCTCTACATCACGCGTTGACGTGTCTGGCTAGGTCATTATCTCTCAAAATGGCTTGAGAATCTCTGTGAGCTGGATACTATTTTGATCATATCCATATACTCGCAAACTTTGGAAGTCTTTCGGTGTCATGCATCAGACATATATGATCATAGCTTCAATATAGAGGCAACCTATTTTTCCACTCCACTGGTACTTTAAGAGACTCGTATATAACTGTAAATAATCATAAACATAAATACAATATATTAAATGTAATCGAAAAATAAGTGTGCTGAAAGGGCAACGTGCAATAAAGTCACACTCACATATTCTCATACACACATTTTTTTTTCTGGTTTTGATTTTAATGTTAGACATTCTCTTATTGTTACTAGTGAACTTACAGTCTGACTGAAGAGGTATTCAGTCTTGCCCACAGATTGCCAACATACTTGTAGCGGTGGGGGTGACTAAGGGGTGCCGGGACGGTGTCAATATGACATCATAATAAAATTTGCATAATCCTTGATGCATATATTTTCTTTAAAAAGGCTTAAAATATGGTGTAAATATTAGGGACTGATATTTGGTATTTTAACGTACAAACCCCGTTTCCATATGAGTTGGGAAATTGTGTTAGATGTAAATATAAACGGAATACAATGATTTGCAAATCCTTTTCTACCCATATTCAATTGAATGCACTACAAAGACAAGATATTTGATGTTCAAACTCATTAACTTTATTTTTTTTTTGCAAATGATAATTAACTTAGGCTGCAACACGTGCCAAAGTAGTTGGGAAAGGGCATGTTCACCACTGTGTTACATCACCTTTTCTTTTAACAACCCTCAATAAATGATTGGGAACTGAGGAAACTAATTGTTGAAGCTTTAAAAGTGGAATTTTTCCCCATTCTTGTTTTATGTAGAGCTTCAGTCGTTCAACAGTCCGGGGTCTCCGCTGTAGGATTTTACGCTTCATAATGCGCCACACATTTTCAATGGGAGACAGGTCTGGACTGCAGGCGGGCCAGAAAAGTACCCGCACTCTTTTTTTTACGAAGCCACGCTGTTGTAACATGTGTTGAATGTGGCTTGGCATTGTCTTGCTGAAATAAGCAGGGGCGTCCATGAAAAAGGCGGCGCTTAGATGGCAGCATATGTTGTTCCAAAACCTGTATGTACCTTTCAGCATTAATGGTGCCTTCACAGATGTGTAAGTTACCCATGCCTTGGGCACTAATGCACCCCCATACCATCACAGATGCTGGCTTTTGAACTTTGCGTCGATAACAGTCTGGATAGTTCGCTTCCCCTTTAGTCCAGATGACACGAAGTTGAATATTTACAAAAACAATTTCAAATGTGGACTCGTCAGACCACAGAACACTTTTCCACTTTGCACGAGTCCATCTTAGATCGGGCCCAGAGAAGCCGGCGGCGTTTCTGGATGTTGTTGATAAATGGCTTTCGCTTTGCATAGTAGAGCTTTAACTTGCACTTACAGATGTAGCAATGAACTGTATTTAGTGACAGTGGTTTTCTGAAGTGTTCCTGAGCCCATGTGGTGATATCCTTTAGAGATTGATGTCGGTTTTTGATACAGTGCCGTCTGAGGGATCGAAGGTCATGGTCATTCAATGTTGGTTTCCGGCCATGCCGCTTACGTGGAGTGATTTCTCCAGATTCTCTGAACCTTTTGATGATATTATGGACCGTAGATGTTGAAATCCCTAAATTTCTTGCAATTGCACTTTGAGAAATGTTGTTCTTAAACTGTTTGACTATTTGCTCACGCAGTTGTGGACAAAGGGGTGTAACTCGCCCCATCCTTTCTTGTGAAAGACTGAGCATTTTTTGGGAAGCTGTTTTTATACCCAATCATGGCACACACCTGTTCCCAATTAGCCTTCACACCTGTGGGATGTTCCAAATAAGTGTTTGATTCCTCAACTTTATCAGTATATATTGCCACCTTTCCCAACTTCTATGTCACGTGTTGCTGGCATCAAATTCTAAAGTTAATGATTATTTGCAAAACAAATATATATTTATCAGTTTGAACATCAAATATCAATCAATCAATCAATCAAAGTTTATTTATATAGCCCTAAATCACAAGTGTCTCAAAGGGCTGCACAAGCCACAACGACATCCTCGGTACAGAGCCCACATAAGGGCAAGGAAAAACTCACCCCAGTGGGACGTCGATGTGAATGACTATGAGAAACCTTGGAGAGGACCGCATATGTGGGTAACCCCCCACCCCCTCTAGGGAGACCGAATGCAATGGATGTCGAGTGAGTCTAACATAATATTGTGAGAGTACAGTCCATAGTGGATCCAGCATAACAGTAAGAGTCCAGTCCACAGTGGGGTCAGCAGGAAACCATCCCGAGCGGAGACGGGTCAGCAGCGCAGAGATGTTCCCAACTGATACACAGGCGAGCGGTCCACCCCGGGTCCCGACCCCGGACAGCCAGCACCCCATCCATGGCCACCGGACCTGAGTGTCTCCCCCTCCACAAGGGATAGGGGGAGCAGAGGAGAAAATATGTTGTCTTTGTAGCATATTCAACTGAATATGGGTTGAAAATTATTTGCAAATCATTGTATTCCGTTTATATTTACATCTAACACAATTTCCCAACTCATATGGAAACCGTGTTTGTATATCTGAAAAAGATATCGAATGATAGAGACTACCGATGGCGCTACACTGTAGCGACCAGGGCGTGTGTTACGGTTGCTTTTGTTTGTTTTTAAGCTATAAGCAATGTGTTGTTTGTAATGTACGTAGCAAAGCGCTCTAAAAGTGTTTTAGACTGTGACCGAGTTGCCTGTTGACAGCAGGCAAGCGTCATCATGCTTTTAAATGTCTGACAGTTGCTACACTCAAACAATGGCGTCCCGCCTACACTTTTGCTGGCGCTGATTACCAGACAACTTTTTGTTAGCTCTTGTCACACAACTTCACAGTGGGAACATGGACTAAGACGTGTGTACTCCAGGGATGCACTATTTTCCCTCCGGTCACGTCAGTTTACACAACTGGAACATTTACCAGCCGTGATCGACACACACCGATGCTGCGGAAGCAAGGGAGGCCAGGCAGGCGGGGCTCTTTGTCGAAGAGCCAGCAAACCACCGCTGCCATCTATCATCCTAAGCAACGTGCGGTCATTGATTCCTCTGCTGCACTTGGATGGCTTTTCACTGGTACGCAATGACCGCTCTGGCACGTCTGGCAAGAAGAAAGGACGAGGCGTGTGCATACAAGTGAATGAAAAATGGTGCAAACAATATACAATTAGACAAACAAAATGCGTATCACTGAGACCCCATTACCTGCCAAGGGAGTTTGGAAGCATCATTATATGTGCTGTTTATATACCCTCTAGTGGCAACGCAGGCAAAGCAGCTGCGCGCTTTGCAGAGTGTGCGCATGAACTGCTACAGTGCACACCAGGAGCACAGATTCTCTTCTTAGGCAATTTCAACCAGAGACTGCTACGGCAATATCAAAGGTGCAAATTCTGCAAAGCCAGTGCCCCCTCTTTCTAACTCAGATCATAACACAGTACATCTAATTCCCTCATATAAATCAATCTTAAAACCATGCAAATCTGTGCATAACTCTGTTATTGTGTGGACAGATGATTTGATTGAGGCACTAAAAGGGTGTTTCCGGTGTATAGACTGCTCCATATTTCACACTCTAGACCTTGATGAGGCTACAGAGACTGTGACAGACTGTGTAATTCTGTGTTGATAATGTAGTTGCCAAGAAGATTGTTATCATACATCCTAACAACAAACCTTATATAACAAAAGCAATGAAAGAGTGTATAAATAGGAAAAAAGCAAATTCCCTTCAGGGACTGCGACTTCCTCCCACCTCCAAAGACATGCACCTGGGGATAGGTTGATTGGCTAAATTGGCTCTAGAGTGTGAATGTTTTCTATCTGTGTTGGCCCTGGTCCAGGTTGTACCCCGCATTCTGCCCGACTGCAGTTGGAATAGGCTCCAACTCCCTTTGTGTCCCTGAGAGAGACAAGCGGTAGAAAATGGATGGATGAAGGGAAGTGTTCAGTATTAAAAAGAGACCCAGTCTGATAAAAGATAATAATACAGACAAACAATGGAACATAGCCTCTTAACTTCAAATACTAAAAAACTCTGGACACAATGATATCAGCATCAAATATGAATCCTGCAAGAAAGCAGATTATCACCATGGATGAACAGCACAAATCAAATGAGCTGAATGATTTTTATTTGAGATTTGACTCACAGAATTTTCGTTTTGAGTGTGACATAGTGAGACATTCATTACCAGAAAGCAATACCCCCGGCTGGCTGAAGGTGGCTCCTCATAGTGTTCAGCATCTTTTTCGTGCTGTGCGAACCAATAAACCTACTGGGCCAGATGTAGTGCCGGCTTTTTTGATCAAAAGCCGCGCAGATGAACTGACACCAGAATGGTGTCCTATATTCCAGCGGTCATTACACACCCACATTGACCCAGCTCTGTGGACGAGGTCAATAATAACAACACGTGCCCAAAAAGCCTTGTGCTAAAGACAACAATGGTTTTCGAACTGTAGCCTTGACCTCGATAATTGTGAAATGTTTTGAAAAATGTGTCGTGTCACTGCTCAAAACAGAAGTGCAGTCCAGTTTGCCTACAAACATGAGAGAGAGAGAGAGAGAGAGAGAGAGAGATAGAGAGAGAGAATTTATATAATATTAATAGATATCATTTTTCGTCATTAATAAGTGTACATAGACAGATAATTTTTAAGTTTTCAACACCATGACAGGATAATGAATTTGCTTTCATGAAATGTTTTTAAACACTAAGCTTTTTAAACAGCTCAACACAAAAAGAATATAAACACGATTTTAAAGAGAGTTAAAACAATTACCTGCTGTGCATTGGTGTCTTACCTTATCCTTTAATATAAATAAAACAAACGTTATTATATTTTGATTAAATAAAAGCCGTAAAAACTTTGATAAGATACTGATTAAAATAAATGGTAAAGCAATTGAGAGAGTTGATATAACTAAATTCCTTGGAGTAAACATAGATGGATTTACACATTTCAAAAGCCATATTGAATATTTAATGAATAAATGATCTAAATATGTTGGTCTACTTGAGGCACTTTCTTCCACTTAACGCTCTCTTATTTCTATATCAGACTTTATTTGAACCACATATAAACTATTGCAATATCATATGGTGTAACACATCCTAGTTAGCTTAAAAAATTGAGATTCTATGGAAGGAATTCATATGTGTTATATCATGGGCAAACTTTAATGCTCCCTCAGATCCTCTTTTTTTATGGGTACAATCTTCTGAAGCAACATATTCCACAGTGCTTGTATTATGTATAACATAGTATACGGATTAAATTCTAGACTCTGCCAGCTCATTCCAGGGACCACTCCTTCTCATAGATATAACACCAGTAGTAAATCGTCATTTAAAGTGTACAAGCTTTAGTATAGCCTGTAGAGGTCCGATGATCTGGAATGAGATTGTTAGCCTTATTAAAGAATCACATTCTTTAAAAAGCGTTTTAAGCTAAATGTTTTTTTACGTTATGCTTCGGAAATTTAGCACACCCCTAATTGCTGAGGATTTCACATTAATTGCATAATTTTGGTTTTGACCTCTGTATGTATGATAAGATTATCAAAAATCTTCAAAATGGAACTTTTTAACCAAATTTTAATAATAGAATATCGAGACTGATTTGGTGGATTCAGAGATTCCTTCTTTATAAATGTCAACCTGTTGGTAGGTTGGTATGAAATTGTAAATGGTAGATTTTGAAATTAATTGTATTCTACTGTATTTTGTATATAATATGGTGGTGTATATTGTAATTGTGTGTCACTTTAGGGATGACCTTTTTGCAGAACGGACTCTGATATTAACAAAAGAAACAATAATGTAATATACATTTATACCCAAAAGGGACAAGCGGTAGAAAATGGATTGATGGATGGATCTGTAAATAAAAAAATAAATACAAAAATCACAGACTAACAGTAAAAAACATATTTGACAAAACATGATCGTATTGTAAGATGATTTTTTATTGTTTTGGTGGTAGCGCTATTATTGTGAAACCACATGTTTGATTGGTATGAGAAGAGACTTAACATGTTGTGATGAAAGTCTCCGATAAAAGTGACTCGAGACTTCCTATCTGCTGTCTTTTATTCTGCTGATCTTTTCTGCCATCTTACTAAAGGAGTTTGAGTAACAATCTATATTTGATGTTATTAATGCACTCAGTTTTAATATAAACACAGATTTGAAGCTCCTCCTCTCTACAAGCAGCAAAGGCGCCAGCAGCGTTCCCGCCAATGATGTCGTCTCAAGGCAAAATTGTTGAACGACTTGCCACGGCCTTGGATCTGAGATTTCCAAAGGGTTTCCTTGTTCAATTCTGCTAGCTATTTTCGAGCTTGTGGCTTAACAGTAACCGGACGCCATTTCATATCCCCACACTACGGAACAGCCAGAGGGTCAAAAATGAGTATGCATTACGGTAATCGTACATAAAAAAATTATCACGGTAAAGGAATTTATTGTTAACGCGTTATCGTCGCGTTAACTTTGACAGCCCTAATATATATGATTTTATATATATATACATTATATATATATATATATATATATATATATATATATATTTTGTATATATAAATATATACAGTCGTGGTCAAAAGTTTACATACACTTGTAAAGAACATAATGTCATGGCTGTCTTTAGTTTCCAATAATTTCTACAACTCTTATTTTTTTGTGATAGAGTGATTGGAGCACATACTTCTTTGTCACAAAAAAACATTCATGAAGTTTGGTTCTTTTATGAATTTATTATGGGTCCACTAAAAATGTGACCAAATCTGCTGGGTCAAAAGTATACATACAGCAATGTTAATATTTGGTTACATGTCCCTTGGCAAGTTTCGCTGCAATAAGTCGCTTTTGGTAACCATCCACAAGCTTCTGGCAAGCTTCCGGTTGAATTGTTGACCACTCCTCTTGACAAAATTGGTGCAGTTCAGCTAAATTTGTTGGTTTTCTGACATGGACTTGTTTCTTCAGCATTGTCCACATGTTCTCAATGGGGTTTAAGGCAGGACTTTGGGAAGACCATTCTAAAACCTTAATTCTAGCCGGCAGCAATTCTTGGCAGCAAAACAAGCCCAGAGCATAATACTACCACCACCATGCTTTTGACGGTAGAACTGGTGTTTCTGGGATTAAAGGCCTCACCTTTTCTCCTCCAAAGTATTGCTGGGTGTTGTGGCCAAACAGCTCAATTTTTGTTTCATCTGACCACAGAACTTTCCCCCAGAAAGTCCATAATATAGTCCATAATAAAGTCCATGTGATCAGCAGCAAACTTTAGACAAGCTTTAAGGTGTCGCTTCTGCAGCAAGGGCTTCCTTCTTGCATGGTAGCCTCTCAGTTCACAGCGATGTTAAACATGATTGACTGTGGACACTGACACCTGTGTTCCATCAGCTTCCAATTCATTGCAAACCTGCTTTTTTGGTGGTTCTCGGTTGACTCTTGATCATCCTGACCAATTTTCTCTCAGCAGCAGGTGATAGCTTGTGTTTTCTTCCTAATCGGGGCAGTGACAAAACTGTGCCATGCACTTTATACTTACTAACAATTGCTTGCACAGTTGCTCTTGGGACCTTAAGCTGATTTGAAATGGTTCCAAATGACTTTCCTGACTTGTTCAAGTAAATGATTCGTTTTTTCAGATCTGTGCTGAGTTCCTTTGACTTTCCCATTGTCGCGTTTGTAACCGAGTCTAATGACTGCATCACATGAGCCCTATTTAAATGGGCTCAGAGAAGTCAACAGGTGTCGTCAATCATACTCATTCACATGAAGTTAAGAAGCCATGCCATGAAGCTAATTTGATTTGATTGTAACTTTTCTTCATCACCAAAATTGATAATGAATGTTGCTGTATGTATACTTTTGACCCAGCAGATTTGGTCACATTTTCAGTAGACCCGTAATAAAATCGTAAAAGAACCAAACTTCATGAATGTTTTTTGTGACAAACAAGTATGTGCTCCAATCACTCTATCACAAAAAAAAAGAGTTGAAACTCAAGACAGCCATGACATTATGTCCTTCACAAGTGTATGCAAACTTTTGACCACAACTCTATGTATTTAATTATATATGTATGTGTATGTATATACATTATGCTTGTGTATATGTATATGTAGCTATGTTAGGTGTGTCTAATTTATTATCTGTTTTTTAATACAAAATAAAATACACATGTTGACACAGAGAACAACACAATATTGTGATCCGAACAACAGTTTGCATGTGTACTTTATGCTTGTGTTGGCAGTGTGATTTGCAATTCTGAGTGCATAAAGTGGGCGGATGAGGTGCAGAGATGAGTCGGCCGAGAGGCATCAAGCCATTGGCGAGAGAGTGAAATCGGGATGGTAATATGAAAAAAAAAAAAGTTGATGGAGAGAGAAATGGAATAAATGCCTTTTAGAGCACTTGAATCACATTGTTTTACTGTTCTGGGAGCGCACGCACACAGACAAGCAGTGTAGCTGTTAGCCCACGCTCGGCCAGAGGTGAACAATATTCCTCCTACTATAATTACATTCCTCTCTTATGCTTCTCTCCATCTCTCTGTCTTTTTCTGACGAACACACCTACACACAGAAACATGTTGGTTTTCCTCATGTTTGTCATTGGTGTGGAAATAATAAAATATTTAATCATAACCTCTACCAGTCTTTAAATTGGCCAAAATGGCACAACTAATTAATTCTTTATTCATACTGCCTTTCTCAAGGCAGTGAATCTGTATGTAAAATATACAGTTGTCTTGTTACCATTTTGGTACCGTTACCGGTACCACAGTGTATAGCAATTATTTTTGATACTTTTCAAAATGAAGGACACCACAAAAATACCATTATTGGATTAATTTGTATCAGAAAGTCATACGATACATTAGAACATATGTTTCTTATTGCACTCAAAGAACAATTTTAGAAGATAAAAAATAAAATTAAGGTATTAAACACACTGGGCTTTTCTTATTGCACTCAAAGTACATATATCATGATAGACACAATCAATATCAATATAAAATGTGTTTGATAAAACATTCAATATATATTTACATTTTTTGATCGAAAAAAAAAAAGAAATTATGAAGCAAAAAAGTTTGTTGAATGAACTCACTCGCGCTCTGGGAACCCAGCTAAACTGGAAACAGGAAGTGTCACTGAGAAATTGAAGTGGCACGCTAATCAGATAACAGTAAACTACCAAGTTTGGTTGCGCCGTTTTTCTGTCTCGCTGTGGATTCTCTGCATGGAGTGAGAAGAGAAACTGTGATATCTTGATATATATCTTGATATAACAACTCAATAACAGAAACGTGTCTTTAGTTTTGTTGGTTTTAATGCAGACGATGCGGCAACTTCCTGACACTTCCTGTGTGTCATTTTAATTTGCAGCCTCCCACACTACTCTGTGTAGTGTTCAATAGCTTAAACACTACTTCTGTCTAGTGTCTCGAAACTGCAACTACCTTCAAATGTACTGCAATTATTTTACCACCTGGCTACCAGACACCTTCACTGATAAATAGCTCTCTTGGTAAGTTGGAAATTGTATTACTGTATTCATTAGCAGGCTTAAATAAGTCATAAAAAATATCAATAATTATTGATATCGATCAACATACAAAATGTGTCTCATGATACAGTTGTCAGCCATATTGCCCAGCTCTATTTAGAATAGAATAGAAAGCTTTATTCACATTGTATTAAATGCTTATTGATTCATGGTTGCCACTCTTAGTGTGTGCTTTAAGACAAATACAATAATTAGTAAATACTAAAAAAAATACTGTGGCTAAGACTACACCGATTAGACATGTAGCAGGTATAACACACATTGTTAAAGATAAAACACAAATTTAAGAATTTGTCAGTCAATTACCTTGCATTAGTATATGCTACGTGGGCGGTTTTGACTCTGCCAATAAATGGCAACAAGCCAACCAGCTGTGTGTGAATGTACGTATATGTGTACAACATTACCAGTGACTCTAAATTATTTTTGGAGGTCTGAATACTTGTTATTTAAATGTTTAAACAAGTTTGAGTGCAAACTGCTTACAGTATTGCCACATAAAGCGGCGCGTGCAGCGCAGTGCTTCCTTGTTAAAAGCTTTACCTTTATTGTTAGTTTTAAAGCCAACATACCTCCATATTGCGCCTCACGCACCGCACCCTCTTTTATAACCAGTAGAATTGCCGTTTTTTGCCTTTCTTTCTCTCCACGCTGTATTTTGCTTGTAAGCGCTCTGTGTGCATGCGCTGATTCACTCAACATGTCTGTATATACAAACACATTACAGTACAACAACAGAGCTTCAAAAGAGTTGTTACCTCACAGTGTGGACATATTCTTTCTGCTATTTTGTGGTAATTTTTTATTATATTGAGTGATTATGTCTGACTTGAACAGTTAAGAAAATGTGAACAGTCGAATCAAATATTATTTGACCCTTTGGTCAAATAAAATAGAATATAACTTTATTGTCATTGCACTTAAATAGTACAACAACATCACTTTTCAGTAAAGCCTGTCCAAGAAGAGACATACAATATACAGTTACAGGAGCATACAGAACAGGAATACTCATGTGTCTCTACCTAGTGGCGCCACGTTAAGAGGTGGGAAGGAAAGCTAAAACATGGAGGGAGAAGCAGAAAAAAGCACCTCCCAAACAAAGCTCCTATGAAGTGGAAAGCTCAGTTAGAGACCACAAAAAAAATGTCAAGCAACCAAATAAATAAATAAATAAATGGGTTGTACTTGTATAGCGCTTTTCTACCTTCAAGGTACTCAAAGCGCTTTGACATTACTTCCACATTTACCCATTCACACACACATTCACACACTGATGGAGGGAGCTACCATGCAAGGCGCTAACCAGCACCCATCAGGAGCAAGGGTGAAGTGTCTTGCTCAGGACACAACAGACATGACAAGGTTGGTACTAGGTGGGGATTGAACCAGGGACCCTCGGGTCACGCACGGCCACTCTTCCACTGCGCCACGCCGTCCCTAGCACATATGAGCACACAATTACGACACACAGAAACTAGGGCGGGAGACATCCGGCCTGGAGCTGCAGCCATAAGGGTGCTGCTCTGTAGTCCGTCATACCATGTGGAGTGACGTGGCGAAGCTTTGTGGTAGGGTGGGGTCTATGTGTGCACATCTGTGTAGTATTAGTCAATGGGTGCGTGTTTTGCCCATAAGCTTGGAAGTCACTCCATTCGGCATCGCAGAATAAAGTCAACATCACAGATGTCTTTGAAGTAGGGGGAAAGTATGCAGAGCGTCTTTCGCTGCAATGATCTCACTCTGATTTTAACTGCATCATGCGGTTCCTGCCACGGCCAATGCAGATGGAGCCGAATTGTAGATAATGATTGTTTTCGTTAGGGCAAGCAAACACATTCCAATAGTTTGTCTGCTTTAGTTGTCCATTCTGTCTCTCAAAGTGATCATAATTTTGCCTTTCAGAGCGGAAAGCTTCTCCGAGATGTTATCTAGTCTCAGTTTCCACAGCTCTGCCCAGCCCATCCATCACCTTTTGTGTCGTTGAACGGCTGCTATTCTACCAAGTTTTGCGATAGACCAGAGTAACGCTCAATCCAATCAGCAGATGACCCGTTGTCATTGTTCCAAAAAGATATCTTCAACGTATTTGACGGAAAGAATTGCCAAGCACACGACTCTCCACTTATCCCAATAGTCCTCCATGTATCCAGCAGCAAACGTTCCATCAGGACTTGAGCTTCACGTCGAATAGACTTTGTCAGTTGAGTTGAGAGACCAGTTTATTTAGATTTAGATTTCAAAGAACAGTGCAAAAGAGAGGCTTTTGGAGATTTAGACAAGGACAAGACAAAAAAAAAGACAAACATGTTTGCTTACAATGAAGCCTATGGGAGCCGCGCAATTCCGCCTGTAATGTCCTTAAAAAGGCAAGCGACATACGGGAGAGAGCGGGGAGTGTCTGCAGAATAAGAGGCTTGTGAAAGATAAATTAATGCGACCCGATACGGTTTGACAAGTGGGCAGTTGGCTGTGTCAGAAACAGCAACATCAATCGATAAGAATCAGTTGTAAATCCTTAGATTAATCGAGTGTATCGACCGGGTATCACACAAAAATAGAAATGTTTACACCACAACGTTCTATACTTTAGATCTAGCTACAGCCTGTTGGATTTATTTATTGTAAGTGTTCTTGTTAATCAAACTATAAATACAGAAAAATCATACTGAGAAGCGCTATAGTACTCTGAGTCACCACACTGTGCATAGGGATGGAATCATAAACCGCTTCTTGTTCAGAACTGGTTCCCATTGTAACAATTTCTTGGAATCAATCGCTTGCCAATTTTTCAAACGATTTCCTTAAAGATGCCAGTGGATGGTGCGTAATGACATCAGACAGCAAAATGGCGACCAGGCAGAACAAACGCTCCAAAGTTTGGCTATATTTAAAAGAAATGATTGCAACAGCGCCGCTTGTATTCATTGCAAGGTTGATATTCAAGTATTCACATACGAAACATTTGAAAATACGGCATGCAATAACTGTAAATGAACATCGCATTTTTGAACCACGCCAAGCAGCAGTAACGCTAGCATATCATCTGCCGTAAATACAATAGGTCCTAACTAACACGGCCTATAATGTTAGCGCTATTATCTGTTAAAATAAAAATGAAGGCCTTCTCATTTAAAGGGGAACTGCACTTTTTTCGGAATATTGTCTATCGTTCACAATTATTATGAGAGACATGATGATGGATGTTATTATTTTTATTTTTTTTTTGCATTCTAATATTAAATAAATGCGATCAAAAGTTTACTTACAATGGAGCCTTTTGGAGCCGCGCAATTCCGCCTGTAATGCCCTTAAAAAACATCCAAACACCTCCATTGAGGTTTTGTATACATGATGTAAGTATATATGTAACGTAGCAATTGGCACATTTATAATACGTTTTAATATTTACGTATTTTGATAATTTTAAGCATACACGGTGCATTAATTTAAAAAACGCATCACAACGTTTGTTATTCATCGCTGATTATTACTCACTGCAGACTTTATGAGAGTCAACAAACATAATAAAACATCACTTACTGTACCAGGTTTGCTTTAATTAGGATGCCGAGTGCTAGAATGTTCATATATTTCCATTTATGTGAAGAATGTCTGAGGGACCAAGTTTCTTTTTGTGTCGTTCAAGCCATTTTCGGGTCTTTAATGGCTGTCAAAGTGTACATACTTGTCGGAATACCAACTCAGACTTCTTCTGTCCAGGTGAGATGCATGATTCATGATCTTCAATGAATGTACAGGGGGCAAGGAAGCGAGAAAGCAGCAGACCACTCGATGATGTAAACATAGGTACACACGGTAGTGATCACGGCGCCGCTATAAATAGTTTGTCTGCGTTAGCACTTATAATAACAATATCACTAATACTTGGCTAATATTCAAGTCACAAAATGTAAATGGAGTATTGATGGCGGCTTTTTCATGGTTATTTATTGGATTTTATGGGCGAAATAGTGGAGCTCCCATTTGCCCCGCTGTAAGCAGACTTTTATTTACTTTTATTTAGTATTTAGAATGCATTTGGAAAAAAATCCATCAGAAGTCATGTCTTTCATAGTGATTGTGAACGGTAGGCAAAATTCCAAAAAACTGCAGTTGCCCTTTAAGAAATTTTTGACTCTTTCTACAACGTAATTGCCGAAAGAGAGTGGAGAATGGAGGTGCCCACCCATCCATTTTTTACCGAGAGAGTCCTGTATTTCAGCTGAAGTTATTTGTGGATTTTTCTTTGCATCTCGAAAAATTTTCCTGGCTGTTGTGGCTGAAATCTTTGCTGGTCTTCCTGAATCCCTCATTTTCCACTTCTTAATCAGCGTTTGAACACTGCTGATTGGCATTCTCAATTCCTTGGATATCTTTTTAGACCCCTTTCCTGTTTTATGCAGTACAATTACCTTATCTCGCAGATCCTTTGACAATTATTTTGCCTTCCCCATGACTCAGTATCCAGAAACATCTGTGCAGCACAAACAAACATGTCACAGGTGAGGATTGGAACCTTGATTAGCCATTCAAACCTGTTTGTGTCATTTTTTGTGCATGTTATCAGATCAAAGTCACTGGGGTATGTAAACTTTTGATAAGGGTCATTTGGGTACTTTCTTTTGTCATTTTGATTCAAAAAGAGTAAACACAGTTGTTTGCCAATAAATAGCTTCACATAACCATTAAGCATGAGTGGAAGAAAGGTTTTTGTGTCATCATTCATATTCTCTGAGGACTGGCCAAGAAATCATATATTCTTCCAGGGTATGTTAATTTATGAGCACAACTGTATACATGCTGTACGTATATATAACATGCACTTTCATAATAACATGTATGTATTACTGTACTTTGGTAATTTTAAGGAATACGGTGTGGCTTTGATTTCACAGGGCGTGTCACAAAGCTCGCTATTTACTTGAACAATTGCAACTACTGATTATGGCAGACTTCATGAAAGCCAGCAACACCTACTTTAGGACAAATTATTATTTAGAACCTTATCTTTTTGTGCCTGAATGTACGGCGGATGAGCTACACGTTTTAGAAGCTAGATCCAACTATACTGAAACACCAAGTATTGTCAAGGTCAAGGTTTTTTATTGGTGCCCAAAGGTAGAAAGATTGTGCAGATGGTAAATGTTAGTGATATGCAGATCGATACTGAAATACTGATACCTCAGATACCAGATCTGTATGCTTTATCGATTCTCAAATCAAAATATCAACACTTTTGTTACTGCAGTTATTTAAGATATTGTATATCATTAACAGGAGCACAGTGTCATCGAGATCTTGTTTAAATGAAACACAATTGGTGGGATCTACTTTTCTTCCACCTTGGTACCTAATGCTCAGTTATTCAGTCTGTCATTTGTATAGAACTTAAATTAAAATTAGTCACTCAGTAACATAACATAACATACATAACAGCAAGTGTATGTAACCTTTTATTGTATGCTATTTAGAGACACTACATACATAGTATGAAGAGTTGAATATAAGTAAGATCACACATTCAGTGCAGAATAACACCATTTGTTTCATACAAATTAATTTTCTATTGTTTGAAGATGATACCCCAAGTGCAACAACACTTGAAATACACTACTTTTTAAATTTCAGCAGACACATCAGGTATATTTGCACAAAGTATCAGTTCGGATCGGTATCGCCAAAACCAGCCTGAATTTTAATTAGTATCGCATGGAAAAGAAAATCTGTGGTATCACACATACATCACTAGTAAATGTAGCACTAGTGCTAAGTGCTGAACAAGAAATACAAACTACAAACATTAAAAAACAATCACTTACTGTACAATGCCTTGAAATGCCGGCTGATTGGAGCAGGTAAAAAAAAATGCTGACAGCAAACGACCATATTGTCTCATCTTCCTATTGCCTGCTAGGTATACATTGAATGTTTAAATTGACCAGCTTCTGAGTTTATGGCCACAACCTTCTACTATACAGGTGAGAGGCACTATTTATAATCTGGTACTCGTATATCAACAGCTGCATAAGTTACCTGACGGTGATTAATTTGCGGTGTTACTAAAAGAATGTTCTCTGCATTAGCTCTTACAATAACAACGTCGCTAATATTTGGTCAATATGCAGGTCACTACATGTAAATGGAGCATCGTTGGCCGTTTTTGGATGTATTTTAGAGGGCTTTATAAGCATATTGTGAAATGAGTTATTTCCATAGAAAGATTTTGTAAATGTTTATTTACATACCTTAATTGTTTCCAAACAGTCCCTGTAACACTGCAGTAAAATGGCTGATCAAACACAACAGAATACATAATTTTTATGACTCACTCGCTGCAGTAGACACAATAAGTCCATGGTGACAATTTGGTGAATTTATGAAACCACTAACAACGCTAGCTTGAGTACATTATGATTGTATGTACAAATGCATTAAAACACTCACATGGGATGGTTTAGTAAGTATGCATAATTTTAGTTATATTTCAAAACTTACAACCATTGCTTGGACTGATGAATCAAGAATCCAAATGAATAGGAATGCTATGAACAACTAGGAGACAGAACAGCACTTTTACTACCGGTTTAAAGTACTAAACAGAAGGAAATATTGTAAACAATCACCCAAGAGCACCCGCAGTGAGCCAACACGTTCAACAGGAAGCGCCATAGCACAATCAATAACACACCTGTTTAGTGTCTGTTAAAAAGTATTTGTTGAATTCAAAACATTATGGCTGTTGGCGAAGAAAATTAAATGAATTAGTAGCACCGTTTTGTAAGCCGCAGGGTCCAAAGGGTAGGAAAAGCGTATCAATCAATCAATCAATCAAGGGCAAGAAAAAAACGAAAAACCTTGGAAGGGACCGCAGATGTGGGGATCCCACCCTAGGTGACCGGTGCAATGGATGCCGAGTAGATACAGTTAATAAAGTGAAAGTCCAGTCCGGGGGCAGAGACGTCACCGACTGATGCATAAGGAGTGGTCACCCCGGGTCCCGACTTCATCTGAAATAAAGGGAAGGCGGGGGACACCGGCCGGTAGTTTACCATGAGGTCAGGATCAAGGTTATATCTTTTGAGCAGAGGATGAATAACCACTTTTTTGAATGCTAGGGGAACAGTGCCAGAGGAAATTGATTAGTTAATAATATTTAGCACTGATGGTCCTAATATTACAAACAGCTCCTTGATAAGTTTCCCAGGATGTTGGTCAAGTAAACATGTTGTTGTTTTGTCCCATTTACACGTCGCAAGAGTTCCTCTAATATTAATTCTTCAAAAAGAGAGAGATTATTTTGTAGTGCAATATCCGTCGTACATACATTCGTATATGCGTTAATAGAACCCAGTTGGAGCTGGGACGCGTTTTCTTTAATCTCCTTTCTAATGAGTTAAATGTTGTTGTTTAAAGAAATTCATAAAGTCATCTGCCGAGTGGGTGGAGCTACTGGGGGGAGTCCCTTGTTGGGTTAGCTACATTGTACTGAACAAATATTTAGGATAATTTTTATGTAGGCGGATGAGATTGGAGTAATAATGGTATTCATATTTTTAGATATATTATATTATATATTACACACAATTTTAATACGTTTACGTTTATTTTGTGCAGTGTGCCTTAAATAATTTTGATCACTTCTAGGAATTGATATGATGGGGATCTTGGGATTACTTGCTTGGTGCTGCGATATATTGAACGCGTCATAATTTGCCACCTCAGTAGAATGCATGTTCACCTCCGACTTATATATGTTTTTTTTCCTTCTTTATTATGCATTTTCGGCAGGTGCGACTTATACTCCGGTGCGACTTATACTCCGAAAAATATGGTATGTTTTGCGTAGCGAGTGGTGCGATTAGCCTGTCGTGCGCGTTTACTATGCCTGTTGCGAGACAAGACTAGCTTCAATCTCAGGTGCTCGGCCCCAAGAATACTCGTAATTATGGCTGGTTTACTAAGCTGTATTTTCCAGGCAATGGACTCCCCTATGACTAAGGTATGGTGCCCGGTAGACTGAGGTGTAGGACTAGCTAAATAGCTAAATCTATTATGCGTCTCAACCGGTTCACCGTGGCTTTTAGGCCTCTTAGGGCTGCTACAAGCTGGGCTAGTCAGCTCGCTACAGCTAACGTTAGCAGACACGGTGGACACGGTCCTCTAGTAGGGCCAACTTAGCCATGAGAACGGTGCTCGAGGAGCAGGGAGCCATACTGGCATTGTTTCTTTCACCAAGTCGAGTCTTGCTGTCTTTGGAGAAGGGGGATCAGATGCCTTTGGAGCGTAGTTGCTTTGAGCCGCAACTAGCTTAGCTTCGTTAGCTTAGCAGTGAGCTAGTTGAGAAAGGGGCGGTGAGATAGAGAGTGGGGGCTTTGCAAGTTTGAAAAGACTACTAAATATGCTTGAGAAGGAATAAAGAAAGCTGAAAAATAATTAGAAGCACACAGATAGAATGATAGTACATAAGATTTTTTTGCGGCAGCAGCAAGCGTCAGCAGACAGAAGTACAAAGCACAAAGCATTATAGTATACATGAGCATGGTCTATTTTAACCAGTCTGCATTGTCTTTGTAGCATTGACAGTGATGGCTTTGCAGCTGAAGCCTCGGCATTCAATTCAACACCTGAGGCCCGGAAACTCAGAAGGTTGGTCACAAAATGGCCTATTGCCTTTACCTTTGTTTTTTTTCTCATTCTGTTACTGTTTTGTGTGGGGTTTTTTTTGTTTTGTTTTCAGGAAAGGCTGCATCCTGCGCTCTGTCAACACCAATGATGAGCTAAAGCTAAAAGTGAGGTCAGTAACACATTTAAAAGGTGAATTGTTGGATAAACTGTAGAAGTACAGGTCCTTGCAAAGGTATTCATCTCCTTGGATGTTCAGCCTTTTGATTTTACAAATATAACTAATGAAATGAAGAATTTAAAACAAAAGTAAAAGCAGTTTTTCATTTTATTACGTTTATGTCAGTTAATTAAATACTATGTTGTAAAATATTGACCACCTTTTAAGTGACTGACTTCTAATTCAGCAGAGATTCAGCGCCTTGATGCTTATGGAGTGCCAAATGTAAAACTTCAATCACACAGATATATTTAGAACATTTATACAATTTTTCTTACACTTAGCTCATGTTCTTTAAATTTGAGGAATACATTAAATGGTTAAGCTAAATGTTAAAAGTAAACTACAAACTTTAAAGATTTGTATGGGGAACTGCACTTTTTGGGAAATTTTGTCTGTAATTCACAGTCCTTATAAGAGACAAAAGCATGTCTTTTTTTTATGCATTCTAACTTGTAAATAAACATAAAGGAGCCAATGGGAGCCCAAACGTCATTGCATCTCATTCGTTTATTCCCACCACAAAACCCAATAATAACCATCCAAAAAGCGCCAACAATACTCCATTTAGATTTCATGACCTTAACCAGGTATTCGTGGTATTGTTATTATAAGCGCTAATGTTAAGGACCTATTTTCAGCAACACATTGATCAGAGATAGGTAACTTCCTTATGCTGGCTGTTTCGACATTCTCAGATGGTAAACTGCTTTCTCTCCTTGTGAAAGTTATTTTCTAGATTATTAATCATGCTTATAAATTATATAAATCATTCTATAAATCAGGCTCACCATGATAGTAAAATGATGTAGACATAAACGGAAATTTGGTAAACTTTGACAACCAATTTAGATGCGGAGATAGCAAGAAAGACACGCGAGCGACACTGCTTTGCACCCACTTTTTTTTTTTTACCCTTGGCGAGGATTGTGTGTCATTGTTCATCTAAAAGGAATATATCTGTCAAGGTTTGGTGAGCGTTGCTTGTAGCGTGACCCCAAGTATGTGGAAATAGCAGACGGCGTGCTGGAAAAAGTATATTTATTGGCAACAGGGAGGTGCACAGGAAGCCAAAATAGAGAAATAGAACTGATTAATTATTTATAGGCGGAATAGAACGACTCTCTATTTGTAAGAAAAAACATATGTCTCAGCTTTTATTTATATTGGAAGGTACAATTTTACAGATTTATGAATATTTTGGATCTGTTATACTTCCTTGCATTCAATGCATGCCTTTTTTTAAATACAATCACTTTTTATTTGATTATGCAACAAATATATATTACAAAAGTATTTTACTTGTGCATGAGATTGAAGTAGGAGTTGCATGTTGTTTTATAATGCTCAGCTTTCATAATATTTTATTCAACTTCCAGAGTCAGTTGTGTTATAGTTAGATGAGGATCCCTGTTCATTTTAAAGTTGCACATTAAAACAGTGAAAAAACATGCCTGTATGTGTGTGCGCGCGTGATTGTCTCCCTCCAGACATGAAACGGGCCAAAAGGCAAGCGATGCAGGAGGTGAAGAAGAAGAAGAAACAGGTACTACACACACACTCACTCATGCACAATTGTGATTCATTTAGCATTTAACATGACACATAGCTCTAACTCTTTGGTCTAGCAGAGTGTGTTTGTCAAAGTGGAAGAAATGCAGCTTTTGTGTCAAAATACTTCTGACATACGGTATACAGTATCTTCTCCACTCTTGCCTCTCACTTTGCATACGGCTCAACCAAAGATTGCTACATTTTCTGTAATGTCGTTAGGATTCCACAACCTAAACTGATTCAGCTGCTCAGTCTTTAAAGGGGAACTGCACTTTTTTTTTAAATAATTTTGGCCATCCTTCACAATCCCAATGAGAGACAAGAAGACAAAAGTTTTTGTTACATTCTAATTTGTAAAAATCGACTCGTTCTTGGTGGCTGGCAATGCAGCTAATGGGAATAATCCATTCTGCCTCTAAATAATTTCAAAAATACATCTACAAACCACCAACAATATTTCATTTACGTTCCGTAACCTGTATAATAACCAAGCTGTTGCAACATTGTTATTGTAAGAGCGAACACTGAGGAACTCCTTTTCTAGGGTAGTAAGACATCGTCTTGCGACAGCGTGCTAAGGCATTAGCCGTAACCTAGCTGCGGCAGGAGATAAGGTAGCTTTTCCTTCAGCAGCTGAATCGCTTTTGAGTTTGTTTTACACCAATCAGTATTGACTGAAAAATATGATATTACAGTGTCTGTAAAGTATTAGCCCACATTTCATGTTTTGTTTGTACGCAGCTAGCTTGACAGTGTATGTAGTTGTACTAACAAGCATGTTGTGCTGCGTGTATCATGATCAATATTATATGAGTCACTCGATGGACAGTTGTCTGTTTGTTCCAACTGGCCAATAAGTTTTTATCATGTACTTTGGGTAAGCACGCCATATATGTCCGCATAGCTTGACTCCATACCGACAAGTCACGCCAACCTCACTCTCTCGGCTCCAACGTTTTACCCTCTTGTTCGTGCTCGCCTTTATAAGCAACAGTTCATCCTCCGTATATTCAGGTTAAAAAAATAAGGTTCTGAATCCGCACGTGCCGCGACTGCATGGATCATTAACAACCTCATCGACAGGCCGCAGTACTGACTGTTCTTCCTATGTGGTAGTTTACGGCACAGGGCCTCCCAAAGGGACGGTGCTCAGGCAGGACTCCAACCGCTGCCATCTGCAGAAGTGCTCGGACGACTCCACGGTGGTGTGATATGTGTCTGGTGGGAGAAGTCATCTTTGGCTTTGTCGACTGGTGTGCAAGTAATCACCTGCACTTGAACACCAGTAAAACAAAAGACCTTGTAATTGACTTCCGGCGGTCAGCTCTACCCACACCGGTTAACTTCCAGGGATCATATATAGAAACAGTGGACTCATTTAGATACCTGGTGTTCACCTCAGTAATAAACAGAACTGGACTCACAATTTAAATGCTGTGTACAAGAAGGGTCGAAGCTTCGGGATGTGCGGATCACTCCTGCGCACTTTTTACTACTTTGGGTTGGCTTCTGCGGTATTCTTTGCCATTGTTTCCTGGGGTGGGGTCAACAGGGTCAGAGACAGGAAAATACTTTATAAACTGATTGAGAGAGCTGACTCAGTCCTAGGCTGCCCACTAGACACCATTGAGGAGGTGGCTGACCTAAGAATGCTGACCAAGTTGACTTCCATAATTGTGCTGATGCCTTTTTGCAGCATGCAGTCACTTGTTCCACGCCTGTTGCTTCTTTGGAACTAATGTCTCGCTCTCATTAGAATTAGCCATGTTTTGCTATGTGGAGTAGGGGACGGTGCAAGCTACGGAAGCTCCTGAGGGGCATAAAGTATGCGAGAGCAAGAGGGGTAAAAAATATTTACTTTTATTTTTAAATTGTCTTTAAGAAACAAACTTAAATATATTGATACACTCGCTATATCGCCCAGGTCTATGTTAACCAGAGAATCAAACCATATTTTCTCTGTATATGATCTGTAACGATATGTACATCTAAAATATGTATGTATATGTATATCTAAAATATTTTATGAAGTTGGTTTTTTTTGGTTTTTTTGTATGCTACAAAATAATATTTTTATTTGTCGTTCTCTAAAGAAAATGTTGTCTTTACATCGTCTTAATGTCAAGGTGTTTTGTGCAAATCAGTCAATACCTAGTGTCTTTATTTGCATTGTAATTGTGGATGCCCATCGATTTTTATATAAATTAATCTAAACTATGAGCTATAATTATTGATTGAAAGCATAGAATAGATTACAATTTGGGGTTTAAAAAATAATCGGGACAAATCGATAACAGATTTTAACTTTAGAGATATTAATTGTTTGGCAAACGTCTGGATCAGATTGGTCTATATCCGGTTGGAATGTCATGTATCATGTATCTGTTATAAAACATGGCCGTTCTAATCTTGTAAGACTTCTGTGATGACATAAAGCGAAAGTAACATCCTTGTTTGCAACTGACAACATCAACAGAGCAACAGGGCAGACTGCACCAAAAGAGTTACAAAAACAATGCTCCCCTGAAAAGGGATGTATACCGGGTAACGATATTCGTAGGTACCGGTTTCTAATTGGGTCGATCCAAGCGGACTGTTAAAATGCTGGACTAATGATACTGCTATCCGTACTTTTATCTATCTGACTGTAGTATTATGACACCCGCGCGCTGAAACATTAATTCAGGTGCCGCTACAAAGCATAAGAAAGACACAGTGGAACAGCCAATCAGAGTCGAACTTTTACGGCCCCACTTCTGGATACGCGAAAATTAGCAGAATTATCGATGTGTGCTAAAAACAGAAAGCATAAAGTCACAGAAATTGCCACAATGTGACTAAGATGCTGTTATTGAGAAGAAACATGTTTATCGTGCACTGGGACCCCTCCGTGGAGCCGTGCTAGCCAGGGCCAGCACTCTCCACACAACAGCCCTGCATGGTGCACCCTTCTGGGGCAATTTCCGTGCTTGCCTACAGGACACTTGGCCTCCTCAAACTACCAAACAAACTCCAAAATACAGAGCCGAACATTTCCCAAATGACTTCTACGTGTCAGATGATATGATTTAAAACTGTTTGAAAAACAACAACTACTTCTGCAGGCAGTTGTGGACGCGACCAGCGATTAAACATCTTCATTGGTTAGTTGATGATAACTTGACAGCTTTTAATACTATAGTTGGACTACTGTGGTGTTATAACACCACAGTAACACCTGGTGCACAGCTTGCTTTTCTCTGTATTTAATTGTTGCTACTTGAGCAAACAACAGGAGATTACCTGGGAGCGTTTCCAAAAGTGTTGTGTTTACATCTTCTTTTCTTAAAGTTTATGGATTGCAATGCACTAAAGTTATTAGATCTATTATTTTTTCAATATTAATACAGGAACTGTCGGTTTTGTCATGTGTCTATTTAAAAAACTAAACACAAGACATTGTTTTGACCCGATAAATAATACAAAACATTTTAGAATAGAATAGAATAGAGTTTTATTTGTCATTATTACAGTGAACAGGTTCAAAGAACAACGAAATTGGAGCAGATCCCCTAAGGTGCATACACAATAATTTAGTAATATAAATAGGAAAAAAAAGATTAAAAATAAGATATGTATCTATATACAGTATATGTATATATCTACACACATGTATATATCCATACATATGCATATATATACAATTACACATATTATTGCACATTATAGTCTGAAAAAATAAAAAGACATGACACATGAGGACATGACAGACACATTGTGCTCACTCAGGCCTGTTTAATACTACTATGGCTCTTGAGTAAAAGCTGTTTTTTAGTCTATTTGTGCCAGCTTTTAGCACCCTATAGCGTCTGCCCGAGGGTAGCAGTTTTAGGTGGCAGTGCCCGGGGTGGGATGGGTCTTTCAGGATGTGCTTTCCTGAGACAGCGGGAGCTGTACAGGTCAGCCAAGGATGGGAGGGGGCATCCGATGATCTTCTGGGCGGTCATTACGACCCTCTGGAGCGCCTTTCTCTCTGCGGCCGTGCAGCTGCTGAACCACACGCAGATGCAGTAGGTCAGGATGCTCTCAATAGAGCACCGGTAGAAGGACACCAGCAGTTCCTGTGAGAGGTGTTTTTTCCTGAGTATTCTCAGGAAGTACAGTC